>NC_140559.1:8448320-8923320 GCF_057381845.1 Rhamphochromis longiceps | reverse complement strand
ATCGTCATATCTCCTTAACGAAGCAAAGTTAAGACATGAGGCTTGTCCCTGTATATCTTCAGACACTCCTGACACTCACAATTCAAGAATTATTTTCTCACCTATTACCGTTCTGAGATGAGTTAGACTTGTTTGAGGGGTGGAAATCTGTCCTCCTCTCATTTTTCAAATTCCGAAAATGAAGCCGTTTCTTCTCTCGTCATATCTCCGCGACGGAGATACAAAGAGCTATGTAAATCGCAGTCAAAGTACACCAAAGTCCGCTGATTCACCCAGTGCAAGAATTATGCTTCTATCCCACCTAGTTTTTGAGTTACACGACGTTTTGTAACTCCAAAAAACGGCGTTTTTCGCGTCTCACCGCGATCTAATTCTGACTCCTCATCACCCTTTTTTTCAAAGCGCCCGCCCCCTTAGAGGTGGCGCGATTGGTAATGACACCGCTCTTCAGACCAGAGGTCGTGGGTTCGATTCCACCTTGGCCCACATGTTTTTTTTTTAACTACAAATTTATACACTATCACAGACCGGTAATTCATATTGATAATTTATTACAATTCTGCAAAGTTTAATGATTTTAGCAGCTTTTC
Organism: Rhamphochromis longiceps; assembly: GCF_057381845.1. NCBI lineage: Eukaryota > Metazoa > Chordata > Actinopteri > Cichliformes > Cichlidae > Rhamphochromis > Rhamphochromis longiceps. The sequence continues at coordinate 8,922,730 of NC_140559.1, read as the reverse complement.
TAATATGGACCTCAGATTCTGGTTAACAGTCTATGGCAGAAATACATACAAGTACACAGCCTGATGAAGCAGACAGAAGCAGTACCTCTGATTGGTTCCGCAGTTTCACCTCTTATCAGCACAAATCTCACCCTCTTCTGCTGTTTTCACCTCTTTTCTGCTAATTTGAGCTTCTGTTCCACAGTGCACTCAGCCTCTTCTGCTGTTTTCATTAGAATTTTAAGCTTTTCCACCTTTTTTCAGTTACGTGAGAACCAGTTTGGCTCAATGAGTAGCTGAAAAATATCAGCCTCTTCTGCTGTTTTAGCAGGATTTCAGAGTTCAGCTTTTTCACTTGTTTTAAGCACAAATTTCAGTTTCTTTACCTCATTTCACAACAAAGTTCTTCCTCTTCACCTCTTTTCTGCTAATTTGAGCTGCTGCTCCACAGTGCACATTTTCCCTCTCATCATATCTTTGCTTGTGACCAGAACTCATTTGGCTCAGAGGGTAGGGCATCTGTCGTGAGACCCGGTGGCAGAGGTTCGAATCCTACCTGTGACAGCTGCTACACATGTTCACTGCTTGCATGCGCTCTGCTTTCTTGACACTCTCCAGTGTGTCATTACACATACAGCCATCTTCAGCAAGCACTTCTGCTTCTACACTTCTTTTCAACTCGGCTTTTTGCTTCTTTACCTCTTTTCAGCAGAAATTATTCCTCTTCACCTCTTTTCTGCTAATTAGAGCTCCTGCTCCACAGTGCACTTAGCCTCTTCTGCTGTTTTCATTAGAATTTTAAGCTTTTCCACCTTTTTTCAGTTACGTGAGAACCAGTTTGGCTCAGTGAGTAGCTGAAAAATATCAGCCTCTACTACTGTTTTAGCAGGATTTCAGAGTTCAGCTTTTTCACTTGTTTTAAGCACAAATTTCAGTTTCTTTACCTCATTTCACAACAAAGTTCTTCCTCTTCACCTCTTTTCTGCTAATTTGAGCTTCTGCTCCACAGTGCACATTTTCTCTCTCATCATATATTTGCTTGAGACCAGAACTCATTTGGCTCAGAGGGTAGGGCAGCTGCCGTGAGACCCGGGGGCAGAGTTTCGAATCCTACCTGTGACAGTTGCTACACATGTTCCCTGCTTGCATGCGCTCTGCTTTCTTGACACTCTCCAGTGTGTCATTACACATACAGCCATCTTCAGCAAGCACTTCTACACCTCTTTTCAACTCATCTTTTTGCTTCTTTACCTCTTTTCAGCAGAACTTCTTCTGATTCACCTCTTTTCTGCTAAATGTTTAGCCTTTTCACCTCTTATTAGCACAATACTAAGCAGCTTCTGCTAATTTCACCAGAATTGTCAGTCTCTCCACCTCTTCTTTGTAAGAATCAGTTTGGTCCAGTAAGGTGAGACGCCGCCTATAGATCAGAAAGGCCAGGTTCGAATCTCGCTCAGGGCAATGTTTTTTGTTTTTTCAACTTTTTCTGCTTTTTTCAGCAGAAATCTTCAGCGTAAGGCATCCACACAGCATTTTCGCAGGAAATGCAATTTTTTCTAGTTTTAATTGTACCTCTCATTGTGCCACATCATTGTAATGTGACACCATCACCAGAAGGTGATGGTAACACACAAACAAGGTGTTTGTTGACATGTTTGATTCCACCAATGGAGGGAGTTTCAGTTTGTTCCAGGGGCCCGTTCTTCATACCTCGCTAAGTAAGTTAGCTGGATTTGATTGTTGACGATTTCGCGTGAGCTTGGATAGTTCGGTTCCCCGAAGCTCATCCGGGACTTGCTGTCATAGCAACAGAGCCGTAAGCGTAAACCTGCTCGGGAGCAGGTTTACTTTATGTAAACAGGATTAGATCGCGGCCACGCAGGTATGTCCGCTTCATGTATACGAAAGCAACAGCGATATTCCACCACTGTTTCACCATAAATAAATAACATCAATGTAACTAAAGATAATGCAGCACTTGATCCTTTTATTGATGTCACACAGATACATACAGGTCATTTCCTAAAAAAGGGAAATGTACTATTAACATTCTATTACATGTATGTGATTATTACAGATGTAATTCATATTTCAAAGTAGTAATTGCAAATTACTTCGTGTAATCAAGATGAGAGACCACGGCTATAAAAGCGAAGGTGGATTTGGGAAGTCTGTCGCAGCCATGTCCTGTTCGTTTACGCGAGCAACCCATTGCGGAAGGTGCAAGATTGATGAGGAGAGTCCTCAGAATTCAGCGTATATTGCGGGATAGACAGGATCCTTTAGCTCAGCGCGACAGTGTGCTCATAGAGAGATATCGATATTCCCGTGAGGGTATTATTTACTTAACCAACTTGTTGACGAGGGGGTGCAGGACCACCACCTGTCTTTTTTTGCTCTGCCCTTTTCTTGGTTGCTGTTATGAACAAACAAACAGATTATTTCAGGGTCTCTTTCCAAGAGACGAAAAGCAATATAAGTGATAAATATTACCATTCTGTAGAATATTCTTATATTTCACTTTTACTTGTTCCCATGTTCTAGTGGGTCCTGTTGTGGCTCTAATGTGAAAGGGGATATAATATAACATATTATAATATAATATAATGTAATATAATATTGGGTAATATAGTGTGATATGATAAATCTACCCTACCGCCTACTGGTGTTGGCCAGAGGGGCCGATGGCGCGATATGGCAGCCTGGCTTCTGTCAGTCTGCCCCAGGGCAGCTGTGCCAGCCAGTGATCTCACATTACTTCATCCAGCTGTACTAATCGTCAACAGCAGGTGTGTTCGGAGAACCGGATTAGCGAGCTCAGAGTTAGCGCGATGATTTGGTCTTGGATGTGTCATTTGATCTTGGATGTAGTAAGTGACGTACGAAGAACGGGCCCCAGGACTGCATTTCACTCACTGCCTCTGTTTGTATCTCTGTCACTCCAGGACCAACATGGAGCGAGAAGTCAGCGCTCTCAGGAGGCCGACAAACCTCACAGAAGAAAGGGAGAGAAAACCTACAGCTGTGATGAGTGTGGAAGGTCTTTTACCCAGGCTGGAAGCTTAAAAACTCACCAAGTCATCCACAGTGGAGTTAAACCTTACAGCTGTGACTTGTGTGGAAAGTCTTTTACCCAGGCTGGAAGCTTAAAAACTCACCAAGTCATCCACAGTGGAGTTAAACCTTACAGCTGTGACTTGTGTGGAAAATCTTTTGTGCAGGCTGCACACTTAAAAAAACACAGAATCATCCACAGTGGATTTAAACCTTACAACTGTGACTTGTGTGGAAAGTCTTTTACTCTGGCTCAAAACTTAAAAACACACCAAGACATCCACAGTGGATTTAAGCCTTACAGCTGTGACTTGTGTGGAAAATCTTTTCTGCAGGCTGGAAACTTAAAAATCCACAGAATCATCCACAGTGGATTTAAACCTTACAGCTGTGAGTTGTGTGGAAAGTCTTTTACCCGGGCTCGAGGCTTAAAAATACACCAACTTATCCACAGTGGAGTTAAAGCGTTCAGCTGTGAGTTTTGTGGAAAGTCTTTTACCCAGGCTGTAGACTTAAAAAACCACAGAATCATCCACAGTGGGGTTAAATCTTACAGCTGTGAGTTGTGTGGAAAGTCTTTTACCCAGGCTGGATCCATAAAAAGACACCAACTCATCCACAGTGGAGTTAAACCTTACAGCTGCGACTTGTGTGGAAAGTCTTTTACCCAGGCTGGATCCTTAAAAAGTCACCAACTCATCCACAGTGGAGTTAAACCTTACAGCTGCGACTTGTGTGGAAAGTGGTTTACCCGGGAAAGAAACTTAAAAACACACCAACTCATCCACAGTGGAGTTAAATCTTACAGCTGTGACTTGTGTGGAAAGTCTTTTACCCAGGCTGGTGATTTAAAAAAACACCATGTCGTCCACAGTGGAGTTAAATCTTACAGCTGCGACTTTTGCGGAAAGTCTTTTACCCGGGCTGAAGGCTTAAAAAAACACCAAGTCATCCACAGTGGAGTTAAATCTTACAGCTGTGACTTGTGTGGAAAGTCTTTTACCCGGGCTGAAGGCTTAAAAAAACACCAAGTCATCCACAGTGGAGTTAAACCTTACAGCTGTGACATGTGTGGAAAATCTTTTACCTGGGCCAGAGACTTAGAAAAACACCAACTCATCCACAGTGGATTTAAACCTTACAGCTGTGAGTTGTGTGGAAAGTCTTTTGCCTGGGCTGGAGACTTAAAAAAACACCAACTCATCCACAGTGGATTTAAACCTTACAGCTGTGAGTTGTGTGGAAAGTCTTTTACCCGGGCTGGAGACTTAAAAAAACACCAACTCATCCACAGTGGAGTTAAACCTTACAGCTGTGACTTGTGTGGTAAAGCTTTTGGTCAAAGTCGAAACTTACAGAAGCATCTAGTTACCCACTCTGGAATTAAGGCGTACAGCTGCGACTTTTGTGGAAAAACTTTCAGTGAAAAAAAGTACCGAAATATTCACCTACGCATTCACACTGGAAATGATCTTTCCTACTGTGATCAGTGTGGGAAACTTTTTACAACCGATGCACAATTACAAATACACATGTTTACCCACACTGAGGAGAGACCTTATAAATGTGACCGGTGTGAGAAGACTTTTAAATCTCCACATTACCTGAAAAAACATCAACAGATCCACACCAGAAAGTAACTCTACAAGTGCAGTTACTGTGAGGAAGTATTGATTTTTTATCTTGTAATTTTAACCTGATTGTTTGGAACAAGTCTGATCAGTAAACCTATGGAGTTATTCTGAATGAACTGTTTTGGAAAATGAAGAATCATTTTCGCTCGGTAAGCTGAGTGTTTTAATGTAAACAGTAAAACGTAATTGGACATTGGTAGAGATCACTTACGCTGTCATTGTTTAGAAGCAGAGCAACACAGATGGATCCAGTTCTCAACCCTATTGTCACTGTGGTGGTGGGAAAACGTTTCTCTGTTACTTTTGTGGAAAAACCTCCAATCATCAACGGGACCTAAAACCACATCAACGTAGACACACTGGAGACAAAATGAACTACTGCAAAGAATGTGGGAGAGGTTTCCACACACCAAGTGCATTAAAAATACATGAACTATTCCACAGTGTGTTCAAAAAGCACATCTGTGACCAGTGTGGGTCATCCGTCACCACTGCACATGAGCTTAAAGAACAAGAATAAGCAAATCCACACAGTAGAGACACCATACAAGTAATCAAGCCTACTAAAGATGAATGCATGGACTAGTTTTTCCAGGTCCTGGTGAGACATCAGATCTTTTATCCTTGATATATTCTTGAGGTGATAGTAAGCTGACTTTGTTATTGTCTTAATGTGTTTTTCTAAGTTTAGGTCTGCATCCATCATTACACCCAAATTTCTCGCCTGGTTTGTGGTTTTTAGGTGTATAGATTGAAGTTCTCTGGTGACCTGTAATCGTTTTTCTTTGGTGCCAAAGACTATTACCTCAGTTTTGTTTTTGTTTAGCTGGAGAAAATTGTGGCACAACCAGTCATTAATTTCCTCAATGCATTTACCAAGAGCCTGTACAGGGCCTCTGTCTCCTGATGACATTGTGATATATATGTGTGTGTCATCTGCATAGCTGTGGTAGTTTATTTTGTTGTTCTTTATAATCTGTGCCAGTGAGAGCATGTAAATGTTAAACAGAAGGGGTCCCAAGATGGAACCTTGGGGAACTCCACATGTGATACTTGTCTGCTCAGATGTGAAGTTACCTATTGATACAAAGTATTTCCTGTTTTCTAAGTATGTTTTGAACCAGTTTAGTACAGTTCCTGAAAGACCTGTCCAGTTCTCCAGTCGTTTGAGTAATATGTTGTGGTCAACTGTATCAAATGCTGCACTGAGATCCAGTAAAACTAAGACTGACATTTTTCCACTGTCTGTATTCAGACATATGTCATTAAACACTTTGGTCAGAGCAGTTTCAGTGCTGTGGTTCTGTCTAAAACCTGACTGGAAGGCATTGTAGCAATTATTCTGTTTTAAGAAGTAACTGAGCTGTTGAGAAACTGCTTTTTCAATGATCTTACTTAAAAATGGGAGATTTGAAGTGGCAGAGTTTATGCTGCTGACTATAGGTCTGAGTTGGACACCTTCCTTGTGGATTTTAGGAAGTCCGTAAATGCAGGGTATCGCATTGTCATGTAATTATTATCCTTAGTATCCTTATTTTCTCATTATATTGTTTTATTCTCTTTAATCATGAAGGTTTGTAAAGCAAGGCCACTTTTGACTCATAAACTAAGTGCTCAGCCAGACTGCAAACAGGAAGTGTAGAGCTGTACAGCATAATAAATACAGGAAGCCAGACAGAATAGAGAAACTTTGCCATATAAACAATGTTTGTATCGAAACTGTGACGTATAAAGTACGAAAATAACACTGTTTATGATTCTAATGTTAGAGATCCTGCAACTGGTGTTTGGGCTGTGCAGGGGTCTCTGTCTTCCGGAAGATGATTAAATAAAAAGAAATATAAATGTTTTAACACGCTATGAGTCTGATTTCTCTAGTAAGTAAAGTAAAATTTTATTTATATAGCACATTTCTAGATAGACATCACAAAGTGCTTTACAGATATAACAGATTAAAAGACAAAAAACAAACAAAGTTAACAAAAAGCAATTTTAAAAAGGTAAGTTTTTAGCTGTTTTTTAAAAGTAATCAATGAATCAATGGATCGTAGGTCCTCTGTTCTATCATGGGGACAAAAGAATCGGGGTTAATAGCATCCCCTGGATAAAGGCGGTGATATGTAAGGCGGTCAATCATTTTGTCCTTTTCAAGGTAGAGGCAAGCTATAACTTTCTTTTTGTAGCTGCTTGTGGGGTCTCGGTTTAAGGCTCCATAGGTATTGTTGTCACTGAGGAGAGTAGTGATCTTTGTGTGGTAATTGTAGTGTTTAGGACCACGGTGCATCCTCCCTCATCAGCTGGTAAAATAGTGATGATGTGGTCTTTGCTCGGGGAAGTGACGGCCTTCTTTTCCTGTATTGTGAGGTTGGACGGAGGGACTTTGGCACTTGAGAGAGTGGCTGAGACATTCATCCTGATTTGCTCTGCTTCTGTCTGTGATAATTTATTAATCCATATGGTGGTTTCTGTGGCTCTGATGACATCCACTATGGGCAACTGTTGTGGAGAAATGGCAAAATTGAGTCCTTTGGCTCAAGGTTGTAGATTTAGTTTTGGCATTGGTGGGGACGGATAATTCAACCACCAAACCCTGCCCTTTTTCTTTTATTTTCTTCTATTTTTTCCTTGGCTTCGTGATAAAAGGAGAAATATACAGTGGGGCAAAAAAGTATTTAGTCAGCCACCGATTGTGCATGTTCCCCCACCTAAAATGATGACAGAGGTCAGTAATTTGCACCAGAGGTACACTTCAACTGTGAGAGACAGAATGTGAAAAATAAATCCATGAATCCACATGGTAGGATTTGTAAAGAATTTATTCGTAAATCAGGGTGGAAAATAAGTATTTGGTCAATAACAAAAATACAACTCAATACTTTGTAACATAACCTTTGTTGGCAATAACAGAGGTCAAACGTTTACTATAGGTCTTTACCAGGTTTGCACACACAGTAGCTGGTATTTTGGCCCATTCCTCCATGCAGATCTTCTCGAGAGCAGTGATGTTTTGGGGCTGTCGCCGAGCAACACGGACTTTCAACTCCCGCCACAGATTTTCTATGGGGTTGAGGTCTGGAGACTGGCTAGGCCACTCCAGGACTTTCAAATGCTTCTTACGGAGCCACTCCTTTGTTGCCCGGGCGGTGTGTTTTGGATCATTGTCATGTTGGAAGACCCAGCCTCGTTTCATCTTCAAAGTTCTCACTGATGGAAGGAGGTTTTGGCTCAAAATCTCACGATACATGGCCCCATTCATTCTGTCCTTAACACGGATCAGTCGTCCTGTCCCCTTGGCAGAAAAACAGCCCCATAGCATGATGTTTCCACCCCCATGCTTCACAGTAGGTATGGTGTTCTTGGGATGCAACTCAGTATTCTTCGTCCTCCAAACACGACGAGTTGAGTTTATACCAAAAAGTTCTACTTTGGTTTCATCTGACCACATGACATTCTCCCAATCCTCTGCTGTATCATCCATGTGCTCTCTGGCAAACTTCAGACGGGCCTGGACATGCACTGGCTTCAGCAGCGGAACACGTCTGGCACTGCGGGATTTGATTCCCTGCCGTTGTAGTGTGTTACTGATGGTGACCTTTGTTACTTTGGTCCCAGCTCTCTGCAGGTCATTCACCAGGTCCCCCCGTGTGGTTCTGGGATCTTTGCTCACCGTTCTCATGATCATTTTGACCACACGGGATGAGATCTTGCGTGGAGCCCCAGATCGAGGGAGATTATCAGTGGTCTTGTATGTCTTCCATTTTCTGATGATTGCTCCCACAGTTGATTTTTTCACACCAAGCTGCTTGCCTATTGTAGATTCACTCTTCCCAGTCTGGTGCAGGTCTACAATACTTTTCCTGGTGTCCTTCGAAAGCTCTTTGGTCTTGGCCATGGCGGAGTTTGGAGTCTGACTGTTTGAGGCTGTGGACAGGTGTCTTTTATACAGATGATGAGTTCAAACAGGTGCCATTCATACAGGTAACGAGTGGGGGACAGAAAAGCTTCTTACAGAAGACGTTACAGGTCTGTGAGAGCCAGAGATTTTCCTTGTTTGAGGTGACCAAATACTTATTTTCCACCCTAATTTACGAATAAATTCTTTACAAATCCTACCATGTGGATTCATGGATTTTTTTTTTTCACATTCTGTCTCTCACAGTTGAAGTGTACCTCTGGTGCAAATTACTGACCTCTGTCATCATTTTAAGTGGGGGAACTTGCACAATCGATGGCTGACTAAATACTTTTTTGCCCCACTGTACTTGCCTACATATGTTATTCTACATGCTTTTAAACCATTTAAAATTACAATTAATAGTTTTATTTGTGAATTATATAATGTTAAATTACTGTTAAACAAATGACTAAGTATTTTAGACTTCAGTTTACTTCAGCCATATTCCATATAAAACAGGTATCGTACAAAAATAAAAAATAACTTCAAATACAGTCACGACAATAAAAGAATATGACTTTAAGGGTTTAACAACATTACTTCAGTTATAGTACACAAACATGTCTTATACATTAGCACTAATGGAAAACTGAATGATCTGGTGGTTTTTGTCAATAAAACTACTCATCTAAGATTACCACAAAGTAAAAGATCTCTCAGCAAAATTATGCAACATTTTAGACACACTATCAAATCAGTGAGCTGGCATTTTTTTATTCTAAACATGAACTACTGTTACAGCAACAGACATGGACACAACAACTGTATGTTCACTATGTGAAGGAGCCAAACACATGCCTTCTCCTCTCGTTAACTGAGATAAACTGCTGGCATACATCTATATTGTCCAGTCTCACCTGGTGTACATGGTACAGCCTCTGTAAACTAATATCCTGGCTTGCTCAAAGCAGCCGTTTTCTCTGAAAGTTTCAATCAAAATTAGAAATGCTACTCTGAGACTGAGATAACTAATAGTGCTGCCTGTTGTGCAGTTAGTCCAAAATACGTTATTCATGGTTACATACACTTTTAGACTGATGTGGGCCAAGGCCTAGCATAGCCTGTAACGTTATTATGACGGACACATCTTATGAGTGAACTTGACTTTAAGTGACTTACAGGTTTCTTTGAAAAATACTTTCTTATATCCAGGTTCTTCCTTTTTGCTGCCATCCTCCTCTCCTCCTCGCAGGTCCTCGCAGCGCAGGCTTGCCGCTGCTAAAGCTAAACAGAGCTCCCTGAAAGGCACAGCCAATCACATAGGCCATATTTGTCACATGAGGTAGGACTCCAGTAGAGAACGTAATTTAACTGTTTCTGCACCGCTGGGTGAATGAGACGCTGACAGATCATTTTTTTCCTTCTATCAGGTTTGATTTCTTTACTCAAAGAGATCAAATTATTGGTGGGGACATGTCCCTTCCGTCCATGCCAAATTTACCCCCTTGCTTTGGCTAAAACTCTCTTTTCAGGTTCAGTGAGACTCCGGTCTGAAAAGTTCTTTACCCATTTCTCCTGACTGTCTTCAGGTGTGTTTTCTTCTCTGAGTTGTGTAGGTTCAGAACGAGGAGTATGTGTTTTTGAAAGCAAGGTGTGAAATTTTCTGCGTTGTCTTTCTTTTCCTTTAGAGTGTTGGGCCCGTTTAGCCTTGTCCACAAACTTGTAAACCTCTTCTAAGATTGGAGAGGGTAGAAGGATTTCCTGCAGAGTCAGAATTTTGGGCCGACTGAGAACAGCACTTACACATGTGAGTGAGGGGAGAGAAGTTGCTGCCTGCGAGTTTACAGAGGAGAGCTTAAGTTTGACCAGGTACCAAAGCAAATCATTCGTATTGACGAATTCGTATGACGGTGTATCACAAAAGATTGATATCAAACTGATCACTTGGTTGCGTTACTTGCTCTTCAAGTGAATCAACAAATGGATAAATAAAAAGACGAACGACAATGCTGATTTTTTAGAGTCTTAGCTTACATTTCCACGGCTAAACAAACTCTAAATCGGTTTCAATGGTGTACTGATGTACACAAAAATGGACATAAGGAGCTTCTTTCAAAGAAAAAACTCAGGTAGATGTTATTTTATATATTATGCTTTGTATGTTTTTCAGTCTATGCAAAACAAGAGGAATTTCAATACACAGCAGTATATTCACAGTTGAAACCAGTGAATATACTGATGTTTTATAAACCAGTGAATATACTGATGTTTTATAAACCAGTGAATATACTGATGTTTACATATACTTTATGGAGAAAACATTTTAAAAAAAATTCACTGTTAAACATGAATTTAGAGTAAACCTGTTTTGTTTTAGATAAATAAATGTTGAAATATCTTTTGAATTAGTTAAATGTCAAAATAAAAAGAGGGAGCGGTCTATTTTAATCACTTTCATCAAATTTAGGAGTACATGTACACTAAGTTTATTGTTAATTAATAAGAAAACTCCAGACGATTCCATTCTGAGCTGAAGAAGCTTCTGATAGGTTAGTAGAGTCCATGTGAGTAAATTGGTGGCACAGCTGTGGATGCATATAAGGCAAAACACAGAGCCTGTTTCTGTGACATGGGAAAATCAAGAGATGTCAACCAAAACACCAGGAAAAGGATTGTGGAGCTCCATAAGTGTGGCTCAATTTTGAATACAAAATACAAAAGTTAACAAATGTTTTTTATCAATCTAAAAAAATAAACATTTAGTCTGATTTGATGTTACAATGTTTGTGTTTTTATCTGAAGAGTGTGTAAATATCTGGTTTCAACTGTATATTTGATGATGTTGGTGTTTGGCTTGATTGTCAGCACAAAGAGGGAGAGAGAGGAGCAGAGAGGGAGATGGAGAATGAGGAAAGAACAGAGATGGAACAAGAGCAGGTGAGACACACATGTTAGTCAAATGGTTGTTTGCCAAAACTCATCAGAACATGTATCCAGTACCTAGTGTTTCTTTTTAGATACCATTTGTTACTTTTCAAATTCTATATTTATTAAGTTCTGCAGGCTTGTTTGCACAACAAGGCTAAATAATTATATAAACTTTTCTCAATCTAAATAGTGGACTTTGGTATAATTAAAAAATAAGTGTAGTGCAGGTCTATGATGATTTTTAGTGCTACTATCATCTAGTTTTGATTCTGGTTGGGTTTTGGTTAAGTTCTAAGTAGTCCTGATTTTGAACTGGTGTAGTCCTATTTTAATTCCGGATCAGTTCTGGGTCTGGTTGAATTGGAGTTTAGTCACTGTGTCTTGATACAGCCCGACTTTGTTCTGCCTTGCTGCTTGATTAAAAACTAGTTTAAGGTGATATTTATTTTTTCCTATATGAAGTCATTCTTTTTTGAACAAAACTCAAAACAGAGCCTAATAATCTTTCAGTCATTTCTACCCTCACTTAATTTCCTTTTGATGCTCAGCTCTCATACAGTGGCTCAGTTGGGCTCCAATCCCACCATATTGTGGCCAATCACATGCGAGGATATAGGATAATATCATTATGTGAAAAACCAAGATGGTGAGAGACGCGACAGTCAAGTGGAGCATCTGTCTGTCCTCTCAGTAAGTGAGTGACACAGTAAACAGCGGTGAGGAGGGCTGTGCGAAAGCAAAAACACATAAATATACCTGACACCCGTAAACATAGCAGCATTGTCTCGGTCTCGGTCTTGGTCTCAGTCTCATCTCAACTTGGTCTTGGTCTTGTCTTGGTCTAGATACCCTCTGGTCTCGGTCTTGTCTTGGTCTCGGATTAGGCGGTCTTGACTACAAGTCTGGTTCTAGGCTGATTACATAAGCAACGTTTTACAAGCTTCTGCTTGGGCGATTCCTGTGAGACAAACAGTTTGCAGCAGAGTTTCTTTCATACTGGTTCAGTTTCCCCGTGTGTAGAGACTGGGTGGGGTCACTCAGAGTCTAATAAAGTCCTTCTCTTGTATATTCTGAATAATAAATTCAGTTATCAGGACTTGATTTTATTCCATGGAGCTGGTTAAAGAACAGCAGCGTATAGAAACACTTTTAATCATCTCTTTTTGGTGTTGCGCATTTGGAGGGTCGGCAAGATCTGTTACCATCATCTGTCATTTTCAGCTTTACTGGAAACTTTATTTAAATCCCATTGAGTCAAGTTTGAAACTCAGATTCTGTTATTCACTGAAAATAACAAAAACATTTTATGACAAAATAAGAGTCAGATCAGCAGAACTACAGAACCTGTATCTCTGCTGTAACAGTGTCACTCTGCTCCACTTTGATGTTTGTTGTTTTTTTCGTGTTTCTTGTAACATTTAATTGTTAGAAACTAAACTGTCTCTGAGATAAAGACGAATAAACAACTCTGCTTTACATGTTACTAACAAAACCATTTTCATGATTGTAGCTGCTTTAATCCACAAAGAGCAGAAAAGCATCAGAAGCAGCAGCAGGTCAGCTGATCACAGCCTGAACACAAAGAAAACAAATCTACTGGAGCTCACAACACTGGTTATTATGGGACTCTTTTAGAGGACACTCTTTCCCCACACTGCACAGCTACACCTGAACTTCAGCTTCCTCCACCTAAAACTCCAAATTTGACCCTTATTATTCATAACAGTATAACTGTGCATGACAGTAGCTGTGTTTTGTATAAACACTTATACAGTGAAGCGTGCTGATAATATGAATAGTATGAAAATTGCTCTCAGGGAAATATATTTAATATGCAGCCATTACTTCCTGTTTTATGTCAAAGTTAAATCTCACCTGCAGAGACGAACACGGCAAACATCAAAGTAAATGACGTAATTACAGCGGACATTTCCGGTGTTCTGACTCTTAGTTTGTTCTAAATGTCTCAGTCTGTCCTGGGATTAAAATTTAGGCTGAAAGAAAGCAATTGGATCAGTAACGTTTGTTTTAAGGAAGTTGTGACGTTGTGACGATTGGTACGCTGCACTGCGGGGTCGAGTAGAAACAAGCGCGTCACACCAGAAGAGGTGAAGTCGAAAGAAAGTTTTATTCTTTCTGTTCTTGAACCATCCTCGCAGGAAAAATCTGAACCTGCTTCATGTGTCAGTCGTCATGTATGAACCGTTTTTGTCTTTGAAGCAGAAGTTTGTTTTGTCTCTGCACCGAGTTTGTTTCCCACAGCAAGTTTCGAGCTCACATCCTGCTGCACCTCTTCCTGCTGCGATTTAGGCTTCAGCTCCGAGCAGCTTATCAAACAACACCGCGACACAACTCTGACTAACCTGAGAACCAGCAGCAACTTGCACCAGTTTACAAAACCAGTAGCCTGTGTAAATCACCAGTCCATCCAGTGCTGTACGATTAAAGAACAAAGACTCATCAGTTTTAGAATTTGAGGTTTTCTGCTAAATTTCCTCCTTTTCTATGGAGGTGAATTGTAAAGTGAAACCTTCAAACTGATTTTTTTTAGCTTTTCTTTTAGCTTAAAAGACTAAAAGTGAGTTTTAGAAAAAGAAAGAAAACACTTACTGTTGTTCTGAAGGACGTCTGGAACCCTCGAAGGCCTCTGTGGTCACCAGGGTGGAAAATCTGAAAGACAATAAAACACACATTAGATTTCTTTGTCTCTGTCACACAGACACGGACGTCCACACAGACCCACCCAGCCTCGCGTCTCCTTCACACACACAGACAAACTAAACCAATATAAAAACAATTCTTTGAGAAACATAACAAATTTAACCAGAGTGACACTCAGTTTGTTTTATAACAGTTAAATCTCACCCGCAGAGACAAACATGAAGCCTCATCGAACATCAGCAACGTGGAGCAGAGTGACGCAGTTACAGCAGACATTTCCGTGTCTCTGCTGCTGCTGATCTGACTCTTAGTTTGTCCTAAATGTCTGAGTCTGCCGGTATTTTCACCGAATAACTGAACCTGAGTTTAAATCTGACGACACAAGTTTAAATTTAAGGTTTAAAATAAAGCTGAAAGTCACTGACTGTTAGAACAGATCTGTCGTTCAGCCGCTCGGTCTAACTCCACACTTCAACGGTGTAACGTCTCGTACGGAAGTGACGTTGAAGTGACGTCGACCAATAAAATTATCGAGCAATGATTTCATGGTTCAGGATTTACAGGGTTAACGTCCGCTAGAAAGGAAATGACATTTTAAATGAAGTCTCACTCAGTTTTGAAACAGTTTTTCTGTTCAAACATTTTTGTGGGTGGATGTTAACCAAACTGTAACCATGACAACTGAAACCTTTTACCTAAAACACTGAAAACGATGTTAGAAAAAGACAGCAAACACTTACTGTTGTTCTCATGAAATCTGTTAAACCCTTAAACACTCTTCTAATCATCAGGATGCAACAAAAATCCATATAAAGATAAAAAGTGTGAGGTTGGTATAATCCATCTGCTTTCTCTGTAGGTCAAAAGAAACCTACTGAAGGTTTATTCAACACAAGCAATTAGAAAAAATAGTAAATTAAAATACTGCGTGGGTGAACTCGACTGTGTACAACCAGCTGAACTAACCTGTCGATCGTTTTGCTTTGACTTCCTGTTTTGCAGACATCTGCTTAGCAAAACCATTCAACCCACAGTCGACCACAATTGCAAAGTGACAGACGAATTAAAGTAAGAGGAAATGAACCTGGAGAGAAAACCTTTCACTCTGTCTGTCAGTTAATTGAAATAAACTTGTTCTAATGAATAAAGTCAAAGGTCACGACCTGCACAGCTGTTCTGAAGAACTTTGTCCACCTTTGATTGTCTTTAAGTTGTGTTGGAGCCACAGAGAGCAGATCTTTGTTCTTTATGGAGAACCAGTGAGGCTGTTTGGACTTTCCTATGAAACTACAGTGAGGACAAAGAAGCAGCAGAAACACACACAGAGGAAACATGTAGAGACAGGCAGCAGCAAATAGTCCGCAGGGAGAGAGGGCATGCATCAGCGGCAGCACTTCCTGGAAATCACATGATTGTAATCACTAAACAGCTAAAAGAGGTCATTAACACTTTAAAGCAGAAGCAGAAGGAGGAGGAACAAATCAATGAGCAGGTGCCAAAGGTTGAGAGTGGTGTCAGTGCAGTCCCGAAGCTGATTAGTGAGCACATGTATGAGACTCAAAATGGGGCGGAGGACCAGAGCGAACAATCTGACATTTTCTCGGAATTGCCATTTTTTGCAGAGGTGGTGCCAGAAGTTGCCATTAAAGCTAGGAAAAGCAAAAGACAAAGAAGAATAGAGAAAATGGCAGGGACAGTTAAGAATACTGTTGAGCTGCCAGTGCCAGGTAGCAAAGAAACTGTCCAAGAAGTCTTTTCAGATCTGCAGAAACAGGATGTGACATTGGAAGGCCCTTTTAAACAGGCAGCAGAAGTGCAGCCCGGTCAGTTGATAGAAGAGGGTTATTACCTGAAAGGACAAGTGTTGTACTACAAAGGCAGCACGGATGACAAAGGGAAGTTAGTAGTCCCCCAGCAGCGGCGGGAGCAAGTTTTGAGACTGGGGCATAGTATTCCTTGGGCGGGGCATCTGGGAACGCAGACAAGAAGGGACCGAATAGCCAGCAGGTTCTTTTGGCCAGGTATGAACAGAGATGTTGAGGAGTTTTGCCAGTCTTGCTCAATCTGTCAGCTGGCCGGGGATAAAAAAGTCCCAAAGTTGCCTTTATAGCCTTTACCTGTTATTGAGGTTCCATTTAGTCGTATTGCAATGGATAAAGCGGGGCCGCTAGAGCGAACCCAGGCAGGTAATCACTATATATTGGTGGTTTGTGATTACAGTACCAGATACCCAGAAGCTTTTCCCCTTAGGGATATTACAGCTAAACAGATAGCTTATGCCCTTTTGCAGCTTTTTTCCCGAGTGGGTATTCCGTCTGAGATTTTGACTGATCAGGGAACAAACTTCCTTTCACATACCCTGAGGCAGGTTTATAAGCTTTTAGGTATTAGGAGTATCCGGACCACCCATTACCATCCCCAAACAGATGGCTTGGTGGAGAGATACAATCAAACTCTGAAAGCAATGTTGAAGAAGTTCATCTCGGCTAATGCCAAAGACTGCGACAAGTGGCTTCCCTATTTGCTGTTTGCTTATAGGGAGGTGCCTCAAGCCTCAACTGGCTTTTCCCCTTTTGAGCTCCTTCCTGAAGGCCTTAGTCATGGAGTGCACACATGATTATGGCCTAATGATGTTCACCTGAAAGAAGTTTTCCAATCACCCACTGATAGTGGGTTGAACCACCTGATGAGAGCTGAGGGGGCATGTGGGTTAAATTTTCAGTTTGATTTGATTTAGTTAGTTGGGATATTGTTTAGCTGGGGGGTGTTTTGTAATGAGATATTTGTGAGGTGTGTCAAAATAACTGCAATGTTTCACTGTATAGGTTTTTGTAGCTGGGCTGTGTCAGAGTGGGACGACCTTTTACATTTTATTGGTGATAGTATGACCAGCATCTATTTAAGGAGGGGTTTGTTGAGAGGCTCGGGTGGTTATTTCTAGATTTGTTGCTGGTGAGCATGAAAAAAAAAAAAAAAAAAAAACACCTCTTTACCAGAAAAAAGTGGGAATATATCCAAAGCTTTGAAAACAATTGAAGGCTCGTGAGGTTGTTTTTTCCATTTGGTCCCCTTCACATTGCCTTGCCACCGTTACAGTGCTGATAAATGATCAGAATTATAATATTTCCGACTGTCTGCTATGTGCCGTGACCTTTGACCTGCTAAAGACAGTCAGCTGTGGATTATTCATTGTTGTGTCTGATACTTAGAACTGTGAGGAAGAACACTACACAGTTAATCAGGGTCCCCTCTCTCTGAATCAGGAAAGGTGGGGAGGCTGCGTGCGGGCCATACGTTGAGTATCACTGTTTGAAATGTGAACATTGCTCTGCTGCAGTCAATGGACTAAACCAGAGAAGAAGAAAACAGACTTTACCATGAAGATCCCCAGTGAGGATCAGTATAATATCAGCCTGATGTCTGCAGTTTAGTGTCAGCACAACTTTCACATCATATTAATCTCAGCACACAAGTCAGAGCTCTTTTTAGCCAACCATCCCTTTAACATTAACTAGTAATGACTTCATGAACTTCTTCACAAATAAAATTCTTATCATTAGAGAAAAAATTACCAATAATCATCCCACAGATGTAATATTATCTACAGCTACTCTTAGTACCCTTGATGTTAAGTTAGACTCTTTTTCTCCAATTGATCTTTCTGAGTTAACTTCAATAATTACTTCCTCCAAACAATCAATGTGTCTTTTAGACCCCATTTCTACAAAACTGCTCAAAGAAGTCCTGCCATTAATTAATTCTTCGATCTTAAATATGATCAACTTATCTCTAACAATCAGCTATGTACCACAGGCCTTCAAGCTGGCTGTAGTTAAACCTTTACTCAAAAAGCATCTCTAGACCCAGCAGTCTTAGCTAATTATAGGCCAATCTCCAACCTTCTTTTCATATCAAAAATCCTTGAAAGAGTAGTTGTCAAACAGCTAACAGATCATCTGCAGAGGAATGGTTTATTTGAAGAGTTTCAGTCAGGTTTCAGAGCTCATCACAGCACAGAAACAGCTTTAGTGAAGGTTACAAATGATCGTCTTGTGGCCTCTGACAGTGGACTCATCTCTGTGCTTGTCCTGCTAGACCTCAGTGCAGCGTTCAATACTGTTGACCATAATATCCTCTTAGAGCGATTAGAACATGCTGTAGGTACTACAGGTACTGCACTGCAGTGGTTTGTATCATATCTATCTAATAGACTCCAGTTTGTGCATGTAAATGGAGAGTCCTCTTCACACACTGAGGTTAATTATGGAGTTCCACAGGGTTCAGTGCTAGGACCAATTCTGTTTACATTATACATGCTTCCCTTAGGTAGTATCATTAGAAGACATAGCATAAATTTTCACTGCTATGCAGATGACACCCAGCTCTATCTGTCCATGAAGCCAGATAACACACACCAATGAGTTAAACTGCAGGAATGTCTTAAAGACATAAAGACCTGGATGGCCGCTAACTTTCTGCTTCTTAATTCAGATCAAACTGAGGTTATTGTACTCGGCCCTGAAAATCTTAGAAATATGGTCTCTAAGCAGATTCTTACTCTGGATGGCATTACCTTGGCCTCCAGTAATGCTGTGAGGAACCTTGGAGTCATTTTTGACCAGGACATGTCCTTCAATGCACATATTAAACAAATATGTAAGACTGCGTTCTTCCATTTGCGCAACATCTCTAAAATTAGAAATATCCTGTCTCAGAGTGATGCTGAAAAACTAGTTCATGCATTTATTACTTCCAGGCTGGACGACTATAATTCATAATTCATTATCAGGATGTCCTAAAAACTCACTGAAAAGCCTTCAGCTAATCCAAAATGCTGCAGCAAGAGTGCTGACAGGGACTAGAAAGAGAGAGCAGATTTCTGCTGTTTTGGCTTCCCTTCATTGGCTTCCTGTTAAATCCAGAATTCAAAATCCTGCTCCTCACATACAAGGTCTTAAATAATCAGGCCCCATCTTATCTTAATGACCTTGTAGTACCATATCACCCTATTAGAGCACTTCACTCTCGCACTGCAGGCCTACTTGTTGTTCCTATTGTATTTAAAAGTAGAATGGGAGGCAGAGCCTTCAGTTTTCAGGCCCCTCTTCTGTGGAACCAGCTTACAGTTTGGATTCGGGAGACAGACACTATCTCTACTTTCAAGATTAGGCTTAAAACTTTCCTTTTTGCTAAAGCATATAGTTAGGGCTGGACCAGGTGACCCTGAATCCTCCCTTAGTTATGCTGCAATAGACGTAGGCTGCCGGGGATTCCCATGATGCATTGAGTTTTTCCTTTCCAGTGACCTTTTTCACTCACTATGTATTAATAGACCTCTCTGCATTGAATCATACTTGTTATTAAACTCAGTCTCTCTTCCACAGCATGTCTTTCATCCCGTTTTCCTTCTCTCACCCCAACCGGTCGCAGCAGATGACCACTCCCTGAGCCTGGTTCTGCCGGAGGTTTCTTCCTGTTAAAAGGGAGTTTTTCCTTCCCACTGTCGCCAAAGTGCTTGCTCATAAGGGGTCATGAGATTGTTGGGTTTTTCTCTGTACCTATGAAGCGCCTTGAGGCGACTTTTGTTGTGATTTGGCGCCATATAAATAAAATTAAAAAATTGAATTGAATAACTAAAACATGCTGACTGACCTCAGAGTTTCAAGTCCACATCCTGGACTCTCCAGGAAACCACACAGATGCTTCACTCCTGAATCCTTCAGGTTGTAGTTATTACTCAGGTCCAGCTCTCTCAGATGGGAGGGTTTGGACTTCAGTGCTGCTGCCAGATAATCACAGCTGATCTCTGACAAACCACAAAGACTCAATCTGTGTAAAGAATGAAAGATGTAAGTTTATTAGACAAAGTGTGAGCTTGAAATCATTCAGTGTTTCATCATCTGTTCAGAGCTGAAGAAGGTTCAGTGTCACGGCTGGCGGAGGGAGCCGTGTGGTGTGGAGGAAAAGGTGGACCCAAGATGCAGCAAACTGATGATACGAGTGATGTTTATTTACAAAGTGACAATGGCAGAAACAGGCAGTGAGGCATGACAAAACAACTGAAGAAACCTAAACTGGGAGAACTAAATGACAAACCTGAGACCATACAAAAGGGGTGCGGGGCAGAGAGACGCAGAGATAGGAACACCATAGAACGCAGACGAGCCGACAATGAACACAGACCGACACCCACTAAATATACACACACAAGGTAATCAGGTAATCACACACAGGAGGGAAGAACAGCTGAACCTAATACACATGAGGACCGGAGGACACAAGCTGAACACAATGACAACAGACACAGACCTTCAAAATAGAATAGGAAATCCAGAACATGAGCCTTCAAAGTAAAGCAGGAACACACAGACTGATTTACAACACAACACGGGGACATGAACAGAGCACCAAGGACAGACACAGGTAGGGCTGAATACACACACCAAACTACAGGTTCAACCCTAAACCAATACAGAGTACCGGGCTGTGGTCGACTCCTTTGTCAAGTGGTGTGAGCAGAATCATCTGCAGCTCAACGTGGCAAAGACCAAGGAACTGATCGTGGACTTCAGGAAGACCAGGAAACACTTGACCCCTGTTTCAATCCAGGGGGTCAGTGTTGACATTGTGGAGGACTATAAATACCTTGGAGTACACATTGACAATAAACTGGACTGGGCTAAAAACACCACAGCACTTTACAGGAAGGGCCAGAGTTGTCTCTATTTTTTGAGGCGACTGAGGTCCTTCAACATCTGCCAGAAAATGCTGAGGATTTTCTATGAGTCTGTGGTGGCCAGTGCGATCCTCTATGCTGTTGCATGCTGGGGGAGCAGGCTGAGGGTCGCAGATGCCAACAGACTTAATAAACTGATCCGTAAGGCCAGCAATGTTGTGGGGATGGAGCTGGACTCCCTCAAGGTGGTGTCGGAGAGGCGGATGCTGTCCAAGATAAAGACAATGTTGGATAACACCTCCCACCCACTCCATGACATGTTGGTCAGTCACAGGAGCTCGTTCAGTGAGAGACTGAGATTACCGAAAAGCACCACTGAACGACACAGGAAATCATTCCTGCCTGTGGCCATCTCCCTGTACAACGCATCCACTTAACACACTGTTTGCTGCTACAACTACACATGTTTCTTTTCCAAATATTTATTTATAAGTGACTTATGTATGTATGTATGTATGTATATATATGTATATATTGTACTATTCTTAGTTAGCGTATTGTCTGTCTTGTCTTAATGTTGGTTTAAAATGGAGCACTGTAACAAAAAATAATTTCCCCCAGGGATCAATAAAGTATTCTGATTCTGATTCTGATTCTGAAAATCAGAATAAACACAAAGCACAAAAATGAACTTCAAGGAAACACAAAACGCTGGGCCAAAATGACCCAGGACCATGACATTCAGAATGTAGAAGTTTAGAAAATGGAAACTCCAAACAGCTGAAGCCAACAGGAAGCAGCTTCAAACAAACACAACAAGAGAAAAAACTCTGAATGTTTCACATTAAAGTCGTACATTTCTCATAAAAACAGGACAAAGACTTGAAAAAGTCGTGTTTTTCCTTCCAGGAACCACAAGGCTTCACTTTTAAAGGTGAAGTGTGAAAGAAATGGACATATTTGAAGTCCAACACCTTTTTCCAGTCACATTATTAAAGCAGACAAACTACAAGCTCATTTTCATTCCAACAAGTCATCTTCTGACCTGGACTAACAACACTGGTCTCTATGTGCAGCTGGCTGTGAGACCAGTGCTCAGGGAGCGTCTACAAAGTGCAACACTGAAAGAACATCACGCACTCATTTGCTTCCAGCACTTTCACACAAACATCTACTGTCATTATTGTCACCAAACTCTGTGGATCCTTTATTGCAAATTCAAATGGGATCAAATGGTCAGACAAAAGGGGGTTATGAGGAAATATGATGAAATGTTGTGTATTAGCAGCAAGTTATTGAAACATTTTCCTTAGAAACCAAACAAAATGATTGACAAACATGTTTTTACAAACTCAGCGTTGGACTTGGATCAGCAGGATAAGCTGATGTTTAAAGACATTTGGGTCTCGCTGTATGAGAGTCCAGTTATTACTCAATATTTATGGATGATGTTCCTTCAGTGTTGCACTTTGTAGACGCTCCCTGAGCCTCACAGCCAGCTCCACATGGACCAGCTGACATTACCCAGCATTAGAGGCGGGTGTAAAAAAATGGATTTTCCTATTTAAATGGTTTTAATTTGAATAAAGCAATGTTGATTCATTCAATCCTGAATCGATTTTTAATATAAATGTATTTTGCCAGAATCTCAGGTTAAAGCTCCCAAAAGTATTTCAACAACAACCAAACAGATAAAACAGTAAATGA
Organism: Rhamphochromis longiceps; assembly: GCF_057381845.1. Lineage (NCBI taxonomy): Eukaryota > Metazoa > Chordata > Actinopteri > Cichliformes > Cichlidae > Rhamphochromis > Rhamphochromis longiceps. Next base: position 8,900,196 of record NC_140559.1, on the reverse strand, counting down.
GAGGAGCTAAACACACAAAGATGGAAACACAGAGCGTGGATCGTTCACTCGACGGCACGTACACGGACACGCCGTCGGGGCTGACAGATTACAAACTCTCAGCTGTGTCTGTAATCAAACCTCTGTAACTTTGCTTCACTTCAGCAGCATCAGCTCATGTTCACATGTTGATTGATGGTTTTTGATGGGTTTCGATTTTATTGTCATTTGTATTAAGAAATATTTAACCATATATGCTTGGAGGTGTATAATTGATTGTGTAGTGATATAACAGCTCACAGATCCTGAAGCTGCAGGTTTCATCTGTCTCCAACCAAAACTGACTGAACCAGCAGCAAAAGAAGATCCAAACTACGCTTTACGTTTGATGAACATCGTCATGAATTCTCTCTGACTTTGACGTTTACTTCATGCACAGCTCTCTCTCTCTCAGTGTACTTCAAGAACAGTTTACCTTCAAAAATCTGTTTCCTGCATTATTCACTGCTTAATACGCACCAGTCTGCTGTTGTGTTCACTGCTGTCGGGCTCCCAAAACAAAGCCTCATTTCTGCTGTTCAATACTGAAGAAATGTAAACCTTTTAAAATGATGACAGATTACAAACTCTCAGCTGTGTCTGTAATCAAACCTCTATAACTTTGCTTCACTTCAGCAGCATCAGCTCATGTTCACATGTTGATTCATGGTTTGCTTCAGTCTTTGATGGACTGCAGAATATTTTGAAGGTTATCTGCTATAAAAAGCCAGAAGAGGAAAATCTGCTTCATGTGTTTCTGTTTGATCCTCAGTGACTTTGACACAAAGGCCTCTGCTGTGATGATCACACCTCTGATCAAGTCTCACAGTGTCAGCTTTGTTTTTATACATATGGATATGTGCTGATAAATGATCAGAATTATAATATTTCCCACTGTCTGCTGTGTGCCGTGACCTTTGACCTGCTAAAGACAGTCATCTGTGGATTATTCATTGTTGTGTCTGATACTTAGAACTGTGAGGAAGAACACTACACAGTTAATCAGGGTCCCCTCTCTCTGAATCAGGAAAGGTGGGCAGGCTGGATGTGGGCCGCGGGCCATACGTTGAGTATCACTGTTTGAAATGTGAACATTGTTCTGCTGCAGTCAATGGACTAAACCAGAGAAGAAGAAAACAGACTTTACCATGAAGATCCTCAGTGTGGATCAGTATAATATCAGCCTGATGTCTGCAGTTTAGTGTCAGCACAACTTTCACATCATATTCATCTCAGCTCAACTAAAACATGCTGACTGACCTCAGAGTTTCAAGTCCACATCCTGGACTCTCCAGAAAACCGCACAGATGCTTCACTCCTGAATCCTTGAGGTTGTTGTTCTCACTCAGGTCCAGCTCTCTCAGATGGGAGGGGTTGGACTTCAGTGCTGCTGCCAGATAATCACAGCTGATCTTTGACAAACCACAGAAACTCAATCTGTGTAAAGAATGAAAGATGTAAGTTTATTAGACAAAGTGTGAGCTTGAAATCATTCAGTGTTTCATCATCTGTTCAGAGCTGAAGAAGGTTCAGAATGTAGAAGTTTAGAAAATGGAAACTCCAAACAGCAGAAGCCAACAGGAAGCAGCTTCAAACAAACACAACAAGAGAAAAAAACTCTGAATGTTTCACATTAAAGTCGTACATTTATCATAAAAACAGGACAAAGACTTGAAAAAGTCGTGTTTTTCCTTCCAGGAACCATAAGGCTTCACTTTTAAAGTTGAAGTGTGAAAGAAATGGACATATTTGAAGTCCAACACCTTTTTCCAGTCACATTATTAAAGCAGACAAACTACAAGCTCATTTTCATTCCAACAAGTCATCTTCTGACCTGGACTAACAACACTGGTCTCTATGTGCAGCTGGCTGTGAGACCAGTGCTCAGGGAGCGTCTACAAAGTGCAACACTGAAAGAACATCACACACTAATTGGCTTCCAGCACTTTCACACAGGCATCTACTGTCAATATTGTCACCAAACTCTGTGGATCCTTTATGGCAAATTCAAATGGGATTCAAATGGTCAGACCAAAGAGGGTTATGAGGAAATATGATGAAATGTTGTGTATTAGCAGCAAGTTATTGAATCATTTTCCTCAGAAACCAAACAAAATGATTGACAAACATGTTTTTACAAACTCAGTGTTGGACTTGGATCAGCAGGATAAGCTGATGTTTAAAGGCATGGATGATATTCCACCTTCCTCCTGTAGGTGTCCTTTGCTTCCCTCAGGCAGCGTTTCACCTCCCGCTGTGCTGCTTTCATCTTCAGGAGCAAAGTGAAGGAGGAGATGAAAGCAGCACTGCGGGAGGTGAAACGCTGCCTGAGGGAAGCAAAGGACACCTACAGGAGGAAGGTGGAACAGAAGTTGGAGAGGAACAATATGAGGGAGGTCTGGAATGGTGTGAAAACCATCACAGGCCACAACACCAAGAAAAGCACAGTGGGGGGGACTGTGGAGAAGGCAAACGAACTCAACAACTTCTTCAACAGGTTTGACCAGCCCACAACCCCCCCACCCTCACCCTCACTACAGAGTCCAATCCCCACTCTCCTACCTCCCTCGCTTCCCCCCCTTCCTGACACCATGACACCCCCCTCCTCCAATCCCTCTCTCAGCAGCAAGACATCTCCCCCCCTCCCCTCCTCCCAAACATCTCCCAGTGTCACAGTGGATCAGGTCAGGAGACAACTGAGGAAGCTTCGCCCCAGAAAGGCAGCAGGCCCAGACAAGGTGTGTCCTAGGACGGTAAAGGCGTGTGCTGCTGAACTTGGGGAGCCGCTACAACGAGTCTTCAACCTCAATCTGCGACTGGGGAGAGTGCCCGCCCTATGGAAGACATCCTGCATCATCCCGGTCCCCAAAAAGAACCGGCCCAATGAGCTGAATGACTTCCGACCGGTGGCACTGACGTCACATCTTATGAAGACTCTAGAGCGGCTCTTCCTCAACCTCCTCCGACCACAGGTACAACATGCCCAGGACCCACTACAGTTTGCATACAAGGCGGGTGTCGGAGTGGAGGATGCCATCCTGTACCTCCTACACAGAGCCCACTCACACCTGGATGGGGGGGGAAAAGGCACGGTCAGGATCCTGTTTCTTGACTTTTCCAGTGCCTTTAATACCATCCGGCCCTGTATGCTTCAGGAAAAACTGAACAGGATGGAGGTGGACCCCTGCCTGGTCGCTTGGATCTCCGACTACCTCACTGACAGACCACAGTACGTCAGGCTGAAGGACATCACGTCTGACACAGTGGTCAGCAGCACAGGAGCACCACAGGGAACTGTGCTGTCCCCTCTTCTCTTCACCCTGTACACCTCTGACTTCTGCTACAACTCTGAATTATGCCACATTCAGAAGTTTGCAGACGACACAGCCATCATGGGGTGTATCTGGGATGATCAGGAAGAGGAGTACAGAAGTCTGGTGAGGAACTTTGTCGCATGGAGTCACACAAACCACCTGCAACTCAACACCTCAAAGACTAAGGAACTGGTTGTGGACTTCGGGAGGTCTAGAGCAGGTCCACTGCTGGTTCAGATAGAGGGGGAGGAGGTGGTCAACAAGTACAAGTACCTCGGGCTGTGGGTGGACAATAAACTGGACTGGTCATGCAACACAGAGCACCTGTATAAAAAAGCACAAAGCCGACTGTACTTCCTCAGGAGGCTGAGGTCTTTTAACATCTGCAGGAAGCTCCTGAGGATGTTTTACCAGTCGGTGGTTGCTGGAGTACTTTTCTATGCTGTGGTGTGCTGGGGGAGCAGCACAGCAAAGAAGGACTCATCCAGGCTGGAGAAACTGATCAGGAAGGCTAGCTCTGTGGTCGGCATGAAGCTGGACACTCTGGTGACAGTGGCAGAGAAAAGGACATTAAAGAAACTGATGGACATTATGGGCAATGCCAGGCATCCTCTGCACACGGCCATTAACAACCAGAAGAGTCTGTTCAGTGACAGGTTGCTTCTCCCAAAGACAAGAACTAACAGACTTAAAAACTCCTTTGTCCCACACGCCATCAAACTGTTTAACTCCTCTCTGGAGGGGAGAGGGGGGGAAACAGGAGGACAAAGGAGGGGGGAACAACTAAGCTGTAGTGCCTCTTCACCTCACTGTACAATACCTTTTGTGCAATACTTTTGTAAATAGTCAACAGTGCAATAGACCTCAATACTTGAAATGTGCAATTCACTTGTATTTTTATTTTTTATTCCTATTTATTCTATTTATCCCCTTCGTATATTTTATTTATATTGTCTCTGTATTTATATATATATGTGTGTGTGTGTGTGTGTATATATATATATATATAATATTCTGTAACTCTGTAACTTCTGTCGGTGCTGTGCTTTTTTGGAAATCGAATTTCCCAGAGGAACCCACCCGAGGGATTAATAAAGTTCTATCTTATCTTATCTTATCTTATCTGATGTTCTTTCAGTGTTGCACTTTGTAGACGCTCCCGGAGCCTCGTACATTTCTCATAAAAACAGGACAAAGACTTGAAAAAGTCGTGTTTTTCCTTCCAGGAACCAGGCTTCACTTTTAAAGGTGAAGTGTGAAAGGAATGGACATATTTGAAGTCCAACACCTTTTTCCAGTCACATTATTAAAGCAGACAAACTACAAGCTCATTTTCATTCCAACAAGTCATCTTCTGACCTGGACTAACAACACTGGTCTCTATGTGCAGCTGGCTGTGAGACCAGTGCTCAGGGAGCGTCTACAAAGTGCAACACTGAAAGAACATCACACACTCATTTGCTTCCAGCACTTTCACACAAACATCTACTGTCATTATTGTCACCAAACTCTGTGGATCCTTTATTGCAAATTCAAATGGGATCAAACGGTCAGACAAAAGAGGGTTATGAGGAAATATGATGAAATGTTGTGTATTAGCAGCAAGTTATTGAATCATTTTCCTCAGAAACCAAACAAAATGATTGACAAACATGTTTTTACAAACTCAGTGTTGGACTTGGATCAGCAGGATAAGCTGATGTTTAAAGGCATTTGAGTCTCGCTGTATGAGAGTCCAGTTATTACTCAATATTTATGGATGATGTTCTTTCAGTGTTGCACTTTGTAGACGCTCCCTGAGCCTCACAGCCAGCTGCACATGGACCAGCTGACATTACCCAGCATTAGAGGCGGGTGTAAAAAAATGGATTTTCCTATTTAAATGGTTTTAATTTGAATAAAGCGATGTTGATTCATTCAATCCTGAATCGATTTTTAATATAAATGTATTTTGCCAGAATCTCAGGTTAAAGCTCCCAAAAGTATTTCAATAACAACCAAACAGATAAAAAAGTAAATGAGAGCAGCTAAACACACAAAGATGGAAACACAGAGCGTGGATCGTTCACTCGACGGCACGTACACGGACACGTCGTCAGGGCTGAAAGTGGACAGCTCACAGATCCTGAAGCTGCAGGTTTCATCTGTCTCCAACCAAAACTGACTGAACCAGCAGCAGAAGAAGATCCAAACTACGCTTTACGTTTGATGAACATCATCATGAATTCTCTCGGACTTTGACCTTTACTTCCTGCACAGCTCTCTCTCTCTCTCTCAGTGTACTTCAAGAACAGTTTACCTTCAAAAATCTGTTTCCTGCATTATTCACTGCTTATTAAGCACCAGTCTGCTGTTGTGTTCACTGCTGTTGGCCTCCGAAACAAAGCCTCATTTCTGCTGTTCATTACTGAAGAAATTTAAACCTTTTAAAATGATGACAGATTACAAACTCTCAGCTGTGTCTGTCATCAAACCTCTGTAACTTTGCTTCCCTTCAGCAGCATCAGCTCATGTTCACATGTTGATTCATGGTTTGCTTCAGTTTTTGATGGACTGCAGAATATTTTGAAGGTTATCTGCTATAAAAAGCCAGAACAGGAAAATCTGCTTCATGTGTTTCTGTTTGATCCTCAGTGACTTTGACACAAAGGCCTCTGATGTGATGATCACTGATAGGTTCGTAGCTCAAACCTATTCGCTGGAACGTTCAAGACAATTCAACTACACAGCAAAAAGCATTGAGTTCTTTATGATTTTTGTATACGAGGGAGACCAACCGGACAAACGCCGTTCCTTCGCTTGACTCCAGTTGTTCTTGTCCGCTCCCTCGTAACACTAATCTTTCATTGAGGTCACATGAATACGCATAGGTTCATTAACATATGACATATACATACACACAAAGAGTACCTTGGCTGTGTGTTGTGTAAGTATATGTGTGTGTGTGTGGGGTCAGAGTGTGAACCTGTGAAGACTCCCCAAAGCTGGTTCCAGGAGTCTAGCGGTCCATCTAAACAAAAGGCTCTTATAGGGCTTTGGAGCGTGATGTCATGGGGGTGGGCGTGGAAAGGATTTTGGCCCGATCCGTGATTTTCGGGGTCAAAACAAAGCGCAAGCGAAACGGGAGCGAAGGCACACACAACAGCCACGGTTCGTATTTGCTGTGTGGTCGGCTGCAATGTTTGATCACATGACCGGCAAGAGAATAAGCTTGAAAAGGGTTTATCTTTTCATTCGTTCCCAACCTGGAAGCAACATGAGGCAGCTCGTGTGTCGATGTTACCAAACGAAGGCGTACAGCCTGGATAGCAGCTGTGAGACGAGCTGACGTGCAGTTCTCTTCCATCTCCAAATATCTGTTGGTGCTCCAGACATTTTCATTCCGGTAAGTTCTAAATATGTTCATATCTCTCTTTATAGCCTATTAGTTTGATTTTCGATGCGCTCTGAGCTCATAGCAAATTAGAACAAACATCCTACTGAGTGATTTTGCAGAACTACCTTCTATTTATAGAGTTGCTAATTATTTGGCATTATTGCAGCAAACCAGCCTATGAAATTGATGAAACATCGTGACTGGGTTCCAGCGCTACACAAGGGACCTGCTTCAAACATACCACCATGCCAATCAGATTACTACTTCCATGTGAGGGTGAAGAGGTGACCCTTCTGGATAAGATGGTGAAGGTTTGCTGCGTTTTGGTGAACAGTGTGGTAGTAAAACCAGGGAAAACTGAAACCTGCTCCTGTTAAATATTCTTAAGTCTTTTGCTGTATAAATAGCGGTATTTCTTTTTTTCAAAAGATACAGTAAATAAAGTAATGTTAGTAGTGGGTGATATCATGTAAACACTCATGATTTTGTGTAAACATTTTGTCATTTGTAAACTATAAATGACATGGATTCTACATTGGAACTGATGTGATGTTCTATAAGGTGGTTTTAATAAAATAAAAAAAAGAGGCAAAAATTAGTTTGTTTCTTTATTCAACATTTGAACAGTGGGACTCAGTCAGTAGATATTCAGTAAATGCAAATTATTTACACAGCAGTGCACTACAGGCATAAATCTAGACCCCTAGATAAAACATTATGGGTCATTCCCACAACCCACAGCTTCACTGTGTTCCAGCAAAGTATCCAATAGCAGTGACAACTCCTCCACAGTAGCAGGTGGGATTTTTCTGTTTTGAGGACGGCTCCTTTTACCTGTCAATACGGATGGTCTGTTTATGTTTTGATCAAGAGCCTTTTTTTGGGCAGCTGAGGAGGAGAAGTCTATCTTATGGCCAACCTCTGGCTGTATCTTGGTCATATTACCAGGCAACACCCAGTATGCAGGTTCATCTGTAACAGTCCTTGTGCCATAGATCAACACTGTTGCTTCTACTTTAAACAGAAGAGCAGCGACATGGCTGCAGGTCTCTGCGACTCCGGCCATACAGGTGCAGTGGGCGGCTTCAACCTTCCCTGTGATGCTCACAGTGACCCATGGCTGCAATGCTGGTTCATTCAGTCTTAGAGTGCAGGACCTGAAACACACACAGACAAAGTTCATTTAAAGACAAGGACTATGAGCCAAGGCCGACGTAAATGTGTTTTAATTACTTTATCATAAATGTAACAAAGTGTTTAGAAAGTTAGCACATACATGTCATTTTTCATTTCTTTATGTGTCCATCTATAGAACGCTGCATGTTATAGTGTAAATCTGCCTGTTCTCTGTCAGAAACCTGCCTGCAGAAAATGAACCTAAAGCATGTAATGCAAGGATGTCATCACTTTCAAGATGGAGAAAGCATAAAGTGACAATTATGAATCACTTAATATGATAAAGAGATTCTGTAGGTCATTAATCAATGTATAAAACTAAAATAAAAATTTTTAGTAACACAGGATACAAACATGGAAGCAAGATGTATAATTAGTACTATTTATAAGTGTCAAAAGAAAATTGTACATAGTGTGATCAGCTAAATGAAATGTGTTTTTTATTGATCACTAAGCAATCCACATGTCTACGTGACTTTTTACATGAACTCTTGTGTGATAAACTTATTTAGCATCTAACAGCTTCCTCTTTTCTAAGAACATACGGACTTAGAAAAGAGGAACCTCAGCTCTGAGTTCCCGGAATAACTTTGTTACCTTTGTACACACACAAGCTTGTATAAATAAAGAACACAGACAGTGACAGAGCGTGAGTCCGTGAGTGTCTCCTGCGAGTACGAGTGCTCCGTGACTGTCCTCGCGAGTAAAGACAACTGTAGTGTTTGTGTTTTCTAACTCAGGTGTCTCAGCTGAAGAATTGTGGGGTGATTCTTAGACATCCCCTGTCAATAAGAAATATGAATAAATCATTGCAATTTCTTTAACCATAAAGAATAACTAAATCCTTCAGGACAATGTCACATCAATGCACTGAACTCATTATGTTATCCCTCTAACAGCCTCCACATGTTCTCACTGTAATTTCCCCTCATGAATGAATTTATGCTGCACTAATGTGAATGTTTGCAGGGAAATCAAACGCATTTCACACGCAGTACTCGAGCTGACTTACCTTTGTTTGAATGATGACTTGTACGCGCTGACTCCACAGACAAGATACGAAAATATGTCAGGCTACGTCAATAGCGGTTAGTCTTCAGGGTTTCTACTCCACGGCCGTATTTCATCCGGGTCCACATTTCCAATGCACGCTATTTTCTGCAAGTACCGCCGCTTCGCCTCTGGACGCAATCGGTCTCTATACAGTCCGTTTTCTTTTCAGCTGCTTTTAAGCATCTTTGTTGTCGTCGTTCCAACGCAGTGTGTTTGTTTTGATTCATAGACCCCAAAAATGGCGCCGCGCTCCAACAATGCATTGCAGTGTGACATCAACTCCAAAGCCCTATACTTAACCAGATACAGAGTAGGTGTCCTCCTATACCATAAATCAGTAAGAGCAGTTATAACCTCTCTCCTAACCTTAAGTTGTGTGTGCCTGCCAGAGTGCTCTGGGAGGCACACAGAGTCTCCACAGCCTATTAAGGATCAAACCTCTACCAACATGACATTGATTATACAACTCTAAGCATATATGAGTAGATTTGTTGTCAGGGCTCTGTGTGCGGGGAGGCGGAGAGGAGGATCCAAATGCAGGACTCGGAAAATGGAATGCAACTCAAAAACCTCAGCTTTATTGCTGGCCAGAAAACAAAACATGAAGTGAGGACTGAACACTGAAACCAAAAACACACAGGCATAATCTGAGGGTACAACGCGACACTGGGCATGGGAAAACACAGGGCTTAAATACACAGGGTAGTAATGAGGAAATGGGCCACAGAAGGGAGACACAGCTGGGAGAGATCAGGGCTAACGAGACATGGGGAACAAAGCTGCACACACTAACATAAGACAAAGACTTTCACAATAAAACAGGAAACATGAATCACAACTCAGAGACATGGACTCAACACAGAGACAGAAAATGAAACATGGAACTGAACTATACATGAAACCACCATTCCTAAAACATGGATAATAGAAACATGAAACTCTAATAATAATAATAATAAACATCACAACAAGAGAATGAGAAACAATCCAAAACACCAAGATAACTGAAACACAAAGTACCAGAGAAACAAAGAATAATCCATGATGCAAAAGTGAACCAAAACATAATAAACTCAAAATACTGGGTCCAACGGACCCAGAACCGTGACATTTGTAAGTAGATTAGTAAGTAGATTTCTAAGCATGAATGACAATCAACAATACAAATCTAACAATCACACCTCTGATCAAGTCTCACAGTGTCAGCTTTGTTTTTATACATATGGATATGTGCTGATAAATGATCAGAATTATAATATTTCCCACTGTCTGCTGTGTGCCGTGACCTTTGACCTGCTAAAGAGAGTCAGCTGTGGATTATTCATTGTTGTGTCTGTGTCAATGGAAAATTGTACTTAGTAGTCAGTATAGTCTTTTAATGATATAAGTTTGCATATGGTAGAATACTGCATGTAATCATTAGTGTTTAGAAGTATATAGTTGGTGGCATATTGAAAGAATGTCTCATCCTAGGAGGTCTGTAACATTCCAGGGTGTTCTGGCGTTCACCCCCACATCCTGGGAGCATGGGGAGAGGTCGTACCTTGTCTTCATTGTCTTCAACCTGACATATAGACACAGACATACAGGCACACACAGACACAAACATCCATTCCCACCCTCATGCTCTCATATGCACTCACTCCACACTCAACCAACGTGGAGACAGACATAAAGAGACGCTGTACACACAATCACACTCCCCAAGCGTACTCTACAAACCGGGTCTAGGTACCCTTGCCCCTGGAGGGGGGAATTGCACCCAGACCCAGGTGGTGTTACCCTTTTCCCTGCGGTGGGGAGAGGCAGACCACCCCGACTCCGCAGCAGCAGGGAGGCCCCACACCCCAGACCGCAGTCGGACGGCCAACTCCTCCTACTAGCCCTCCCGCTCCAGCAGACCGCAGAGAATGGGGGTGGGAGAAGACTCCAAACCTCCCTCCACCCGCTCATTGTAGTGTTGATGCATATGTGTTCTAAGGTGCAATTAAAACCCAGGAGGGCATGGAGCTACCTGCCAAGGAGCAGCAGGTAAGCGCATAGTCCCTCCTGCTAGCCCTCAATGACTAAGTGGGCAACGACGTCAGGGGTGAGGTATACACCCTGATGGTAATTTGGACTCCGTGATTGTGCCCACCCCCAAGATCCTATATGTATGTGTAATGAGAGTGTGAATAATGTGAATGTCTAAGTTGTGGGATAAAATTGAGGCAGAGGCAGCCAGAAGGGGACAGAGGGGGGGGTAGCCTCCTCTACACCCTGGTGACATACCCCCACTCCAAGGCCCTGCATGTGTGGGTGGTTGTGGAGGAGCGGGAAGAGGGAGGCAGCTGGAGATGGGGAGGGAAGGCCTATAGTTCAGTTCCATGTTTCATGGAACTGAACTATACAGTAAAGAAGTAAAACCAGTTCGCACGTTAACTGTGCAAGGCAAAAATGTTCAATTTCTGTGTGATTCAGGGGCAGATAAAACTGTTTTAAAAGATCATGTGTCAGGAGTCGATCCTTCAAATGGCACAATTTATGTGAAGTCTGCAAATGGTCAGTTTAATCAGCATAGAATCTCTAAACCAGTGTGGATTAGAGATCCTACCACAGGAGAGGCAGCTCAGGGTTCAGTTGTAATGTGCCCAACTTGTCCGGTGAACCTCTTGGGAAGAGATATGATGATGAAACTTGGAATTTCAATAATTCCGACATCCATTGGGATGATAGCTGCAGGAAAAGGTGAAACTGCTGAGACAATGGTTCATCAGGACAGTGGGGATTTGCATTATTACTGGACACTCGACCTGTCGGCCTCCAGACCTGATCAAATAAACTGTAAACTGTTAGCTGCAGCTGAGGAAATGTTGACAACTAGCCATAACATACAGCCACCAGAAGATTTGCATGTCACACTGAGATTTAAGACCATGCCTGGGCCTGATGCGGCCTACACAGATAAAGTGCTGAAATTAGGGCCACAGAGAATCACCATAAAAGCAATATATACTGATGGTGAAAACATGGCTGGATGTAGTGTGATCCTTTCTGAAGCTGTACAACAACTTTTTACAGGGCAAACACCACACATTTCACTGACAAAGAGTGGCACGGCTGAGTGGACAGACTTAGCATCTTTGGTGAGACAGGGGGAGAGTGTTGGAATGTGGCAGCAAGCTGGAGGGGGTTGGGAGACAGATGTGCAGCACAGCATCTTTCGTAAAAAGCTGGGATGGGTGACACATACTACACCACAAACACATTTAAAGGGGAGTGAGAATGACACAGCAGAATGATATGTTGTAGATGTCAAAGATCACCCGGAGCTTAAACAGGTCCCAGAGAAGCTCTGGTCTACTGGGAAGACTGATGTGGGGTTAATAACAACAGCGAGTCCAGTAGTAATAAAGCCCAAAACGTCTTTTAGGCCAAGAGTGAAACAATATCCCTTGAAGCCTGATGCAGTGGAAGGCATTAAACCAGTAATAGAGGATATGATTAAAGCAGGGATACTGGTTGAAGCTCCACAAGCAGTATGTAACACACCCATCTTCCCAGTTAGAAAGGCTGATTCACAGTCGTGGCGCATGATTCAAGATTTAAGAGCTGTAAATCAGGCAGTGGAGAGTATAGCTCCATGCGTCCCCGACCCCCACACCTTGTTAAATCAGCTTAAGCCAGACATGACACACTTCACCGTGGTAGATTTAAGTAATGCTTTCTTTTCCATACCAGTACATGAGAATTCACAAGGCTGGTTTGGTTTCACATATCAAGGCAAAAAATACACATACACCAGATTGCCGCAAGGTTTTTGTGATAGTCCTACAATTTTCACACAGAATATTACAAATTGTCTGTCTGATTTTGTGATTCCATCACATTCACAGATGTTGGTATATGTCGATGACATTTTAATTGCATCCAATTCAGAGAAGAACTGCAAAGACATATCATTGGCATTGCTGACTCACTTAGCTGAGACAGGTAACAAGGCCTCACTTTCCAAGCTACAGTGGGTAAAGACAGAAGTGAAATTTTTAGGACATCTGCTTAGTGCAGCAGGGAAGAGCATACACCCAGAGAGGAAAACAGCTATCTTGGCAGCACCTAGGCCAGTGACAAAGAAACACATGATGCAATTCCTAGGGTTGCTAAATTTCTGTCGATCGTGGATTCCCCATTACTCTGAAATTGCGCAGCCATTATTAGATATGATGTACAGTAAACCTCTGGCTATGTCAGAAAGTTTAAGTTGGACCCCTGAGGGGGAGCAAGCTCTGTGCATGCTGAAACAGATGCTGACAGGAGCATCGGTTCTAGGACTTCCAGATTATAATAAGCCTTTTGTTCAAACTGTTGATTGTAAAGGACATTTTATGACATCCATGTTAGCACAAAAATGTGGAGGTGGCATGAAGCCAGTAGCTTATTATTCTAAGAGGCTGGATCCTGTGGCTTGTGCCTTACCTCACTGTGTGCGATCTGTGTGTGCAGCCGCTGAAGCTGTAAAATGTTCTGGTGAAATTGTTTTGTTTCACCCTTTGACCCTGCTAGTTCCACATGAGGTTGATGTTTTATTGCTGCAGACTAAAATGACATTCTTGTCACCTGCAAGACACTTATCTCTCATGTCACTGTTGCTCTCCCAGCCACACATAACTATTAAGCGGTGTACAACTTTGAATCCCTCTACATTGTTACCCACAGAGGAGGAGGGTACACCACATGTGTGTAGTGAGCATGTGGAAACACAGTGTAAACCTAGAAGTGATTTAACGGACATACCACTCACTGAGGGCAAGGTTTGGTTTGTTGATGGTTCCAGTTTTAAAACAGCAGAGGGAAAGACTAAAACGGGCTTTGCTGTTGTGGATGATGTGCAGGTCATCCGTGCTGGACAGTTATCACATTCCATGTCTGCCCAAGCAGCTGAGATAGTGGCTCTGACGGAAGCCTGCAAAGCAGCTGCAGGGCAGGCAGTGACTATATATACAGACAGTCAGTATGCATATGCTACACTTCATTTCTTTGCCGCTCAGTGGTCAAGACGAGGCATGACAACATCAACAGGGAAACCGGTGGAGCATGCGACACTTTTACAGGACTTGTTGAAAGCAGTCTTACTGCCTAGTAAAGTTGCAGTTTGCAAATGTGCAGCACACACATGTGGCACTGACCCCATTGTACTAGGAAACGCCTTTGCAGATAAATTTGCAAAGGAAGCGGCCCTTGGAACACATGGGGTTCATATTCTGGCGTCTCAGGAGCAAACTATGCCCATCACACATGATGTGTTAGCAGACATGCAGTCGCACTCACCTCCAGCTGAGAAGCAGCTGTGGCTCACTAAAGGAGCAAGCCTGCGAGGTGATGTCTACTATCTTTGTGATAAACCTATATTGCCTAAAAACTTATATAGGACTGCTGCAATTTTGAGCCATGGGCTCTGCCACATCTCGACAGCTGGAATGATAGCAGCAGTCGAACGGCAGTTTTTCACACTGGGATTCAATGCTTATTCAAAACATTTTTGTAAAGCATGTTTAATATGTTGTAAACATAATGCTCAGGGGAACCTCAGACCAAAAAGAGGAAGGTTTCCCAGACCCAGCTACCCATTTGAAGTAATCCATATGGATTTCATTGAGTTGTCTAACTGTAACACCTACAGGTACTGCCTGGTAATGGTGTGCCCGTTCTCAAAGTGGGTAGAAGTTGTCCCCACTAAGAAAGCAGATGCTATTTCAGTGGCTAAAGTGATATGCAAAACTGTGATCCCAGAGCATGGGATCCCCCAGACTATTTATAGTGACAATGGTCCTCATTTTGTGAATGAAGTAATTGAGAAAATGTCACAACATCTGGGGATAATGCTGAAAAACCACTGCTCATACCACCCACAAAGTGCAGGGCTGGTTGAAAGGACTAATGGCACAGTAAAGCTGAGACTCAGGAAAACAATGGAGGAAACAGGCAGAACATGGGTAGACTGCATTGAGCTAGTGAAAATGTATATGAGAATCACGCCAACTGATAATGGCCTAACGCCTTTTGAAATAATATATGGCAGGCCATTTAGAGTTCCAGTGTTCTGTAATGATAATGATAAAGCAGAAGAAGAAAACACACTAGCAGACTGGATGATTAAAATGCTGAAAAGCAAAGAAGTCATGAGTGCAAATAATCTGCCAGATGATTCTGTTTCTGTACAGGAAGAACGTCTGAAGCCAGGGGACTGGGTACTGATAAAGGTCATAAAGAGGAAGTGCTGGTCGAAGCCACGGTGGGACGGACCATACCAGGCTCTGCTGACAACACCAACAGCTGTGAAGATTGCAGAACGACCCACCTGGATACACCAAAGCCACTGCAAAAAGGTGACACACATCCAGGCCAGCTCGGAGTAAGTGGCAGGAAGACCGGGTACAAAGGGGGGGGAAAGCCTCTAGGGCCCCTCGTCTCAATCTGGTGAAGAAACCAACTGAGCCACAGGTACTCATCAAAATGGCTGGTAAAGTGTTGTCTACCCTGCTGGGTGTAATGGCTTTGATGTCATCATGGTCAGCCGTGGAGACCCTGTATGTCCAAGGAAACCACACCAATACCCTCATGGCTATTCTACAAACTTTTGGTGGCAGTTTATGAATACAACTGCTCACTTGAACAATAGGACGGACTGCTATGTGTGTGCTCATATGCCGTTATCCGCATATACATCTGGACTGTGGCCGTACAGCATACCAGAGGACAGGAGTTGGTGTCTGTTGGGCTTAGCAACTCTTCCTGGCGACAGAGTCCTCTGCTCCCAGGCCAATTACAGTACACCTCTGAACATCACCTGGAGTAAGTCGCCACTTCTACACGTGAATTGTTCTGGGCAAACTGACTTATTGGCCTGGCCTCAAGTGTCAGACCCACTGCCAGACATAATATTGCTGAACAAGCTGAATACAGCCCAATTGCCGTTGTGTGTGATGAACAATGGATCACTGTCAGTGGGGGAGTTGCCGCTTCGCTTATGTGGATACATATACACCTACTGCCCTCCAGAGAATGAGAGCAGGTGCATGAAATGCTTGACTAGTGTGAAGTGCGCTGAGAACTTGACAGCAAGGAGGACTGAATGCAAGTTCAACCTGGCTTACAGAATACCAGTAAAAGCAAAAGGTCAGAAGTGGACAGGCTGTGCAAGGACGGTGCCAAGCAGTAAAGGAACAAGAGTTTTGGCTGATTGGTGTTTCCTGTGTGGACATAAAGCCTATCTATCACTCCCTGAGGGATGGGGAGGATTGTGTGCCGTGGTGAAGTTATCGGATCATGTCTTCTTCATGGACAGAGTTGAACATCACCCTAGCAACCGAAAGAAGCGTGAGGTGAATATAGCCTCACCTAACTCTTTTGGAGTGACAGTAGACACTGGAGTGCCACGAGAATTCCACATTTGGAGTGGAGGAGCTAAATTCTTCCAAAGTTTGATCCCAAACATCGGAGTGCGGGATCATGTGGAGATCAACCGATATGCCTTACTGCGACACATTAATCTCACTAAGACTCTGGGAACAGCCTTAGCGGAGGAGCAACAGGCCATCAGAACGATGGTACTGCAGAACAGCCTGACCCTAGACTTGATAACAGCATCACAAGGAGGAGTGTGTAAGCTGATTGGAGAGACATGTTGTACGTTTATTCCGGATGGATATACGACTGGAGGAGACATCTGTGAAGCACTGTAGAACTTAACTGCTCTGCAGAAATATGTGGCGGACCACACATCAGGAGGAGACGCGTCACAAGACTGGATAGCCTGGTTGACATCTGGACCATGGTGGAATATGTTCTTAAAGTTTTTGACTCCCATTCTTACATTATTGGCGTTGCTTTGTTTGTTTACAGGTTGCATCTTGCCATGTGTAAGATCGATGGTGAATAAAATGATTGCTAACACCTTTACCAATTTCATACTGTTGCAGCAGAGTGACATGGATGCTAAGGCTAATATGTGTGTATGAAATGAAGCCTGCACTGAAAATGTTGACAAGTGGTGTAGAGCTGAAGATATATATACGCTGTATAGCCTTAAAAAATGACAATACAGGGTGGTGATGTTGGGTTTAGATTTTATTATTGTCATTTGTATTAGGAAATATTTAACCATATATTCTTAGAGGTGTATAATCAATTGTGTAGGGATAGGTTGTGTGATCTTTAACAGGCTGCAAAGGCTTGGTGTGTATTCCACACTAGAATGCACACCTACATCCTGGGAGCATGGGGAGAGGTAGTACCTGTTTTATGGTAGGATTAACGTAGCTACGTCTGTTCTAGTCTAAGTGCTTTTCTGTTTAGATGAACTGCTGGACTTCTTCACCGGTGGGGGGGGGGGGGGGGTCTACCATCTTCCTGACCAAGGATGTTTGCCTTCATGTTATATGACCCTTTGATCAGCAGTACCACACTGCTGCGTAGCAGATTGTCCTTAACGTTCCAGCGAATAGGTTTATGCTACAAACCTATCAATGAACTGCTGGACTTCGAGACCAGCAGGATTTGGGAAGTCATTTATGGGGTCACACTCTGACACCACACACACACACACACACACACACACACACATACACACACACACACACACACACACACACACACACACACACACACACACACACACACACACACACACACCTCCACATTCCAATGTAAGGAACAAATGCTCACTGAAGCATAAAAATAAAGACCAGGGCAGTCCTCAGTGCGAGTCTCAGTTCTGGAGGCTGCCCTTGCTAGCAAGAAGTTCTGTGTGTTTCTCTTCTCTGAGTCTCTACTGAAGAAGTGTTTTAGAGTATATCTCTTAACAGTCTGATACTTAGAACTGTGAGGAAGAACACTACACAGTTAATCAGGGTCCCCTCTCTCTGAATCAGAAAAGGTGGGCAGGCCGCGTGTGGGCCGCGGGCCATACGTTGAGTCTCACTGTTTGAAATGTGAACATTGTTCTGCTGCAGTCAATGGACTAAACCAGAGAAGAAGAAAACAGACTTTACCATGAAGATCCTCAGTGTGGATCAGTATAATATCAGCCTGATGTCTGCAGTTTAGTGTCAGCACAACTTTCACATCATATTCATCTCAGCACAACTAAAACATGCTGACTGACCTCAGAGTTTCAAGTCCACATCCTGGACTCTCCAGGAAACCACACAGATGCTTCACTCCTGAATCCTGCAGCTTGTACTTGGAGCTCAGGTCCAGCTCTCTCAGATGGGAGGGGTTGGACTTCAGGGCTGCTGCCAGATAATCACAGCTGATCTCTGACAAATCACAGCCCCCCAATCTGTATAAAGAATGAAAGATGTAAGTTTATTAGACAAAGTGTGAGCTTGAAATCATTCAGTGTTTCATCATCTGTTCAGAGCTGAAGAAGGTTCAGAATGTAGAAGTTTAGAAAATGGAAACTCCAAACAGCTGAAGTCAACAGGAAGCAGCTTCAAACAAACACAACAAGAGAAAAAACTCTGAATGTTTCACATTAAAGTCGTACATTTATCATAAAAACAGGACAAAGACTTGAAAAAGTCGTGTTTTTCCTTCCAGGAACCACAAGGCTTCACTTTTAAAGTTGAAGTGTGAAAGAAATGGACATATTTGAAGTCCAACACCTTTTTCCAGTCACATTATTAAAGCAGACAAACTACAAGCTCATTTTCATTCCAACAAGTCATCTTCTGACCTGGACTAACAACACTGGTCTCTATGTGCAGCTGGCTGTGAGACCAGTGCTCAGGGAGTGTCTACAAAGTGCAACACTGAAAGAATATCACACACTAATGTCTTCTCAGTCATCCAGGTCATCGTAGTCTAAGGAGCTTGGAAAGAAAAGTGTCTGGACTTCTTTAAGTTGCTTGAAGGTGTTTCACCTTTCATCTGAGAAGCTTCTTCAGTTCTAAGGTCAAATGTTGGAGAGTCCCAGATTTAAACCCAGTGGGAGTTTCCCCCCAAAGAGGGACAAAAAAAACCCCTGATGATCCTCTACCTAATCACATGAGCCGAGGTGTGAAAATGGGTGTGGGTCACAATCAGCCAGGGTTTCGGGTGAGCTCATTGTGAAACCTGGCCCCACTATATCATGTGATTTCCTGAGGTCAGATGGCCCAGGATGTGAGTGGGCGTTAAGGCATCTGGGAAGGATCTCAAAACTGGATTATAGATGGCAGACAGTTGGTGTCGTATACCACCGCCTCTGTTCAAGATGGTCGCTCACAGTGGACGTAAATGGCTTCTTTCACTCCTCATCAAACCATCTGTTCTCTCTGCCCAAAATGTGAACATTGGCATCCTCGAAAGAGTGACCTTTGACCTTAAGATGCAGATGGACTGCTGAGTCTTGTCCCGTGGAGGTGGCTCTTCTATGTTGTGCCATGCGCTTGTGAGGTGGCTGTTTGGTCTCTCCAATGTAGAGGTCTGGGCATTCCTCGCTGCACTGTACAGCATACACCACGTTGTTAACCACTCCTTAGATCACTCACTAATTTGCTTCCATCATTCAACTTGAAAAGGAAATAGATACGGCCCCCCTTCAAAGTAAAAGCTGCTCTTTTTGAACACAGTATCAAAGAAAGTCTACAGTATAACATAGAAAAGACAGAGCAAAGTTTTGTTTGTTTTTAAATTGTGAAGAAATGAAACTACACTAAGCTCAATTATGTGACAGACATTTCATCCCATGTCAGTTTGGCCTCATCCTGGGCCGGATTATCCAGCACACACTCTGACCACAGGCCCAGGGACCACGCAGAGCTGGGCTCCATCCAAGAGACAGGAAACAAACCAACACAATAATAAAAAGCACCATGTGATCTTCTTACATCTTCAAGACAAACATAGTAAAAACATGAGCACATTTGTTTCCTGATAAAATGATGTGACAGGTAGAACAGAGTAAAGTGGTGGTGTTACAGCCTTTCTCCCCTCTGCTGCCGAGGCTGTTAGTCTCTCCCAAACTCAGCTACAGGACTTCCAAATGAATGAAAGCAGCAGAAGTGGCTTCACAAATGAAAGAAGAAGAGGAGAAGAAGAGGAGAGGGAGGCCACCCTGACCACCAATCCAGTTGAAAACATCACACTTCCATTAAAGTTGGTGAGAAAATGTTGAGCAGGATGAGCTGCTGGCTACTCTAGACCCCATTCCTACAAAAATTCTCAAAGAAGTCCTGCCATTAATTAATTCTTCGATCTTAAGTATGATCAACCTATCTCTAATAATCAGCTATGTACCACAGGCCTTCAAGCTGGCTGTAGTTAAACCTTTACTCAAAAAGCATCTCTAGACCCAGCAGTCTTAGCTAATTATAGGCCAATCTCCAACCTTCCTTTCATATCAAACATCCTTGAAAGAGTAGTTGTCAAACAGCTAACAGATCATCTACAGAGGAACTTATTTGAATAGTTTCAGTCAGGTTTCAGAGCTCATCACAGCACAGAAACAGCTTTAGTGAAGGTTACAAATGATCTTCTTATGACCTCTGACAGTGGACTCATCTCTGTGCTTGTCCTTCTAGACCTTAGTGCAGCATTCGATACTGTTGACCATAATATCCTATTAGAGCGATTAGAACATGCTGTAGGTATTACACTGTAGGTATTACAGGTACTGCGCTGCAGTGGTTTGTATCATATCTATCTCCAATTTGTACATGTAAATGGAGAGTCCTCTTCACACACTGAGGTTAATTATGGAGTTCCACAGGGTTCAGTGCTAGGAACAATTCTGTTTACATTATACATGCTTCCCTTAGGCAGCATCATTAGAAGACTGTGGTGGGGCGTGGTTTGCGGTGCCGTGCGGACGCACCTGCACGGCATCCGCAATCACGCCCGCCGTGTTAAAACACGGGGACTCAGGGGTTGGTGTGTGTGTGGTGTGATGTGAATTGAATAAAGTTGGCTCTGAACATTGCTCCGTGGTCCCGCCGTGCCTTATTCACGCCACAAAGACATAGCATAAATTTTCACTGCTATGCAGATGACACCCAGCTCTATCTGTCCATGAAGCCAGATAACACACACCAATTAGTTAAACTGCAGGAATGTCTCAAAGACATAAAGACCTGGATGGCCGCTAACGTTCTGCTTCTTAATTCAGATCAAACTGAGGTTATTGTACTCAGGACATGTCCTTCAACGCACATATTAAACTAATATGTAAGACTGCTTTCTTCCATTTGCGCAACATCTCTAAAGTTAGAAATATCCTGTCTCAGAGTGACACTGAAAAACTAGTTCATGCATTTATTACTTCCAGGCTGGATGACTGTAATTCATTATTATCAGGATGTCCTAAAAACTCCCTGAAAAGCCTTCAGCTAATCCAAAATGCTGCAGCAAGAGTCCTGACAGGGACTAGAAAGAGAGAGCATATTTCTCCTGTTTTGGCTTCCCTTCATTGGCTTCCCGTTAAATCCAGAATTGAATTCAAAATCCTGCTCCTCACATACAAGGTCTTAAATAATCAGGCCCCATCTTATCTTAATGACCTTGTAGTACCATATCACCCTATTAGAGCACTTCGCTCTCGCTCTGCAGGCCTACTTGTTGTTCCCAGAGTATTTAAAAGTAGAATGGGAGGGAGAGCCTTCAGTTTTCAGGCCCCTCTTCTGTGGAACCAGCTTCCAGTTTGGATTCAGGAGGCAGACACTATCTCTACTTTCAAGATTAGGCTTCAAACTTTCCTTTTTGCTAAAGCTTATAGTTAGGGCTGGACCAGGTGACCCTGGATCCTCCCTTAGTTATGCTGCAATAGACATAGGCTGCTGGGGGATTCCCGTGATAGAATAGAATAGAATAGAATTCAACTTTATTGTCATTGCACATGCACAGGTACAGGGCAACGAAATGCAGTTTGCATCCATCCAGAAGTGCTTTAGTAATATAGATATATTACAATATATATTAGCAATAGTAGAGATATGTAAGTCCATCCATCCATCCATCCATCCATTCGCTTCCGCTTATCCTTTTCAGGGTCGCGGGGGGCGCTGGAGCCTATCCCAGCTGTCATAGGGCTAAAGACGGGGTACACCCTGGACAGGTCGCCAGTCTGTCGCAGGGCTAACACATAGGGTCAGACAAGACTAGATATGTAAGTATATTACAGAAATGGGTCTATTATGGTATGTTATAATGTACACGGTATGAAGTATGTTGTGAATATTCTATAACTAAGTATGTATAGGCTGTAGTGAGTACAAGCTATGTACAGGCTATGAACAGGATATAAATATGAAAAGCTATACAGAATATGAAATAAATAACTTTACAGAAATCTGAGATATACAGCTATACAGAAATGGGAACTATGCAAGTTGTAAACAGTTGTAGGATTAAAGATTATTGAATGTACAGAATGATTATTTACACAGAGCTATACAGTAGTGCAGTTAAGATAAGTAAGGGTGTAGATAGTTTCTACAGAGGCTATATAAAGTGCTAGTGGTTGTGAGTGGTGGTTCAGTCCATGTTATTATTGTGTGTTTGAGGGTACAGTTGTCCATTGTGGGGGTGTGTATGTTCAGTCCATGAGTTAACGTGGGTCAGATGTCAGGAGGCAGAGTTCAGGAGTCTGACAGCTGTGGGGAAGAAGCTGTTCCGGTACCTGGTGGTCTTAGTCCGGAGGCTCCTGTAGCGCCTCCCAGAGGGCAGGAGGGTGAAGAGTCCATGTGATGGGTGACTGGGGTCTTTGATGATTTTCCCAGCCCTTTTCAGACACCGCTTCCTGTAGATGTCCTTTATGGCAGGAAGTGGTGCTCCGGCGATGCGCTGGGCAGTTTTCACGACCCTCTGCAACGCCTTCCGGTCCGAGGCAGAGCAGTTCCTGTACCAGACTGTTATACAGTTGGTCAGGATGCTCTCGATGGTGCAACGATAGAAGTTCACCAGGATGTCTGAGGACAGGTGGTTCTTCCTCAGAGTCCTCAAGAAGAAGAGGCGCTGGTGAGCCTTCTTGACCAGCTTGGAGCAGTTGGTCATCCAGGTGAGATCCTCGGAGATGTGGACTCCCAGGAACTTGAAGCTGCTCACACGCTCCACAGCCGTCCCCTTAATGTGGATGGGTGGATGTGGATCAGCATTCCTCCTGTAGTCCACGATGAGCTCCTTGGTCTTCTCGGTGTTAAGCAGCAGGTTGTTTGTGTCGCACCACTCAGCCAGACAATCCAACTCCTCCCTGTAGGCGGCCTCATCGTTGTCACTGATGAGGCCAATCACCGTGGTGTCATCTGCAAACTTAATGATGGTGTTGGAACCATCAGCAGGTCTGCAGTCGTGGGTGAAGAGGGAGTAGAGGAAAGGGCTCATCACACAGCCTTGTGGTACACCGGTGTTCATTGTGATGGTAGATGAGCAGTGGTTATCCAGCCGGACATGTTGGGGGGGGTTGGTCAGGAAGTCCAGTAACCATTTGCAGATGAGGGAACTGATGCCCAGGTCTGTCAGTTTCCTGATGAGTTGTGAGGGGTGGATTGTATTGAATGCTGAACTGAAGTCTATAAACAGCATTCTGGCGTAGGTGTTGTTGTTGTCCAGGTGTGAGAGGACAGAGTGCAGTGCGATGGAGACTGCATCCTCTGTGCTCCTGTTCTGGCGGTATGCGGATTGGTGGGGGTCCAGGGTGGGGGGGGGAGACAGGATTTGAAGTGTGCTAGGACCAGCTGCTCTAAGCACTTAGTGATGATGGGGGTGAGTGCTACTGGGCGGTAGTCATTGAGGCAAGATGGGTTGGAGTTTTTGGGTATCGGGACAATGGAGGTGGATTTGAAGCAGGCCGGTACCACAGCGTGGGCCAAGGACAGATTGAATATGTCTGTCAGCACTCCTGCAAGCTC
Organism: Rhamphochromis longiceps; assembly: GCF_057381845.1. Lineage (NCBI taxonomy): Eukaryota > Metazoa > Chordata > Actinopteri > Cichliformes > Cichlidae > Rhamphochromis > Rhamphochromis longiceps. The sequence continues at coordinate 8,876,395 of NC_140559.1, read as the reverse complement.
CCCAGAACACGCTTTGAGAACACGCCCGGGGATGCCATCAGGACCTGCAGCCTTGTGGACATTGATCCTGCTCAGCACCGCTCCTACATTGGTGGGGGAGAGAGTCAGAGGTTGGTGGTCTGGCGTCATGTCTGCTTTGGTTGTTGTTGTGGGGTTCCCTTGCTCAAAACGAGCATAAAAGTTTTTGAGCTCATTGAGGAAGGAGACATCAGAGGATGCGGGGGAGGGTTTGGTGGTCCTGTAGTCTGTAATGGTCTGGAGTCCTTGCCACATGCGTCGGGGGTTGGAGTTGGAGAAGTGTTCTTCTACCTTCTTTTTGTAATGGTGTTTGGCTTTTTTGATGCCCTTCTTTAGATTAGCCCTGGCTGTGCTGTAGGCGTGTGCATCTCCTGACCTAAAGGCGGTGTTGCGGGCCTTCAGGAGGGCCTTCAGGAGGAGACGAACATCCCGGTTCATCCAAGGCTTCTGGTTGGGGTACATGGTGATCCATTTCTGGGTGGTGACACTGTCTGTGGTTTCAGAGATGTAATCCAGTACAGATGAGGCGTACTGGTCCAGGTCTGTGTGGGTGAACATATTCCAGTCTGTGTTTTTAAATCTGTCCTGGAGCACTGCCTCTGTCCCCTCTGGCCACACTTTAATTGTCCTCACAGCAGGTTTCACACGTTGGATGAGTGGTGAATACCTAGGTGTGAGGAACAGGGAGAGATGGTCCGATTGTCCAATGTGGGGGAGGGGTGTGGCTTTGTAGGCTCCAGCCAGGTTGGAATACACATGGTCTAAAGTCTTGTCTCCTCTGGTGTGGCAGGAGACATGTTGGTGGAATCTGGGGAGGACTGTCTTTAAGTTGGTGTGGTTGAAGTCGCCAGCAACAATAAAAGCAGCCTCGGGGTGTTTATTCTGGTGTTTGTTAACGGCTGCATTAAGTTCTTTCATGGCCAATCTAGCATTAGCGTCGGGGGGGATATACACGGCAGTGAGTATGATTGAAGTGAGTTCTCTGGGGAGATAATAAGGTCTACATTTGACCATTAAAAACTCTGCATTAGGTGAGCAGTGACTCTCAGTAGTAGTGGAGTTCATGCACCAAGCATTGTTAATATAAATGCACAAACCTCCACCTCTGGTCTTGCCGGAGTCATCTGCTAGCCTGTCAGCTCGGTGTGTGTGGCGTCCTGCTAACTCGATAGCATTGTCCGGGCAGCTGTTGTTCAACCATGTTTCGGTGAAAAACATGACATTTGAGTCCATAATCCGTCTGTTGTTAGTGATGGAGAGCCGTATCTCATCCATTTTGTTTGCCAGAGAACGGACATTGGCGAGGAAAATACTGGGTAAAGGCAGCCGGTGTGGTGTTAGCTTTAGCTTAGCCCGTAGCCCTCCGCGCCTACCTCGCCTTTGTTTACGATCTCGGCGCTGTCTGCGTGCACTTCCGCCCGGCCGGGGAGAGTGGGCAGCCTCCGGTGTTCTGGAGATCTCTGGGATGAGTCGGAGATCGGCGATAAAACTGTTGGAGTTGTGAGTCCAGATGTCCAGAAGCTCTTGTCTGCTGTAGGTCAGCAACGCACAGCAATTCTGGACGAATAATCCGGTTAAAAGTAGATAAAAAACCGCTAAATAGCAGATTCTGGAGAGACACTGAGCCTCGCGTTGTTCACGCGCCGCCATCTTGGAATGCACTGGGTGTTTCTTCTTCACTCACTATGTGTTAATAGACCTCTCTGCATTAAATCATACTTGTTATTAACCTCTGTCTCTCTTCCACAGCATGTCTTTATCCTCTCTTCCTGCTCCCACCCCAACTGTCGCCAAAGTGCTTGCTCATAGGGAGTCATATGATTTTTGGGCTTTTCTCTGTACCTATGAAGCGCCTTGACTTTTGTTGTGATTTGGCGCTATATAAATAAAATTGAATTGAATTGAATTGAATTGAATTAATCTGGAGGCTGTAGCAGCAGCTCACAATCACAGTGGATTTCGAAAAAGCGCTGGCTGCTTCATTTCACATCTCATATCAGAAACTTTTGTGAAGCTGTACTGTGATGCTTCATTTCCATATTCCAGTGAAGCCTCCATAATGATTTCAGCTGTTCTGTACACACACTGGCTCTATCCCAATTCACCGTCTGAATGCTTGAAGTACGCGCACTACGCGTACTACGTACGGTGCGTACTATAAGTACGAGAAGTGCGGAAGTGAGAGGCTTCTGTAATGGGACGGTCTAGCCTTCGTTGCACTGTTCAATTGCCTAGCAACCATGATACTAACCGCGAGAAACGTTTCATAAAGCATTGTTTGACAGAAATGAAGGAGAAAAATGTTTTGTTGGTCATTCATTTTTGTCATGACATCACTTTGATTAGTTGAGTATCTGTGGCTGTCAATAGAAAATTGTACTTAGTAATCAGTATAATCTTTTAATAATATAAGTTTACATAGGGTAGTAATAGGATGTGTGATCCTTAATAGTCTGCAAAGGCTTTATGTGCATTCCAGAGTGCTCTGGCATTCACAACCACATCCTGGGAGCATGGGAGAGGTCGTACCTTCTGTTATTGTTTTATGGTAGGATAAACGTAGCTATGTCAGTTTTAGTCTAAGTGCCTTTTTTACATATAGATGAAGTGTTGGATTTTCCAGACCAACAGGTTTAGGGAAGTCGTTTATGGGGTCACACTCTGACCCCCCCCCCACACACACACACACACACACACACACACACACACACCTCCATATTCCAATGTAAAGAACTAACACCCACTGATGTATAAATAAAGACCAGGGCAGTCTCAGAGCTGCTCTCGTGCGAGAGCTCAGAGCTGCCATTGCTAAGCAACAAGTAAAACTGTGTGTTTCTCCTCTCTGATTCTCAGCTGAAGAAGTGTTTTAGATTTTGGCAGTCGGGCTACCAAAATCTATCTCTGCCCTGCCCGTCGGGCTATCAGAGGAAGGAAAAATATATGTCAATGCTTTTGCATTCTTTCGGAAATGTAGCTGGGTAATTATGTCATTGGCATCAGTGAGCCACTGTCAATATGTGACATATTGAAATCGGGTTTGAATTTGCACTTGTTTTTTGCTTTCACTTTGCAATCGCGTGAACTGTTTATAGAGAGCGACAGTACTGATTGGTGAGTGATGATAATTTGTGCACCAATTCCTCTGACATTGTCTTATCAATCGTTAGCTTACTACGCAAACATGACAAGTGAAATCTCCCGCAGCAAGCTTAAACATGTGAGAGGTTGATCGCACAGAGAATCGCTGAGCATTATGTGAGTGCGTGTGTAAAAGCAGCAGGATATATATTTTAGTTCTGCTGAGCTGAGTCAGGGTGAAGAAGTGACAGCCAAAGAAAAGCTTACCACAAAACGGAAAAGTTATGACAAATCAGACTATAAGGCAAAAAGAAAGTGCAGCTTTATGGTTTCATGGACAAAAGAATTCCTGTGGCTGTAATATGTCGAGCTAAATAACCAGGGCTGCACATAAGTGGTCCGCAGGAGGTGAGCTGGCTTCAAACAAATGATGAACGCACAGAGAAGTGGTGCAGAATGTGCCGTGAAAATCCCACTCTAGTGGACAAAAACATTGCCTTTTATATGGACGCAAACGTGCTTTGCAACTTCTTATCTGGTGCGCGTCTTTTATTTTGATAGCGAATGCCGGGTGTGTTGTTGGTTTTCCCTCAATCTACAAGCGCCTTTGTTACTGGGACCAGTAATTTTAAGAAAGGCCCCCATTAGAACCCATGAGAAATGCAAGAAATGCATTATTGCTCAGTCTGCAATATCTTTCCCGGAACAAACACCAATTGCAAAAAACATACTAAAAATAAACCTGAAAAATCTGTTTAGAACAGCGTACTATGTTGCAATGAGTGAACTACCACTGGCACAATTTAGCAGTCTTTGCAAACTTCAAAAAGCAAATGGCCTCGACCTTGGTTCCACTTGCCTCTTACCCGTGACTTCAGTGGAAATTTCAAATTCAGGATATGACACAGACTGATTCATGTCCTACACAGTTCTTACAAGTTCATAGAAATCTCTGTTCAATTAGAACCAAGTATTTGAGTTAATGATTGTAATTTTTATACAATGTTGTAATTTGTGTTTCAACAATTTTTTGATTAATGTTTTGTTTCCATTACAATATTATACTTTAATGTATAATATTGTAAAGGAAAAAAAAACAGGAAACAAAACATCAATCAAAAAATTGCTCTTTTTTATTTGGGCTACTTAAATTTATTTTGGGCTACCAAAAACTGAAGAGTCCCTGCCCGAAGGGCTACCAGGGATTTTAAAATTTTGCGAGCCCTGAAATGGCGTGATCAGCAAAGTATCTGAAGCACTAGGTTTCAGTTAGAAACATTATTGTGCCTACCATCCACAGAGTGCAGGATTAGTGGAGAGAACAAATGGCACTATAAAGCAAAGGCTCAGGAAAACGATGGAAGAAACTGGCAGGCCATGGCCAGAATGTGTAGGCCTAGTCAAAATGTGGATGAGAATACCGTATTTTCACGACCATAAGGCGCACTGTACTAAAAGGCGCAGTCTCAGTTATGTGTGCCATTACTGTATTTAACACACACATAAGGCGCACTGGATCATAGGGCGCATACAAGTACCGTACGCATATTTAAAAATAAAGCGGGAGCAAACCCGAGTTCGGTACCTTACTCACATTTCTATTACCGGTAATCATCATCATCAACAACACACAAGCATACAAGTGTGCGTATTTAAAAATAAAGCAGGAGCAAAACAAAGTTTGGTACTCACATTTTTATCATCAGTCAAACCCATCGAAGTCCTCATCCTCTGTGTCTGAATTGAACAGCTGCGCTAAATCTCCATCAAACATGCCGGTTTCACTTTCTTCACTGTCAGAGTCACTTTCCGTGCCGTGCGGCTCCTCGGAAATGATGCCGGCTTTTGCGAAAGCTCGAACAACAGTGCCAGCAGACATGTTAGCCCAAGCATCTACAATCCATTGGCAAATTGTGGCGTAACTCGCCCGGCGCTGCCTTCTACTCTTGGTGAAACTGTGGTCTCCATCGGTCATCCATCGCTCCCAGGCCGCTCGCAGCCTTACTTTGAACGGGCGGTTCACACTGATGTCCAGCGGTTGGAGTTCCTTTGTCAGGCCTTCCGGAATGACAGCAAGCTCACAGTTCATTTGTTTCACTTGTTTTTTCACATCGGCTGTGAGATGGGCACGCATAGAGTCACAGATTAAGAGCGATGGTGATGCGTGGAAAAAAACACCTGGTCTCATTACATACACCTCCCTCAGCCACTCTTTCATCATTTCCTCATCCATCCAGCCCTTTTCATTTGCCTTAATGATGATTCCTGCTGGAAACTTCTCTTTAGGCAAAGTCTTTCGCTTAAAAATCACCATAGGCGGCAGTTTCTGTCCATTAGCATGGCAGCAAAGCACAACAGTAAAATAAGACTTTTCATACCCCGTTGTGCGTATCGCTACCGTGCTGGTCCCCTTCTTCTCCACAGTGTGACTCACCGGGATGTCGAAAGTGAGCGGGACCTCGTCCATGTTTGTAATGTGGCTGGGCTGGATGTGTTTGTCGCCGATGTGTTTGCTGCAGTAGGAGCGGAAGATGGCCAGCTTTTCCTTATAATCCACTGGAAGTTGCTGCGCTACCGTAGTAGCGGATGGACTACGGTCCGGCTTAGTCCTGGTCCGGATGGAAAAATGGCACCGTTTCATAAAACGAAAGCACCAAGACGGACCTCCTTGGAAATGTTCAATGTTCATCTCTTCAGCTAGTGAAACTGCTTTTAGCCGAATGGTGACCGTCGAAACGCTTCTCCCGCTCGTTCTTTGCTCGCTGATCCACCGCTCGAGTCTTTCCTCCAACTCAGGCCACCTCGCCCTATGTCCGCGGAAACTCAGCTGCGTTTTCTTGACCTGCCGGAGCTTGTTTTCTAGCTTCCTCCATTTGCGAACCATCGATTCATTAATCTTAAATTCTCTCGCCGCTGCTCGATTTCCATGTTCCTCCGCGTAGCTGATGGCCTTCAGTTTAAACTGTGCTTCGTAAGCGTGTCTCTTTGCCATTTTTAGGGTTGTTAAAACAACGATGTCCTGCATAACGCACATACCTGTTCTTTTATACAGGTATGTGCGATAAAGTCAACGCACACACTTCACCCTTTAGCGTTCTCATGGTGTTCTCTACTACGTCCTCATTACAACACACAGGGCACACTGCACTATAGGAAAATCTAAGACTTTTAAGTGCGCCTTATGGTTGTGAAAATACGGTAACACAAGGAAATAATAAACTGTCCCCATTTGAAATTATACATGGGCGACCTTTTCCACTGCCAGTCATTAGTGAGCCACTAGATAAATCAATCCGTGAAACCACTCTGGCGGATTGGATGACTCGATTGTTGATAAACAGAGAAGTTGTTTTGAACAATAAACTGCCAGGTGATTGGATCCTTGTCTGAGTACTCCAAAGGAAAAATTGGAGCTCGCCACGGTGGGAGGGTCCATACCAAGTGCTTCTGACCACTCCAACTGCCTGCAAAATAGCGGAGAGACCCTCCTGGATACATCAGAGCCACTGCAAAAAGGTTGAGGTCCCAGAGGATTCCACTTCCTCCACAAAAGTCAACTAGTAAGGGAAAGTTTCATCCTCACTTTGTTCCTTCAGTGGTGAGGGGGAAGTGCTGATTGAGCATTGCTTGCACTTCAACCTCCAGCCATTGGCCAACTCTAGAGTAACCAAGTAGTAGGGTGTGACAGACCTGTACGCAGCCATGGGAAGGTGGACCCTCCTGGTTACCTTGACTACGACGCTCACCCTTACAGGACCCCAGCTGATGCCAGAAACCATTGAACCACGAGGCAGACAGAAAAGATGGACACACGACAACTCCCACCTATATATATATATATATATATATATATATATATATATATATATATATATATATATATATATATATATATATATATATATATATATATATCCATAGGTCCCTCATCCTATTCATGTAGCCCCTTCCGCTGGGGTTACTTGCGTAGTAGCATTCCAACAACGCCCTGTTTTCGTCCCTTGCCCACCGATGCCTTCTTGTTCCAGTAGCCCACTTTTCGTCAGGGTGCCCTGGTTCCTCAACACCTGACGCGGACCTTGTTGATCCGGGCGACGTCCGAGCCGGCATGCCTTCATATTTATCTGTCTCGCTCATGTCTGCGGTAGGCTTGCTTAGCATAGGGGGTCTAGCCTTAGGTCCAAAGGCGTGTAGTTTAACCACTACGCTATCCAGCTGCTATGGCATATATATATATATATATATATATATATATATATGGAGTCAGGACGCCAGGTCAGGGGGGAGATATCATCACCCCCACCCGAGATTGGGTACATAGCCCCAAGTGCGATAGGAGAAGGATCGTTGAGTGCGAGAGGAACTGACCTGAAAAATAGGATCATGGCCAAGCTTGAAACCTGGATCCCCCGTAGCCGGTTACCAAGATTACGTGAAGTACCCTCAGAAGGTCTGCTAGATGATGTTAATGCAGCACTACGGACAATACCTACAACCACGGTTACCGACACTAACAAGCTGATCTACAATACGGCAGCAGTGATCAGTGAGATGCTTGGCTACAAGTTGAACAGCCACAAGGGGCAGTACCCTCCATGGAGAAGGAGGCTAGAGGGCAAGATCAAAGTAGCACGGAGGGAGGTTAGCCAACTAACGGAGTTGCAGAAAGGTGCGACAAATAAGGTGCCTAAGAAATACAGCAAGCTGTCCATACCTGAGGCCTTGGAAACTGCCAAGCAAAGACTCACAGCCTTGGCCAGCCGCTTGAGGAGGTACACCAGAGAGATAGAAGGCAGGAGAATAAACCAGCTGTTCTCCACAGAACCAGCAAAGGTGTACTCTCAGTGGCAAGGGAACAATAAGAGAACAGCACCACCAAGGCTGGAGACGGAGCAATACTGGAAGAGCATATGGGAGAAGGATGCAACCCATAACGGCAATGCTCAGTGGCTAGAGGATCTGAGGGCAGACCACAGCGACCTCCCTGAACAGGGTCCAGTAACCATCACAGTGGCAGATATCCAAGAAAGGGTCTCCAGTATGAAGAGTTGGACAGCACCAGGGTCCGACATGGTTCACACCTACTGGCTGAAGAAGCTGACTGCACTCCACGAGCGTCTGGCAGCACAAATGAACCAGCTGCTAGTTAACGAAAGACACCCGGAATGGCTAACTGAAGGCCGGACGGTCCTGATCCCCAAGGACCCCAAGAAGGGACCGGTCCCCTCCAACTACCGACCAATAACCTGCCTCAGTACTACATGGAAGCTCCTGTCAGGTATCATATCGGCTAAGATGAACAGGCACATGGGTCAATACATGAGCGGGACACAGAAAGGAATTGGCAAGAATACCAGAGGTGCAAAACGCCAGCTACTGGTAGACAGAACAATCAGCCGAGACTGCAAGACCAGACTGACCAACCTGTGCACTGCCTGGATTGATTACAAGAAGGCCTATGACTCAATGCCCCACAGCTGGATACTGGAATGCCTAGAATTGTACAAGATCAATGGGACCCTAAGAGCCTTCATCAGGAACTCAATGGGGATGTGGCGTACAACACTAGAGGCCAACTCCAAGCCCATAGCACAAGTTACCATCAAGTGCGGGATCTACCAAGGAGATGCTCTGTCCCCACTGCTGTTCTGCATAGGCCTGAACCCCCTCAGTGAGATCATTAACAAGACTGGCTACGGATACCGACTACGGAACGGAGCAGTTGTCAGCCACCTCCTGTACATGGATGACATCAAGCTGTATGCCAAGAGTGAACGAGACATCGATTCACTGATCCACACTACCAGGCTATACAGCAATGACATTGGAATGTCGTTCGGACTGGAGAAGTGTAGTCGGATGGTAACAAAGAGAGGGAAGGTAGTCAGAACTGAGGGGATTGAACTACCAGAAGGCAACATTGCAGACATAGAGGACAGTTACAAGTACCTGGGGATCCCGCAGGCAAATGGGAACCATGAAGAGGCCACTAGAAAGGCTGCAACCACCAAGTACCTGCAGAGGGTCAGGCAAGTCCTGAGGAGTCAGCTGAATGGTAAGAACAAGATCCGGGCCATCAACACATACGCCCTGCCCGTGATCAGGTACCCTGCTGGGGTAATAAGCTGGCCAAAGGAGGAGATAGAAGCCACTGACATAAAGACAAGAAAGCTCCTTACCATGCATGGAGGGTTTCACCCCAAGTCCAGCACCCTGAGGCTGTACGCTAAGCGGAAGGAAGGGGGCCGGGGACTGGTGAGTGTCAGCACCACAGTCCAGGATGAGACAAGGAACATCCAAGAATACATTGGGAAGATGGCCCCAACTGACCGAGTGCTCAGTGAATACCTCAGGCAGCAGAAACCCAAGAAAGAGGATGGAGACGAGGAACCATCATGGAAGGACAGGCCCCTGCACGGTATGTACCACCGGCAGATAGAGGAGGTGGCTGATATCCAGAAATCCTACCAGTGGCTGGACAAAGCTGGACTGAAAGACAGCACAGAGGCACTAATCATGGCAGCACAAGAACAAGCTCTGAGCACAAGATCCATAGAGGCTGGGGTCTATCACACCAGGCAAGACCCCAGGTGCAGGCTGTGTAAAGATGCCCCAGAGACAATCCAGCACATAACAACAGGGTGCAAGATGCTAGCAGGCAAGGCATACATGGAACGCCATAACCAAGTGGCCGGCATAGTGTACAGGAACATCTGTGCTGAGTACAACCTGGAAGTCCCGAGGTCAAAATGGGAGATGCCCCCAAGGGTGGTGGAGAATGACCGAGCTAAGATCCTGTGGGACTTCCAGATACAGACGGACATAGTGGTGGTAGACAAACAGAAGAAGGCGGCCGTAGTGATCGATGTAGCGGTTCCGAATGACAGCAATATCAGGAAGAAGGAACACGAGAAGCTGGAGAAATACCAAGGGCTCAGAGAAGAGCTCGAGAGGATGTGGAGGGTGAAGGTAACGGTGGTCCCCGTGGTAATCGGAGCACTAGGTGCGGTGACTCCCAAGCTAGGCGAGTGGCTCCAGCAGATCCCGGGAACAACATCGGAAATCTCTGTCCAGAAGAGCGCAGTCCTGGGAACAGCTAAGATACTGCGCAGGACCCTCAAGCTCCCAGGCCTCTGGTAGAGGACCCGAGCTTGAAGGATAAACCGCCCGCAGGGGCGTGCTGGGTGTTTATATATATATATATATATATATATATATATATATATATATATAGATAGTATGGAATGCCCTTTAGGAAAATATTATATATATATATTCCAACCAAAGTCTGAATATATAGAATGAAACTTGAATATATAGAATGATCTTTTGACTATATAGAATGAAACTTGAATATATAGAATGATCTTCTGAATATATAGAATGAAACTTGAATATATAGAATGAAACTTGAATATATAGAATGAAACTTGAATATATAGAATGATCTTTTGAATACATAGAATGATCTTTTAAATATATAGAATGAAACTTGAATATATAGAATGATCTTTTGAATACATAGAATGATCTTTTGAATATATAGAATGAAACTTGAATATATAGAATGATCTTTTGAATATATAGAATGAAGCTTGAATATATAGAATGTATGAACCTCTTTTTTAGAGATGATGTGTTTCTGAATTCTCTGCCTTTACAAAATGGCATTAGCTGAACTATTTCAATACTTTTTAGAGCTTGACAACTGTTTTGCGACAGCTGTTCAAATTGCAAATTTCCATAGTCCACTAGTTGTATCTGTTGAAATCTCCCAATTCTTTGAATCTTTGGGCTGAAGGAAGGACAATACTCGGTGTATTTATGCTCAATCAACAATCATTTATTTCCATACAATTCAACACTTAAGAGCATAAGGACCATCATGATGGGGAGACATGCCTGAAGAGGGTCACAGCAAGTCTCAAAATGGTGACGGGTTGCTCAGCTTTTTATAGTCTCTAGTGGCCCCCATCTAGTCGTAAAAGCCAAAACATCACATTCTTTCTCTGTTACAGCGCCTAAGTTATGACCTCGGCAGTTGTCTCTCTGCTTTCTGTAAGGTGGGGGTGTGGAATGTGGTCTGTCTATCTCCCCTGTCTTAGACACAGAGTCTCCTGCTTACAATCTTCTCTTCATGATTCAACAATTAAGCATGTAACACATTCACAGCAGATCAAGGATACAGAGTGATGCACAATTATCTAATAAACTAATAAGTGAATATGTTCTGTTAACTCAAAAGTATAACGAGAACTAAACTACATACAGCTCACACACTCTATATTAAAGGGTATAATATGATCTACAGCAGTATTCTAATTCAACTACTTTGATTACATATATAAGGTAACATATAATAACAGAATAATCTAATATATCCTGTGGTTGTACAGTGTTCGAACATTTACTGACAACATTTGAGATATGACCATCCAACTAAACCCCAAGTCTCGCGTGTCAGTCAGCTGAGTAGCTGGTATGTTGTACCTAAAAGAGTTAGAAACAAAAGAAGAAATATGTTAACTTCTTTCTTATTTCTTGCATTCATTATCTTGTTTGCCATCTCTTGACTCTTTCAAGTGCCATACACATTATGAATGAATTTGTTTCCATTTTTATCACTTACCTTGACCTTCCTCTTTGAGATGTAGAATGATATAATGAGCCCATAACATGTGCTTCAGCTTCTGCTCGAAGTGTTAGCTCAGTTGACATCTCCATCAGTGATTGATAAATTCCCTCAAGAAGTGTGCATAATCTTCTCCCAGAAACATTTTGTTGAACATTATTCATGAGCACTAGAAATGTTGCAATAATGAAAACGTGTTCTTCAAGGTGACGTAGTATAAATTCAAATTATTTCTACCATTTGCAATTTGAACAGCTGTCGCAAAACAGTTGTCAAGCTTTAAAAAGTACTGAAATAGTTCAGCTGATGCCATTTTGTAAAGGCAGAGAATTCAGAAACACATCATCTCTAAAAATGAGGTTCATACATTCTATATATTCAAGCTTCATTCTATATATTCAAAAGATCATTCTATATATTCAAGTTTCATTCTATATATTCAAAAGATCATTCTATATATTCAAGTTTCATTCTATATATTCAAGTTTCATTCTATATATTCAAGTTTCATTCTATATATTAAAAAGATCATTCTATATATTCAAGTTTCATTCTATATATTCAAAAGATCATTCTATATATTCAAGTTTCATTCTATATATTCAAAAGATCATTCTATATATTCAAGCTTCATTCTATATATTCAAAAGATCATTCTATATATTCAAGTTTCATTCTATATATTCAAGTTTCATTCTATATATTCAAGTTTCATTCTATATATTCAAAAGATCATTTTATATATTCAAGTTTCATTCTATATATTCAAAAGATCATTCTATATATTCAAGTTTCATTCTATATATTCAAAAGATCATTCTATATATTCAAGCTTCATTCTATATATTCAAGCTTCATTCTATATATTCAAAAGATCATTCTATATATTCAGACTTTGGTTGGAATATATATATATATAATATTTTCCTAAAGGGCATTCCATAAGATATATATATATATATATATATATATATATATATATATATACAGTGGGGCAAAAAAGTATTTAGTCAGCCACCAATTGTGCAAGTTCCCCCACCTAAAATGATGACAGAGGTCAGTAATTTGCACCAGAGGTACACTTCAACTGTGAGAGACAGAATGTGAAAAAAGAATCCATGAATTCACATGGTAGGATTTGTAAAGAATTTATTCGTAAATCAGGGTGGAAAATAAATAAATAAATAAATATAAATAAAAATAAATATATAAAGAAAAAAAAATATATATATACACACACACACACACACACACACACACACACACACACACATATAAAGGGAGTGCAGAATTATTAGGCAAGTTGTATTTTTGAGGAATAATTTTATTATTGAACAACAACCATGTTCTCAATGAACCCAAAAAACTCATTAATATCAAAGCTGAATGTTTTTGGAAGTAGTTTTCAGTTTGTTTTTAGTTTTAGCTATTTTAGGGGGATATCTGTGTGTGCAGGTGACTATTACTGTTCATAATTATTAGGCAACTTAACAAAAAACAAATATATACCCATTTCAATTATTTATTTTTACCAGTGAAACCAATATAACATCTCCACATTCACAAATATACATTTCTGACATTCAAAAACAAAACAAAAACAAATCAGCGACCAATATAGCCACCTTTCTTTGCAAGGACACTCAAAAGCCTGCCATCCATGGATTCTGTCAGTGTTTTGATCTGTTCACCATCAACATTGCGTGCAGCAGCAACCACAGCCTCCCAGACACTGTTCAGAGAGGTGTACTGTTTTCCCTCCTTGTAAATCTCACATTTGATGATGGACCACAGGTTCTCAATGGGGTTCAGATCAGGTGAACAAGGAGGCCATGTCATTAGTTTTACTTCTTTTATACCCTTTCTTGCCAGCCACGCTGTGGAGTACTTGGACACGTGTGATGGAGCATTGTCCTGCATGAAAATCATGTTTTTCTTGAAGGATGCAGACTTCTTCCTGTACCACTGCTTGAAGAAGGTGTCTTCTGACATTCTGCACTCCCTTTCTGACACCCCCATCACCTCTGTGGACTCATTCCGCTTCCTGGGTACCACCATCACCCAGGACCTGAAGTGGGAGCCCACCATCACCTCCGTCATTAAGAAAGCCCAGCAGAGGATGTACTTCCTGAGGCAGCTGAAGAAATTCAACCTGCCAACACGGACGATGATGCAATTCTACACTGCAATCATCGAGTCCATCCTCACCTCCTCCATCACCGTGTGGTACGCTGGAGTCACTGTCAGGGACAAACAGAGACTGCAGCGTGTTGTGCGCTCTGCTGAGAAGGTGATTGGCTGCAGACTCCCATCTCTGCAGGACCTTTACACCTCCAGGACACTGAGGCGTGCAGCTCGGATCTCAGCTGACCCTTCTCACCCTGGACACAGTCTGTTTGACCTGCTCCCCTCAGGCAGGAGGCTCCGGTCCATTCGCACCAGAACCTCTCGCCATGAGAACAGTTTCTTCCCCTCTGCTGTTGAACACATGAACAATAACCATATGACTGTTCCCACCACTAACACATGACCCTACGCTGTGTTCACTGCATCATTCCATGTTTGGCACTGATCACCACCTGCACTCATGTACATATCTATCTATCTATCTGGCATCTGTGGCATTTTGCTGTGAGACAAAACTGCACATTCCAGGGTGGCCTTTTGTTGTGGGCAGTCTGAGGTACACCTGTGCACTACTCATGATGTCAGATCAGCATTCTGATGTGGCACACCTGTGAGGTGGGATGGATTAGCTCAATATAGCAGATGTGCCCACTACCACACATTTAGACTGATTTGTGACCACTGTTTGGGAGGGATGGTTATATTGTGTATCTGGAATGAATTTTAGGTCTCTACGTCCATCCCATGGGGAATGGGAGCAGTAACAAAGGTGTTGCGTTTATATTTTTGTTAAGTGTAGTTTCAGTTAGGTTATTGTATCTAAGGATGAGCCTCGGTTCTGGTAAAAGGTCAGAAGTGCAATGGGTGAATTGAGAGAGCATTTGAGGACGACATACACACACACACACACACACACACACACACACACACACACACACTCAGTTAGAAAGAATCATTGTTGGTCATGTTTGTCTCTGGAAAGAGGAACAGCGTCTGGCAGGATGTGGGGCTCGTGTTCCAGACGAGATAGAAGACAATGTTCTTTTAAAAAGTCATTGTGGTTTTGATTTGACGTATGTATATATTCTGTCTGTGACGTATGAAGGGGCGTCATTAATTCAAACCCTGATGCTATAAAAATCTGTGTATGCTTTGATTACGTTGAAGATCAATCCCTGTCTGCGTACAGAGTGGTCTTCCCACGCGTGTATTCATTAAAATCAATTGTTTGACCATGATCTTCTGGACCAATGTTGTACTCTCCTTCCTCAATAATTGAACCTTAACAGTACGGACACAAACACTTTGTGGTTACAATCTGATTTTATTTTCAAAATTAAACTACTAACCTACACTGATCAATAATGTTAATGATCACATCTGAACTCACCGAGCCTTTCTGCAGTTCGTCACAGCTGGAATCAGTCTCTGTCGTCCCCGCTCTGATGTGTTGTACTTCAGCAGGTCCAACTCATCCAGAACCTCCTCTGACATCTGCAGCATGAAGGCCAAAGCTGAGCACTGGATCTCAGAGAGTTTCTTCTCTGACTTCAGGAACTCTTGGATCTCCTGAAATAATGAGAGGTCGTTCATCTCCATCAGACAGTGGAAGATGTTGATGCTTCTGTCAGGAGAAATTCCATCACTATTCATCTTCTTCAGGTTGTTGATGACTCTCTGGATGGTTCCTGGACTGATCTCTGTCTGACCCAGCAGACCTACTAAGAGTCTCTGGTTGGACTCCAGACAGAGGCCATGAAGGAAGCGAACAAAAAGGTCCAGGTGGCCATTTTTACTCTGGAGGGATTTGTCCATGGCTCTCCTCAGAAATACATCAAGTGATTGGAGATCTATGTTATCAAAAACACTGGAAATCATCTTGATTAAAGATTCTAATTTTAGAAACATCTTCAGCACCTCTATCTTCCTGTTGGTGAAACAGTGGAACATGTAGACAGCAGCCAGAAACTCCTGAATGCTCAGATGAACAAAGCAGTAGACTGGTTTCTGGAAGATCACACACTCTCTTTTGAAGATCTCTGTACAAACTCCGGAGTACACCGAGGCCTCTGTCACATCTAGACCACACTGCTCCAGGTCTTCTTGGTAGAACATGATGTTTCCTTTCTCCAGATGTTCAAACGCCAGTCTCCCCAGCTTCAGAAGAACTTCCCTGTCAGCCTCCGTCAGCTCCTGTGGACTCGTCTCATGTCCCTCATGGTACTTGTTCTTCTTCCTCTTTGTCTGAACCAGCAGGAAGTGTGAGTACATGTCAGTCAGGGTCTTGGGCAGCTCTCCTCTCTGCTCTGTAGTCAACATGTGCTCCAGAACTGTAGCAGTGATCCAGCAGAAGACTGGGATACTACACATGATGTGGAGGCTCCTGGATGTCTTCATGTGGGAGCTCTTCATCACTGAATCTCCTCCTGAAGTACTCCTCCTTCTGGGCGTCAGTGAAGCCTCGTACTTCTGTTAGCCTGTCAACACATGTAGGAGGGATCTGATTGGCTGCTGCGGGTCGGGAAGTTATCCAGACGAGAGACGAGGGAAGCAGATTCCCCTGGATGAGGTTTGTCAGCAGCTGGCTGACTGATGACTTCTGTGTGACATCAGACAGCAGCTTCCTGTTGGTGAAATCCAATGAAAGTCTGCTTTCATCCAGGCCATCAAAGATGAACAAAAGCTGAGAGACAGCCAGCTTCTCTGCTGTGACCTTCTGTAATGTTGGATGGAAAACATGGAGCAGCTCCAGAAGACTGTACTGCTCATCTCTGATCAGGTTCAGCTCCCTGAATGAAAGCAGAACCACCACACTGACATGTTGGTTCTCCAAGCCCTCTGCCCAGTCCAGAGTGAACTTCTGCACTGAGAAGGTTTTTCCAACACCAGCCACGCCGTTGGTCAGAACCACTCTGATGGGTCTCTGTTGGTCAGGTAAGGCTTTAAAGATGGCCTGGCACCTGATTGGAGCGTCATGGAGGGCGTCCATCTTGGAAGCTGTCTCCAGCTGCCTCACCTCATGTTGGGTATGAACCTCTTCACTCTGTCCCTCTGTGATGTAGAGCTCAGTGTAGATCCTGTTGAGGAGGGTTCTACTTCCTGTTTCATCACTTCCTTCAGTCACACGTTCACATCTCCTCCTCAGACTCATCTTATGTTCATCTAAAACCTCCTGCAGATCAACATCTGCTGTCTGCAGTCCAGCTCTGCTTCTGGATCTTTCTCCACACTGGGGACAGGAGGAGTCTCCTGATGAAGCAGACTGGTCCCAGTATGAGGAGATGCACTGTCTGCAGAACCAGTGTCCACAGCTGGTAGAGACTGGATCCTTCAGGACGTCCTGACACAAAGCACAGCAGGACAGCTGCTCCTCCTCACAAACACCACTCCTCTTCCTCTCTCTGTGAACACATTTCTTTATCACTAAAAACATTTACTGTCAGTGAAAAACATCCAGATGTGACCAAACTGCAGTTCCTCACAGTTCCTTTGATTTCATCAACACTAATGAGCTGCTCTTCCTGTCTGCCTGTCTCATTAAACACTGAGTGATGAATACAAACTCAACACTTCCAGCAGACTTCCTGACTTCACAATAAAAGCTTTCCATCAGAGAGACAGTTATGACTTTCACTGTTTTACAGCCTCTGTGTGCAGATTATCTGGGTCAGTTCACTCTGAAGCAGCTTAGAAGTGTCCGTGTAGAGCCGTGGTCTGACACACAGAGACTTCTGATTTTCTCTATTTAAACAAACATGATGAAGATGAGCAGGTTTCTACGGAAGAGGATTAGGGCCACAGGAAAAAAAAAAAAAGAATTCTGACTTTAATCTCAGAATTCTGACTTTATTCTCAGAATTCTGACTTTTTTCTCAGAATTCTGACTTTAATCTCAGAATTCTGAGAATAAAGTAAGTTACACTTAGTACAGCGGAGGAGAGAAGCTGTAATGAATGTTTATGCGGATATTTCACTCAGAAAAATGGGTGGCGTTCATACACAGCCACCGACACAGCCCCGGTTGTTGTTCTGACGGTGGCCGACTGACGATCCCCTCACAACATGTTAGCTAACACAAACTAATGTAGTGCATGTAACTGTGTATACGTTAGTGGTACAGTGTCGGAAGAAATGAGCAAACTGTTTATAATGTCAGAATGACATCATCTTTCTCCTATATATAAAAGTGCTGGCTGAGGAGCGCTGCCGGGTTGAACTTTGACCTCGGAGTGACGTGACGTTTGTTCGCACAACCAATAGAAGTGCAGAAAGTCGCAAATCAGGCATATTGTTCGCATAAACACAAAAATAAATAACGAAATAATCCCGATATTGTGCCAAAGACTGATTTACAATGTTACTTTGTGTTCTATGTGTAATACCTTTGCTTAAATGACTAAATGGACTGTGTATTTATGACTCTGCGTTATAGTCTTACATACATAAGTAACATTCATATGTACAGATAAAAATGTACAGAGCTATGTACACAAGCGTGTACACAAAAGTCTACTGCTGATCGAGCTGCTCAGTGGTCGTACAGTCTCATGCAGAGAGCGTGGAGGTGTTGTCCATGGTGGATGTTAGCTTAGACAACATCCTCTCCTCCCCAGTCTGCTCAGTGGACTTTAGCAGACCGCTAAAGCTGGCCCTCCCGACCAGTTTGTTAAGTTTCCCCCTGTCCCTCTCTGCCATTCCACCACTCCAGCACACCACAACATAAAAGACAGCAGACGCCACCACAGTGTCGTAGAACATCCTTAGAAGACGTACTACCTACATCATAACCAATCAAGTCCCGCTTTTTTTTAAATACAGAAGAGGATTTATTATTTACTGAAAGGCTATGCCTTAGTTTGCTTCTTTCATTATTGTGTTTCGCCCTGCATAAAATAGATAGCTTTTCTGATAACTACAGTCAATACTCTCCTACTGGCATTAGCGGTGACCTAAGAGGCTTAACTGTAATATTGCTTTGCAGTGTAAATGTTGCAGAAAATGACTGTCTTTTCTTTCTTCCTGTGTGCAGATTGACTGTGACGTCATAGCGCTGATGGATGACGCAACTTTGGCAAACTACATTCCCTCGTACGGAGACCAAATTGCCGTCTTCAATTTCTGCAAAAGCAAGCAACCACTGTCAAAAAGAAAACTAGGACTTCTGCAAAAAGTTCACCTCTCAAAGTGAGAGAAACAGTGGCTGACATGTCAGATTTGGATGACTTAATAAGACTGTATTTCAGACTTTCTTTCAGTAACAAAGAAATACTTTCAATTTTAGCACATAGTCATCAGACAATTATAAGTGTTCGAACTCTAAAGAAAATTTGTAAAAGACTTGGGCTTTTTAGAAGGAAGAATCAATCAAACTTGGAGGAAGTGCTAGCCTTTGTCCAACAAGAGATCATGACAAATGGACAGATGCAAGGTTATCGTTGGCTACATCTACGTGCAATTCAACATGGATTTGTGGTGTCACAAGATACTGTAAGATGCATAATCAAATTGCTTGACCCTCAAGGTGTGGAACTGAGACGAGCTCGACGGTTGAGAAGACGACAGTACAGCTGCAGAGGGCCAAATGCTCTCTGGCACATGGATGGCTATGACAAGTTGAAACCATATGGTATTGCTATCAGTGGCTGCATAGAATCAGAATCAGAATCAGAATCAGAAAGGGGTTTATTGCCAAATGTTGAGCAGGTTTACAAATTAGGAAATTGCTGCGGTGCTTCAGTGCAAACATAGTGTCATAAATAGCACTTAAATAGACATGAAAAAATAAAAGTAGGGATAAGAATTAAAAGTGCTACGTAGAAAGATATGTGCATGAGATATACATGAGATATATACATGAGAATAAGAATTAAGAGTGCTACGTAGAAAGATATATACATGAGTGCAGGTGGTGATCAGTGCCAAACATGGAATGATGCAGTGAACACAGCGTAGGGTCATGTGTTAGTGGTGGGAACAGTCATATGGTTATTGTTCATGTGTCCAACAGCAGAGGGGAAGAAACTGTTCTTATGGCGAGAGGTTCTGGTGCGAATGGACCGGAGCCTCCTGCCTGAGGGGAGCAGGTCAAACAGACTGTGTCCAGGGTGAGAAGGGTCAGCTGAGATCCGAGCTGCACGCCGCAATGTCCTGGAGGTGTACAGGTCCTGCAGAGATGGTTTTAGCCGCTATGTTTTATGGATGGAGGCTTATACTACAAACAGTGACCCTAAATTGATTGCAAGTTATTTTCTGAAAACAGTTTCATGCATCAGCGGATGTCCAGAAAGGTTACGTGCTGACCGAGGTACCGAAAATGGTTGTGTCGAACAAATGCAGATGTTTTTACGGAGAAACCACACAGACAGTTTTGCAGGTGAGAAAAGTTTCCTTTACGGAAGAAGTACGGCCAACCAACGTATAGAAGGATGGTGGGCTACCCTACGCAAACAGAGTGCACAATTTTGGATGAATTTATTTCAAACTTTTCAGGATGATGGCCACTTCACAGGGGATTTTTTGGACAAAAGTCTTATCCAATTCTGCTTTCTCAATCTTATTCAGGTAAAAGCATGTGCTCATGCTATGTAATGTCTTAGCTGCATAAATAGAAAATATAAATATGGTTAGAACATTTTTTTTCTTTAAATTAAATATGAATTTTATTTCCATTTTAATATGTCTTGATGCATGCTCAATCAGCCAGGTAAGGAATGTTTTTTGACAGAACATTTCTCACACTGAAAACGCTACATCCAGATGAACAGAATCAACTTTTTGGGATTCCATTTTAATACTTTGATGGAATTGTATTCATGTTATCAGTGGAAGTAACTGCACCTTTCTCAGCACAGGTGCATGGAGCATTTTTTTTTTTTATTGCCACATGGTTTAAATTACTATGGAGTCTGTTACCTAGTGGTCCTTTGGGCACGGTTTCAGAAAGCAATCCTATCATTTGGTTAATTCTCTATTGAAAATTTATTGTAGAATCATTGCACACTGAGTATAAAGTGTTGGGCTATCTATTCAACAGCAGAATCATGCAGCACCATTCTGTGTCCATGTGCTGTTTAGTGAAAGTGCTCTTTTGTTGTTGCTGCTTGGTTTTACATTAATTAGAGGTCAGTTTCTATGTCTGTTGATTAATGAGTTAATAAGCCTCAACTTTGGCTAAATCTACTGGTACATGGTCTGTTTCATATACCGGTACTTATATTGTGTTGTTTTTCATGTAGGATGAACTTGATGAAGTTGTGAACACATGGAACTCGCACAAAAATCCGGCCAAGTGGTAGTGCAGCATCGGGTCGACCAGTAGTAATGTACTCATTTCCAGAGCTGCACAGTGCTGAGGATAGACTGAAGCCTATTTCTATGGAGGATATCACTTTGTGTATGGAAGAGTGTAGCCCAAAAGGTCAACACCCCTGTGATGAAACAGTCTTTGAACTGTGTTGTCTGCTTATGGTAGAAAATGAATGGGATGCCCCAGGAGATCCACTTGGTGCTGCGGATCTGTACATTAGGTTAAGAGAAGAAATACTGCAAAGTATTTAAGGAACTTCAGTGTGTAAATGTACAAATAAATACAAAATATTTCTCTTTATCTTGATAACGTGATTTGATAGTAGGTGCCATGTCTTACAGGTACCTTTTATGCAGGTATTTCTGCACTGCATTAAATGAAAAATGTTTTTCTACATTCACACTACCATTAAACAGAAATGTTTATATATTACTTGAAAAAGCTGAATATTGTGATATTATCAATCAGTTATGAAACACATGTCAATCCTTTTAAAAGGCCATACATTAAACTGCATTTACAAATGTTATATTTTTGATTGAATCATAAGTGGTGTAAACCTGCCTACCAGTAAATTGCAATATAAATTTCTGTGTTTTGTTGCCAGACATGTGCATAGTATATAAAATATAAACTGACCAGCTCCCTGCTCATTGTTTTCTGTATCAACCTTTACTCTTAATATTCATGGCTGGAAACCCAGGCACCAGCATATGATATGCTAAGTGCCCGGGTTATCTGTGGTATGTTTCAGCAAACCATAGTAGCATTAACAATTCTAGGTCTTGACAACAGCATGTTTCTATAAACGTATCATTGTTAATATTTAAAGTCGTTATGCCTTTTGGGGAGCTTTTAGTGCAATTATATTAAAGCAAAGCTATTATAATCATTTACCCATATGAAGATCCATCACTTAATTATTAATGTATTTCACTTCTGTTAGTTGTAAGATATTTTAGCTGGTCTGACACACAGAGACTTCTGATTTTCTCTATTTAAACAAACATGATGAAGATGAGCAGGTTTCTCTTCTAGTATAAACTCTGTGTATCTCTGGCTGGCTCATGATGGCTTTTCAGGTTTTATGTTTTGCTCTCTCCTGTTAGCGTTTTGCCTGCCTGGGTGGAGCTTGTAATGGCCTCTCGCTCTTGGTCCACACAGTTATGATGATTACACCACCTGTTGCTGACTCACCTGGGCTTACCGGTAACCATTTAACGCTGCGGCATGGAGCAGTTTGTCGCTGGGACATTGACCCTCCTGTGTTCATAATCTCGGCTCCTTGCTAAGAAATCTATCTCTAAATTCACCAGCTGGGTTAACTTTGTGTATACTTTGAGTAAATATTTCCCCGGACCTGGTTACAGACGCTTACCTCTGACTCCCATGTGTGGCTGTGTGAGTGGAGAGCAGGGCAAGAGTGACTGAAGAGGAGTGAGAGTGGACTCCCTTCCCTCTTTTCCCTTGAGCCCTGGACCCCCTCCCCAACTCACTGTACATATATAGAGCACTGTGGTTCACCCCTTTGGTAAATAAACTGTCACCTTTTTGTTTGTCAGAACGCAGTCTGTGCTTGAGTTCCTCTGTTAGCCATGACATTTTGTTGGTTCTCTCTCTTCAGGTCCCTGTAAGTGTTTGATCTAAAACATTATATTTATTCTGCTTTGATTGTTTTGTGTGCTGAGGGACATTGTTGCATGATCCACTTTTTCTTATCACTCAAATATCCTGATACTTTCAGAAAGTTGGAGAGTTGGGGGTGCATTCCTGGAGTGCACACCAAGCTTGCAGCCTGCTAAAGATCACACACAATTGATTATATGCCTCTAGGTATACAGTACATGGTTAAACATTTCCTAATGCAAATAACTACATGCAGTATTCTACCATGTGCAAACTTATATCACTAAAGGATTCTAACTGTCTAGTGTTTAACGGACCTGTCAAAGGTATCTTGAGATTATAGAAGGCCCCTTTCAGAGCTAGGGGGAACTTCCTTATATGGTTGTAACTTGAAACTTGTTGACACACGAACCCTTCTGCCTACAAAAACCCTGCACAAAAGAATAAACTTTGAGTTAGTTTGGGATGACAATCTAGAACAGTCTCCGCGTCTTCTTGTTCTTCCAAACTGCTCCCGGTACTCTGGCTGGTGCCGTAATTAACCGTTGATCATACTTGAGAATATTTTAATTGTTATAGGTTAAAGGATGAACTCTGATGATGAAAGCCCACGCCTCAGAGAAACCCGGAATGGAGTTTCTTACACTCAGTTCGTCTGTATTCAAAGTGCATTCGGGGCTTTAGCTGACAGCACTTTATGCTAACAAACTAAACTCTCTTAGTTTAAGCCAGCAGACTTTACCAAACACAAAGCCTGCTGCTGCCTCCATGGGTTAGCTTGTGTGACTGGTGTTTACACCAATGAAATCTAAATCACACTAATGTGTCCTCCAAGGTGTTTGGTGGGAGCACTGAGTGAAGCATAAGAGCTCTGGTAAAATAACAAACAGGGCTGTGAGAGCAACTGAAGTGACAAAAATACTGTTTAAAGATAAAAAACACTTTGATGTTCTCTCGTCACCTAACAAAGTCCAAACCCTGTGAACTATTTTAGCTTTAATAATTGTGGATTCAGGTATCCTGAACCCATCTTTGGACATTTGTAATTAAATATTTTAAAACTCCATCAAAGACTCCTGATGTGGCTGTTTGGAGAAGGAAAAGAGGGACAAAGTGGAGCGTCGAGCTGAGGCTTCATTCAGTGCAAACCTACAGTTATGTTTTCTTATTTCTGCTGTTTGCATGTTCACCGCTGAAATAAAGCTGCCTCTTTGACTCCATCCTGTTGTGTTTGGGTCCAATCCTGCCTGCCACACAGCGCTACAGGACAAAGTCTAAGATTTTTATCTTTTTAATGAATTTTTGGTTATATTTATGGAGGAAAACACAAACATGTAAAGGAGTCATCACAGGTCTCTGACCTCGTTGGTCCAGGTTCACCACTGAAGTTTGGAGGTTGAAGTATGGACCAGTCACTCCTCACAGACGGACAGCTGGATCCTGCAGACTGTGACCTCTGACCTCTGCAGACACAAACATGTTTTATTCAATGATCAATTCTCTGATGAAGTGATTGAAGCAGCTGTGATCACACAGACTGCAGATAATGCAGCTGTTTCCTGTCAGTAACAGTCCTCTTAGATTAGAGTTCAGCTTTTTACAGGAAAACAAAGGTCCCTGAATGCAACAGTGAGACACAGTCTGCCTGTGTGGCTGTGATAGCTGCCGTTAGGAGCGCTCATGTGTTTGCAGTTAGACGAGGAGATGTTACCATCATGGACACGTTAACAAATCCTGCAGCATCACGTGGCACAAACACTTTGTGTTCCTGTAATCTGCAAGCAACAGGAAGTTCATTAATAAAGGCGGGATGGAGACGTGACTGTGATGGTTCTCCTTCATCCAGCTGTTACACACATCTGGGCTCACACGACGAGCCTTTGTCTAATACAGCAGCTGCTCTCTAAACACTTTTCTGAAGAGGAGCTTCACAAACCTTTGTTTGCTTTCTAGAGCAGCGTATCAAAGTCAAACTACCCACTGCTAGCAGCTGTTTCTATCATAGTTTAGGATCCAGATGTGTGAGGTCTAGATTTACACCTCTGATTAAAATACATAGTTAAAAACAGACAATTGTGTCCAAATGTGTCTTAAACCAGATAAAGTGACAGTTACAGCTGAGCCTGTGTGTCCTTGGAGACACTGCTCTGCTACAGAGATGCATATTAGAAACCAGGAAACATCAAAATCATTGAAATCAGAGAGTTCTTGTTACTAACAGCTCACCTCTCTGCAGCGGACACAGGCTGGGATTTAAAACCAATGTCTCGGTGATTTGACCGGTCACTCTTTAAGGACACAGAGCTGGACTGTTTCTCATTGACGCTAAAAGTAAGTGAACATGAAATATGTGTCACATACAATGTGTCCAATACATTACATAAAAAGTATAAATAGAGTATGTGTCATGATTCGTTGTGTGGCAGGCAGGAGAAGGACCCAAGATGCAGATTCACAGACACGGGGATAAACTCAAAAAACACAGCTTTATTGCTGGCCACGAGAAGCAATACAAAATAAACTAAACTGGGAAAACTAAAGCATGAGATGTACAAGGAACCGAACCACGGGGAGAATAACACACAACATGAGGGAGAACGCGACGCCGAACAGAGGGAGACTCAGACAGAAATACACAGAGGGTAAACGAGGAAAGTGGGAACACACGGGGAACACAGGTGACACTGATAATCATAACGAGACAGGGCGGGGTGAACTGAACATGACATGTACAGGCGTGAGAGTCACAAAGTAAACAGGAAGTGCACAGAGGTTCAGACAGGAGGAGAGAGAGCACGGGGAAAACACAGACATAACGGGCTGGGGAAACATGAAACAACCACAAAGGGAGACGAGGGCTCATAAATACATAGAGGGCACACAGGGGGGAGAGAGAGCACGGGGAGAACTTAGACATAATGGGCAGGGGAAACATGGAATAAAACATAAGGAGAGACGAGGGCTCACAGATACACAGAGGGGCACACAGGGGGTAAAAGCCATGAAGGGAAAACACTTAGGGAACAACACAACAGGGCAACTCAGAAAACATGGCCTAAGCAAGGAACAAAATACAAAAATACAAGGAACTAAGAATACTGGGCCCACATGGCCCAGGACCATGACAGTATGTAAATAGTTTATTATCTAACCCTTGTGTGGTGTTCATATTTTTGTTACTCAGCCAGTGTTCATGGGTCTAGTGGACCCGCTAGAGCCTTGGCCTTCCAAATTAACACTATCAAACAATTTTATGTTAAATTACTCAACAGATGTTTACTTCATCCCAATTACAAGCCCTATTGACAGCAAACATGGTTAATTTTTTCCCTTTACCTTTGTTAGATCACATTTATGAATTAATGTGCTTCTCGTTTTTTTTTAAATTTTTTTCTAAAATGTTAGAAAAAAAATTAATCAGTTATAATCAAGTGGAGTGAGTGGAAAGACACAACACATTTACATGTGAAGCAATATGTTTCACAACTAAATGGGATCAGCTGCTCATCAATGGTGACATTAGGCCCAGGGCTGCAAAACAGGGGGAGGTGGTGCACCCACTTATCCCACACTGTCCTGATGGCAGCTAGCTTGTCTCTCTGCCGTCGAGCTGGTCTGTCGTCTCGGTTATCAAAACGGATAATCCTGGAAATTTTGTGAGTTTTCCAGAGACACTGATGCACGCAAAGGTTCTTGCCGGTTTCTGCATCCCACAGGGATTCTGTCGATTCCACTTTGGACCTGAAAACTCCTGCATGGCTAAGAACCTGTTACAGATTCAAATATTGGGGATATTCATGAGAACACAGGCATTTTATCTTCTAAATGCTATTCAGTTCATTTCAAACCCCAAAGTAGGCCTTTGGGGTTCTTAGATGAATTTGGTCTCCTTCCATCTCTCTCCAAAAACACACCTTCCTTCTAGATTACTGCAATGCAGAATAATTTTCTGGATGGAATCTGGGATGAAAAGCTCAAATGAAGACTTGATGTCCTGCACATGAGTAACTGTCAGCCGTGTTGGCCCTGGCTTATCACAGTAACAGCTCTGCAGGGTGGCTCATTTCTTGGGCAAGAAGACCATTCAATTTCACCAGTTATTGACATCCATATTTCTTCACTTGCTGTCTGGTGGGCTTGTTCTGGTCCTGGAGCTGGCTGCAGATGGGGTACTCGTCTTTGTTTTGTTACTAAATGGTGCTCAACCGCATCCTCTTCTTCAAAGTCACTGTCAGACTCTGAATTTTCAGAAATGTGAAATATTCTGAAACCTCTTTGTCAACATCATCATCCGAAGCCCCTCTCTCTTCCAAAATCAACTGGATGGCCCTCACAGCAGATAATCTTTTGCCATCTTGATCAGTTGTGATAAAGAACCATACTGGCAAAGTCTTATTTATAGTATTATGCCCCTAATTTGCAGGTGGGACAGGGTATGAGAAAATAAAATTTGGATCCCTCAAGAAAGAGGGTAAAATGTGTGGGAATGTCAGAGCAGATGGTGTTGATAGTTGAATTTTCAACAATGTTGCAACTTTGTGCGGGAGCAGGAGGGGAAGAAAACACTATCAGCAGCACCAGAAAGGAGGAAGACAGAGTGTGGGAACACAGGACCTACACTTTCAACACTTTTATTAGACCTGGGTCCAGTGGACCCGAACACCTTGTATGTAATGTAAATGCGTGGGGGGAGGTACAGTATGAGGTCATTGAAAATTAGTCTGGATTTATGTTCTTCACAGAAAATAAGCCAAAGCCAATGAATTTCAGGTTGAAAAAATAATTAATTGTTTAATTTTTCTTTTGAAAAAAAGCTGAAAACGGGTCTCACAGACCCGAACACCATACAAGGGTTAAATCATTAAATAGTAAAAAGCTGATTAAAATTTCAAACATTTTAATACTGACATGAACGTACTTTTCGTCAGATGACTTTTTTCGCCTTAAATTACGAAAGAAATGCTTCACCCGTTTGCTCTTAGAGGACACACTTCTGGGTGGAGGTCCAGGCTGGTTCCTGTGAATAATGATGGAGCAGTGATGTGAGTGCTGAGCTGTGACATGGAGAAGAGTCATGGACAGTTAGAGATGGTCATCTCACCTCTGAGCTTTGGTCTGGCTCTCATGTTCCCCACACAGAGTGCTTTTAGAGGGAGGGACTCCCTCCTCTCTGTCCTCACACTGATCCATGCTGCTCAATTCACATCAGCTCACACACACTTTCTACCTTCACCTGCAGAGGAAACACAAATCATTCATGTGCACATCAACTGAGAGCTGCAGAGGTCGTGTCTGATGTGTTGGACTAACATCCATCTGAGACGCAGCTTTCATCAGTTCACTACAAAAAGTGTCACAGAGCCCAGTTCAGCCTCCAAATCCTCCATTACTGTAGTCCTACAAAGCAGCAGGTCAAACATGGCTGCAGAGAGCAGCTTTATGTCAGTAACCATGTCCAGGACCGAGCTGACTGCTTACAGAGTTCATACTCTAACTGCTAGCTGCTCTGCTAGCTAAGCTAACTCAGTAACAGTGACTCTGACAGCAGTTACTGTGGAATAGCGGCCGAGCTCAGGACACATTCAGTGTGTTTAGTCTGAGTCCTGGACTCTGATTCAATGGATTCAATCCAGCTCAGAGTTTCATGTGTTCATCAGAATAAAATACATGTACTAATATAACAGAAGTAATGCTCTGAATGCAGGACTGTAATGGAGGATAAGTAAGGTTTTTACAGCCTGAAAGAAACATTCAGTTCATGTATTTGTAGACAGTGAAGCAGTTTTTAATACTGCAGCTGTTTCCTTCACCTGTGTGTGTGTGAGCCACACCTTCATGTGCTGCTTTAGAAATATGTGGTCTGACTGCTCAGACTGAGTCTAGGAGGAAAGTTCACACGCTGGAGAAAGTTTTGTTCCTAACTTTGTCAGAGTTCGGCTCCAAAGACAAAGAAGACGGAGCTCACAGTCTGTAGATGGTCCTCAGTGTGTGTGTGAAGCCAAGAAAGCACACAGGAGTGTGTTTATGTCAGCAAATCAGTGTGTGTGAAGAGTCTGAGGGAGTGTGTGAATGAGACTCAACACTGAAACCAACAGTCCAAGAAAAGCGTCTGGATTTCTTTAAGTTAAACTTAAAGAAATCCAGACGCTTTTCTTTTTGTCTCCATAATGCTGCAATGTTATCTGCCCCAGAAACACTGTGCAGAAGCTCTGATGGTGACACAGAAAAGTCACAGTGGAGATACTTCTGTCCACCTTTGATTAGACTCATTATAAAAAGGAAAACAAAGTTTGAACACAGTCATGTTTCCAGTTCACTGACTTACATTTATTCCATGGACACTCACTCTAACCTGAACCACAGCTACAACCCAACATTGTTGAGGCCTCATCTCCTCCTTTCCTGACTGTAGAGGTTAAATATGCAACAACCAACAAATAAAAGAATTTGGTTCATTTCAAAGAAATTCACATGGTGACCAAGTAAAGTAACCGTAGTAAAGGAGACAACATCCCGTTGATGGTGGGATTATTTGAAAGATTTGCTTTAGTCACGTCACCAAATGCAGTTGAACCACCCGTGGATCCATGTTTGACCATTCTACCACTCTGAGCTCTGCTTTTTAATCGTTTTATTATTATCATCATTCATTTATTCATTCTTTGGAGGTGGGCTATTTCCTAATGCCGCCCTAATAAGCTGATGTTCAAGGGGAAATATAACAGAAACTCTTTCAGTGTTATTCATTAATAAATTAACAGATAAACTGTGAAGAAGAAAAAAACTGAGATTTAAAGGAGAGAGTGAGAAACTTGATCATCCATCCTCATAATACATGTTTATCAGCATCTGCTATCACCATACTGCAGTAATAACTACAAGTCTACATTTCTGTGACTGTTGATCAATCACAGCAGGAATCTGAGCTCATCTCTGCACACAGAGCAGCTTCAGCTCTGGGATAAACTGCTCGCTTCACGTCCTTCTCAGCTCACAGACATCTGAAGATTAAACCGCTACATTCTCGGCTAAAAAATATTAAAACGGTATTTGGTGAGACACAAACAGGGTTTTTCAAAGTTCAGTTCTGTTAGTTTCCACATGGCAGTTGTTGGTGTGCAGTAACGCCTTCTAAAGACAATGGCCACCAGGCCAAAGCAATGGTTCTGACTCGATCAGCGTTAACCCTGCCCCCTGGGTTTGATGGGTGAGGTTGACAGATAAAATAAATTTATGGTGAGACCTGAAGGAGTCAACTGTGCCAAAATGAATTAATTAAATACACCATTAAATAATTATTTAAATGTGCCAATAATTAATTAAAACGTGAAATAAATAAATAATTAATTAAATGTGTCAAAAATTATTTATTTAATTAATTATTTCAAATTTAAAATTATTATTGTCACATTTAATTTATTATTTAATGGTGCATTTAATTAATTCATTATGGCACTCCTGGCATTCCATACTGTGGTTGGGTCGACTTTACTATATAGATGTTTCAGAATCAGAATCAGAATCAGAATCAGAATCAGAATACTTTATTGATCCCTGGGGGAAATTATTTTTTGTTACAGTGCTCCATTTTAAACCAACATTAAGACAAGACAGACAATACGCTAACTAAGAATAGTACAATATATACATATATATACATACATACATACATAAGTCACTTATAAATAAATATTTGGAAAAGAAACATGTGTAGTTGTAGCAGCAAACAGTGTGTTAAGTGGATGCGTTGTACAGGGAGATGGCCACAGGCAGGAATGATTTCCTGTGTCGTTCAGTGGTGCTTTTCGGTAATCTCAGTCTCTCACTGAACGAGCTCCTGTGACTGACCAACATGTCATGGAGTGGGTGGGAGGTGTTATCCAACATTGTCTTTCTCTTGGACAGCATCCGCCTCTCCGACACCACCTTGAGGGAGTCCAGCTCCATCCCCACAACATTGCTGGCCTTACGGATCCGTTTATTAAGTCTGTTGGCATCTTCACGTTTCCATCTCAGCAGCCCCGTTGACAGATCACAGTATTATTACTTTTAAACTAAACCCTGAAAATAAAACGCAGTTTAAAAAAGATTACTGGAAATTTAATGCAGATCTATTAATTGATGATGGGTATGTTAAGATAGTTAAAGAGCTCCTCCATAACATTTACAACAATGTAACAATTGGCAATTACATACATAGATGGGAATTTTTTTTAATTTAAAGTTAGAGAATTTTCTATTACGTTTAGTAAACTGAAAAGTAGACAATAGAAGGAATTTGAAAGTAAATTACTTTACAATATAAATAACTATTGTAATAGACATTTTATGTCAGAGGCCGATAAGAAATCCCTGTTGTCTTTACAGGCTCAATTAGATAATCTATACAAGAAAAAGGCTCATGGAGCTTACATTAGAGCTCGTGCAAAATGGATAGAAGAAGCTGAAAAAGTGCTTCATATTTCTACAATTTGGAGAAACGGAGGCAAGAAAAGAAATCTATTAATACAATAATCGTAAATCGGGAGGAATGCACAAATCATAAGACTATAGCGGAAGAAAAACATAAATTTTACTCAAATTTATACTCCTCGAAATATTTAATCACTGATTCATTAACTTGTTTTGATCAGATTGAATCTTATATTCCAAAAATCAATTCTGTATTCAGAGAAATTTGTGATTCTGATATATCACTGGATGACTGGGATCAAGCCTTAAACAAACTGAAAATGGACAAAGCTCCTGGTCAGGATGGCTTGACTGCAATCTTTTATAAATTCTTCTGGAAAGAAATAAAAGAGTTTTTCTTCAAAACTATTAGCGAAATCATTAGTAATGAAATGTTGGCAACGACAATGAAACAATGATTCAAACGGTATTTTGGTTTTATTTCCCCAAAATAATTTTCAAGAAGCTCTGAATTTCGTTTAAAGTGCGACTTTGAAATTTCCAAATTAAATTATCCAATTTTCACAAACAGGTTCTCCAGTACTGGAAAAAGATATTAGCATATTTTTTTCCTCCACATACAAATTCGATTTGGAACAACAGATGTATACGATGAAAGAAAATCCATCTTTTATAAGGATTGGATGGATCATGGCATTTGGACGGTTTTACACCTTTTAGACAATGACGGAAATGTGTTAACATATAACAAATTCATAGATAATTATGGCATATCATGTACTCAGAGTAAATTCATTAAAGTTGTGAAAGCCATTCCCCTTGCAATGATTCAGATGTCTTCCCCAGATTGAACAACAACCTGTCAACAACATGCTGAGCTGTGACTCTTCTTCCCTCTAAAGTCCTGGTGTTAACACTCACCCTGCATCAGCTTCACCTATTTTTAAATTGTTTTTACTTTTCAAACCGACAGATCATTTGAAGCCAACCATCCAAAAACTGCTTCAGCTGTGTTTGATGTTTATGCTACACTGAAAAAAATATGTTGTTGGATTTACTTAATTCAATGGTGGACATTTGTTGCACACAGATGTTTTGCTTCGGCAGCAACTTAAACAATTGAGTTAAATTAACACAATTTATTCATGTTAAATAAACCTGTGCAATTTGTGTTGATAAAATGTGACTTAAACATGTTTTGATGAAGTAATTTGAGCTCTTGGAATATTTTAATCCTTCACAATTTTCTCACTTTATCCCAACACGATTCAATAACTTTTACCCAATACTACTTGGTCACTTAAATACTACATGTTATCTTCAAATTACATTTTGCTATTATATTCTAGTATCAAATACACAATTTTCAAATGGAGGCCTTATAACAGATTGTATTGTTCTCTTCCAAGATGGTTGCTGGCATCCACCAGTAACCTTTCAAAACAACATGTCTAATTTCACTGCATTGACAGTAGGTAAAGAATTAAACTGACATTACTCCTCCACTGAATCTATATAAATCAACAGTTAAATAATGTCAGTTCTTCCGTGTATGGATGGAGCACTGTAACAAAAAATAATTTCCCCCAGGGATCAATAAAGTATTCGGATTCTGATTCTGATTCTGATTCTGAAAAGTAATGAAGAGTAATGAGAGGGACTTTAGGAATAGTTGTAGGATTTCTATGTTATGTAAATTGCCCAAACACACTGTTCAGGACGGATATGCTCAACCTGTTAAAGCGGGTGAAGAAACCAGGACTAAGTTTTAAAGATGAAACTCTATAGAGTATGTTTTCCAAAGATTGACAAAATAATCTAGGACCTTTTACCAGAAAAGCTAATTGTACCTTTTTGGAGTTTACAGTGAGCTCTGAGGGAAGTCAGAAGTGGGTTTAAACTGGGATTCTGGGTAAAACAAGGGGGTGTAGGAAGTAGATTTAGGACATTTCACATTTCACAGGTGCTGTCTTAGAGCTTGATTTATTTGTTGTGGATAGAAGTAATTATGACAAAATAATAAGTAAACATTGAAAACATACAACCTGTTGAGGGGACAGATAGGGTTGGGCAATTGAAAGGTTTCATTTTGTTTAGCATAATCTCTTTTGTTATATTTTAGCCTTTTAACATGCAGGTAAACTTAATGGGATAAATTAGGAATTATGTGTGTTTCTTAGGAAACACGAAAAGGGGAGAACTGTCATGTAATTAATATATTCTTAGTGCTTATTTTCTGATTATATTGTTTTATGTACTTTAATAATGAAGTTTTGTAAAGCAAGGCCACTTTTGACTCACAAACTAAGTGCTCAGCCAGACTGAAAAACAGGAAGTTAGTGTAGAAATATACAAGCATATTAATAAATACAGGAAGCCAGAAAGAAAAGAGGAACTTGTACCATATAAGGAGTTGTTGAAACTGTGTGACGTGTAAAGTACCAAAATAACACCTATATGAGACCACAGATATTCCCTTACTGTGAAAAAATAAAGCCAGTTTTCAGAACAGACCTGATGTTTATGCTACAGCCTGTTTACCAATATAATTAATATCAGATATCAGAGCAACAGAAACCTCGGTGATCAGGACGCTGGGACTGAGAACAGGAAGTGGCTCAAACGTCACAGTTTCATAACGTCACCCTGAACTCCACTCACGGAGTTTCTGTCGCCATTGTAGTTTTTAAAGTCCCGTGATAAAGGCGGGTCTTTCTGTGAATCCGCACGCTCATTGGCTAATAGCTCGAGATTGACACATTGTTATCCAATGAGCGTGCGGGAACTTCCGACATAAAGTTGTTTCCTTTGAAAAAAAAAACCAAAGTCTGATTATTTTTGCCTCCACTGACGGAGCCTGTTGTTCCTGCCACAGAGACACAGTAATGTCAGAGCGGTGTTAACACTCACCCTGCCTCAGCACAGCTCTCACTCTCCTCCTGCTCTCTCACACTAAACGGAGGCTCAGCTAAACTCACTTCCTCTCTACTTACAGGAAACCAGCGCTCAGAGGAGCCGACCGGCCTCACATTTCACCCACAGACACGAACAGCGTGGAATTATTTTATGTCATAAGAAGAAACATATTCATGTTAACACTCACCTGCCTCAGCTCCACCTTCCTCCTCCTGCTGCTCTGAACGGAGGCTCAATACTTTCACTTTTACTACTGCTCCCTAAACACAGAGGATGCTGGGACTTGTAGTTGTTTCCTTCCGGTGCGTCTTCCTCTTTGTTTGTTTGTGTTCAAGTTATTTCGATCATGTAAACATCAACAGAACACGTGAAGCCACACAGAGTTTGTATGTCGAGGTGGGTAGGAGGGTTTGAGGGTTTGGGGAGGGGTCAGAGGGAAGAGGTCTCTCAGTCTGGACAATCCACATTGATGGCTTTGCATCTTTCAACGTGTTTGTGGGTCGATTGGGATGCTCCAGGTGTAAGAGCAGCCACTCAGCCTCTACTGCAGATGTGTGTCACAAGTTCATCTAGTAGTAGGCTATGGCACTTGGCCACAGGTGGCAGCAGTGGACTGGTATTAAAACCCGATTCTTTGATCCCCATGATAGAACAGAGAAAACCCGACTCATAGTGGTCAAAACATTTATAATTCTTTATTCAATCATCTTCCGGAAGAGAAAGCCCTGCACAGCCCAACGGCAGTTGCAGGATCTCTAACATTAGAATCTAAAAATGTGTCTCATATAGGTGTTATTTTGGTACTTTACACGTCACACAGTTTCAACAACTCCTTATATGGTACAAGTTCCTCTTTTCTGTCTGGCTTCCTGTATTTATTAATATGCTTGTATATTTCTACACTAACTTCCTGTTTTTCAGTCTGGCTGAGCACTTAGTTTGTGAGTCAAAAGTGGCCTTGCTTTGCAAACCTTCATTATTAAAGTACATAAAACAATATAATCAGAAAATAAGCACTAAGAATATATTAATTACATGACAGTTCTTCCCTTTTCGTGTTTCCTAAGAAACACGACATAATTCCTCATTTATCCCATTAAGTTTACTTGCATGTTAAAAGGCTAAAATATAACAAAGGTGATTATGCTAAACAAAATGAAACCTTTCAATTGTCCAACCCTATCTGTCCCCTCAACGGGTTGTATGTTTTCAATGTTTCATTATTATTCCGTCATAATTACTTCTATCCACAACAAATAAATCAAGCTCTAAGACAGCACCTGTGAAATGTGAAATGTCCTAAATCTACTTCCTACACCCCCTTTTTTTACCCAGAATCCCAATTTAAACCCACTTCTGACTTCCCTCAGTGCTCACTGTAAACTCTAAACAGATACCATTAGCTTTTTCTGGTAAAAGGTCCTAGATTATTTTGTCAATCTTTGGAAACGTCCTCTACAGAGTTTCATTTTTAAAACCCCTTTAACGGGTAGCGCATAACCGGCCTGAACACTGCGTTTGGGTTATTTACATAACATAGAAATCCTGCAACTATTCCTAAAGTCCCTCTCATTACTCTTCATTACTTTTATGCTCACATTTAACCTTTGTCTAACGAGCTTTTAATCTCCTAAACAACACATTTTCTGGAACTATGGTTCTCTGTGCTCTGTGCTTCTTTTCGGGTTCCCCTTTCTCTGGTTGGTTCCGTTCGGTCTCGGGCTTCCAGGATTCTCGCCACCAATGTGGTCGCTGTAGTCCTGAAATCTTCTCCTGTAAAGGATCCTATTCTAAAAATCCTTCTATCCTTTATATTAACTTTACTTAATCTTTCATTAATCTTAATTTACTTGATCTCAATGTTCTTTATGTGTGTGAGCAACACTTTTAATTTTATTAAACACACCCAGGGTCAGATATACACCATAACCATATCAGCATAAAAACAGACAGAGACATTCCTCTTTCTGTCACATTCTTCCATACATGGCAATTTGTTTCACCTTCCAGATGATTCCTGGGGACTTACAATTTCTTGACTCTTCTTCTGTCACTTGTTACTAGGCAGCTCAAATGCAGTTAGAAGCTAAATGAATTCCAGGCCCTCGGCCTGGCCTATGTTTAAATCATTTGTGTTTGTAAGTGTAACATATGTGTTAAACACTTGTGAATTTCACCCAAAATACTTTCTTTTTTGGAATAAATATGTCATTTTTTTGCATCTCACTCTCCTATCTGTGTGTTCGGTCTGTGTGCGTTCATGTGCGTGTGTGCGCTGCGTGGTGACGTAGGCGCGTGCATGTGTGCCCCGGTCACAGCTCCTTTCAGCATGGCCGGAGGTAAGTCACTGCCAAGTTGCTCTCAGTTAATCAAAGTTTGTTCGGATCCCAAGCTTCTGTGTGAATACGACCGTACCGCCGCGTTTTTGTTTATCGTTAAGAGACTCATTTGGGATAAGTTTTGTGGAGGACGAGTTCATTAATACACAATTATAATGAGTTATAGCCGAGAACTCGGCTAATATGCTAGCATGCTAAGCTAGTCCGTATCGCTAGCGGCTTGAGAGTTTACTCGCGTCAGTCTCTCCTTTTGTGTAACAGCATGCACCTTTTCTTTCTTCGTCAGGAGAGGGTTACGGGCAGTCGCGTGACACGCACGGATCGAACATGTATCTCTGTGTTGCAGGTATGGAGATGTTTTTATGTTTTGGAGATGCAGTCTTTCATTTATTGTTCTTATAAGTTGTTTTGATGTTTTTTAGTGACATATTGTTTATTTTGTGCTTTTTGTTTTTTGAGAGTTTAAGTCAATGTTTTGAAATAATTTGTTGTATTTGGTTCGTTACATTAATGTACATTAAGGGCACAGCTCCTTTCAGCATGGCCGGAGGAGAGGGTTACGGGCAGTCGCGTGACACGCACGGATCGAACATGTATCTCTGTGTTGCAGATGTGCAGTAAAGAGCCAAAGATTCGACACTGTCTCCTGCCTCTTGCTTCAACACCAAAACACAACGCAGAACAGCAGGCGTAACAATTACACGGGTTACATTGGTGCCGTGACCCTTTGGATTCATCAAGCATCGGCGTCGTCTCGATCACCGTGGGGAGCTCTTCGCGATTGCCCTCGTTCCAAGTTGGTTGCTTTTCCTAACTTGTGCGGGACTTTTTGAATGAGCTTGGACATTTAATCTGCTCAATTCTCATCCTGAATAACATTAAGTGCTAGTTAAGAATACTGTGTTTGCTTTTGTTCAGTTGCACTATTTGGAATTTTGTTTCTTGTGATTGTGCTTTATTCATCATTATGGAGCCAGCATCTGGTTCGGAGGCAACTGGTGTTCCTGATGAGGAGGTTTCCTCTA
Source organism: Rhamphochromis longiceps (assembly GCF_057381845.1). Classification (NCBI taxonomy): domain Eukaryota; kingdom Metazoa; phylum Chordata; class Actinopteri; order Cichliformes; family Cichlidae; genus Rhamphochromis; species Rhamphochromis longiceps. Next base: position 8,838,913 of record NC_140559.1, on the reverse strand, counting down.
ATGTTGGTTTGGGGCGAGGGTGGTTTCTTGGGGATGGGGCTCAGACACCTAAAGTTGGTGTGTCATTTGCTCCCAAGTTTTGTTCCACTCGTCTCCAGGTTCCCCCCTGTGACATTCAGATCCCGCAGACAGCTGGCAGCGCTGAGTTGAGTACACTCATCTCAGACTTGGCCAATCAGATTGGTCAGTCCATCGTAGCCCAGCTGCAAGGTGATAAGGGGAGCAGTATGCCTACTGAAAGCTCTAAGGCTGAGCAGGGACCCCCTGAGCTAAATTTGTCTGGGGTGAAACTGGTCTTGCAATCAGACGTCAAGGAGCCACCAGTTTTCAGGGGTGATGGCAGTGATAAATTTTCCATTCATGAATGGGTCGAGATGATGGAAATGTACTTTGTAAAACGCAACACACCAACAGACCAGCGATCACGTGACATATTGGCTAGGTTGATGGGGAAGGCTAAGGATGTAGTGAGGGTCACCCTACGTCACAACCCCTCACTTGACCATGTCCAGGTTCCTGAATTGATATTTGACATTCTGAAACAGCACTTTAGCGTATTGACTTACTCCTCTATGCCTATGGCTGACTTCTATAACACCAAACCATTACAACATGAGGGAGTGATGGAATATTGGATAAGGCTAAACAATGCTATTGACGCTGCTGACGAGTGCTTGCGTAGGCAGGGGCGTAATGTTGAGGACCCAGGGCGTGAGGTCTCGATGATGTTCATCAAGTATTGCCCCGACCCCATCCTCTCGAACAGGCTCAGCATCAAAGCAGCTGAGGAGTGGACAACCACTGAGGTTCAAGAACGCATTGATAGCTTCCAGCGTGAACTCAGGGCACGCAGTCAGGGCAGTTCCCACACCTCACAGAGGAGAGAGGTTAGCCACAACTGCTCTGTTGTGCCTCAAGAAGCGATGGCGCCACAGCCTGGTCAGGCCAGTGTCGCCTTGCAGTCTCAGCCTACAGCAGCAGCCTCAAACCTCGCTTGTCAGCTTTCGCCCACAGCAACTTGCTTCACTCCTGTTCTAGCTGATGTTTCGACGACCTATCCTTCTGGGACATCAGTGTCTTCTTGTCCGGTGCCTACGCCTACTCCTCAGTTCCAACAGTCACCAACATACACTGTGACCACTCAACCTAGTCAGCAGTCAGTTGGTTGCGAGCTTGGTTCGACTGACACCCAAGCTTTTGATGTGACTGGCATGCGCGCTCTGATCAGCCTCTTGGATCGCGTGATTGCATGTCAGAATGTGCAGACTGCAGCCCCTGCATCTACACCTTCGCAGCGTCTTACCCGCGGGCCCTTTCTTAAGAAGAATTGTCAGGTCTGTGGCAACACTGGTCATTCCACTCACATGCACTGCAGGAGAGAGAATCTCTGTCTTGCATGTTTTGCTCCTGGTCATTGGAAAAAGGACTGTCACAGTCGTCGTGAGGGACGGGAGGCCGGGGCTGTCGCGAGGCAGGGTTGGCCTTCGGAAAACTGAATCACCCACATTTGGAGAGGGGCAGTGTGGGGGAAGAACCTAATACCCTCAATCATGATGAATCGGATCTCGAAATTCTTTATGTCAACACCTGTTCAACAATGCCAGAGGGGTACCGTGTCGTGGTTCAGGGACCAGCAGTAGTGCCCACATTTAGTGAATTGTTCTACACCCAAGTTGCAGTGAATGACAAGGTTAACTTGAGGGGCATGATGGATTCCGGGTCTATGGCTTGCACTATGAGTGAAGAGGCCGAGAAGTCACTTAGAGAGGCTGGGGCTCTTGTGAGTGGACCGCAGTCGGCCGAACGGATTGTGCTGGTTGGCTGTGGTGGGAAGCAGACCCACCCAAAGTGCGTTTATGACTTGACACTTACTGTCCACGGTGTGAAATGCATTGTACCAGTTTTGGTAGTGTCGGGCCAGCGTGATGAGCTCATCATTGGCTCCAACGTTCTCAAGTACCTGATGCGAGTTATGAAACATTCTGATGACTATTGGAAGCTTGTGTCTGTGGGAAGCAAGCACTCGCTTCTTGACTATGAGCACTTCTTGGACATGATGTCGTGCACCACCAGATGGAGGGGTGAGGAGGTTCCCGACAAAATTGGCACTGTGAAACTGCCTCGTGCTGTGACACTACTCCCACGGTGTGAACATCTGGTATGGGGCAGGCTACCCAGCAATGTGCCAGTCTCTCCAGGCAGCACGATCATCGTGGAACCGTGCACCTCTGGGTCTGGGCCGAGAGACGTTCTTGTTGGCCGGGTGATCACATCCATGTGGGGTGATCGGTGGGTGCCATTGAAGATGACCAATCTCTCCTCAAAACCACTGACCTTGAAACGCAACTCGAGGGTTGCTGTTGTTTCATCTTGCCTTGCGGTGGAGGACCTTGATTTCCAGCAGGACTCCTGCAAGATGGCGAGTATGGCCCAGGTACCAGCCAGTGGGCCAGCTGCTACTGAGGCCGACTTGAATGACAGGTTGTGCTCCCTAGGTTTGGGTGATCTTGACATTGACTCATGCCATGCCAGCTTGCAATCAAAGAGAGAGCTCGTTGAGCTAATTGAGCAGTATGAGGACATCTTCTCTAGACACCCGCTTGACTGTGGCGAAGCTAGACGCTTTGTACATCGGATCCACCTGACTGATGAACGCCCATTCCGTATGCCTTACAGAAGAGTACCCCCTGCTCATTACCAACAACTAAGGCAGGTACTCACTGACATGGAGGAGAAAGGGATTATTCGCAAATCCATCAGCGAGTATGCATCCCCCCTCGTCATGGTCTGGAAAAAGGATGGCGGATTGCGGATTTGTACGGACTTCAGGTGGTTGAATGCGCGGACTCTTAAGGATGCGCATCCACTCCCTCACCAAGCGGATTGCCTTGCCGCGCTTGGGGGCAATGCCTTCTTCAGCACGATGGACTTAACCTCTGGGTTTTACAACATCCCAATGTGTGAGGAGGATAAGAAGTACACCGCTTTCACGACGCCTGTTGGCCTCTACGAATACAACCGGATGCCACAAGGGCTTTGCAATAGCCCAGCTTCATTCATGCGCATGATGCTGAACATCTTTGGTGACCTCAACTTCACCAGTCTGCTCTGCTACTTGGATGACCTCCTGGTCTTTGCTCCCACTGAAGAGGAAGCCCTGTGCCGGCTCCGAGCTGTTTTTCAAAGGTTGAGAGACAACAATCTCAAGTTGGGTCCAAAGAAGTGTCATCTGCTGCGGAAGTCAGTCAGGTTTCTGGGCCATGTCATCGACCAGACCGGAGTGGCTGTGGACCCAGCTAAGGTGGAAGTGGTTTCCAAGATGCCAAGGGAGGCTCTAATGGAGAAGGATGGTTGCACTCCTTCTGTGAAGAGGATTAAGTCCTTTCTAGGAATGGTCTTTTTCTATCAGTGCTTCATCCCTGGTTGCTCAGCCATTGCCAAGCCTCTGTTTGCTCTGACGGCTGGTCAGAAGAGGAAGGGACGGACTAGTCACGCTGGGAGGGGTGCTGGCATGTTCAGAAAGTTGACTGCTGCAGATTGGAGCCCTGCATGTGACAAGGCCTTTCATAAACTGAAGGACGACCTCCTTAACTGTGCCGTGTTGGCTCATCCTGACTTTTCACGACCGTTCATTTTGTCTGTGGATGCTTCTCTGGATGGACTGGGAGCGGTTCTGTCACAATTGCCTATCGACGGGGATAAGGCACGCCCTATTGCTTTCGCGAGCAAGGCGCTAAGCAGGTCACAGCAGAGATACCCAGCCCATCGCCTTGAGTTCATGGCCCTAAAGTGGAGCATCTCTGAAAAGTTCAGCCACTGGTTGATGGGGCACAAGTTCACAGTGTGGACTGACAACAACCCGCTCGTTCATGTATTGACCAAACCCAAGCTGGACGCTTATGAACAAAGGTGGGTGGCCAAGCTGTCATCCTACAACTTTGATTTGAGGTACATCCCAGGTCGAAAGAATGTTGTAGCAGATGCACTTAGTCGTGACCCCTTCACCTATCAACCTATCGGTGGGCGCTTGCTTCAAGAGCCCTACGAGCACTTGGTGCGGAATGCAGAAGGTGCGGCGGCTCATGAGGTGCAGGACGCTTTCAGGTTTGGTGTCCAAAATATTCGGGTTGTCCAACAACCTGTTCCAGCTCTGGCCTCAGAAGATTTCTACAGTTCGTCGGAAGTCACGGCTACCTTGGCTCACCATGATTACTGGGAAACCGCTGCGGAGAATAGAGCTGCCTCCATTCTCCACCTTGTTCAGCAGTTGCAGCCAGTTGGCAATGATGTACTGCCATCACTTACCTTATATGAGCTGGAGGACCACCAACTTCAGGATCCCATCATCTCCGCTGTCCTGCCGCTTGTAGCCCGCAGGAGGCGCCCTTCCAGGCGTGAGAGACATGATATGGATTCCAGGGCACTGGCCCTATTGAAGCACTGGGAGAGGCTCAAGGTTCGAGATGGCATTCTCTACAGGGAGACGAGAGACCCTGTGAGCAAAACAAAGAGACTCCAGTTGGTGTTGCCAGTGAATTTACGGGTGCAGGCCTTGAAAGGTGTCCATGATTTGGCAGGGCACCAGGGTCAAGTTCGCACCCTCCACCTAGCAAGGCAACGTTTTTTCTGGCCCAATATGGAGAGGGATGTGAAGGAGCATGTTCGGTGCTGTGGAAGGTGCATACTTGCCAAGACTCCAGAGCCTGCAGCACGAGCCCCATTAGAGAGCATTAAGACCTCTGTTCCCATGGAGCTCATCTGCATTGACTTTTGGTCAGCAGAGGACAAAAAGAAGCGCTCTGTGGATGTGCTTGTGGCAACTGACCACTTCACGAAAATGGCCTTTGCTTTCCCGTGCAGGAATCAGACTGCCAAGCAGGTTGCCAGAAAGTTGTGGGACTGTGTTTTTTGTGTATATGGTTTCCCTGAGCGTATTCACTCAGACCAAGGTCCCAGCTTTGAGAGTGAACTATTTTCTGAGCTTCTGCAGATTTCGGGCGTTGCCAAGTCTCACACTACAGCTTATCACCCTATGGGGAATGGGGGCACGGAGCGGTTCAACCGCACACTTGGCAACATGCTGCGAGCTCTCCCTCTCAGAGCCAAACAGGAATGGCCGCAGCAGATTCAGACATTGACCTTTGCTTATAATGCAACTGTTCACGAGACTACTGGATATGCCCCATTCTATTTGATGTTCGGCCGTGTCCCACGACTACCGGTCGACGTTATGTTCAAGTCTGTTTTGCATGATCCCATTGTGGTGGACTTTAACGGCTACTCCAAGCTTCTTCTGTCGTACTTGTCTGAGGCTGCCAGGATCGCCCAGGAGCACACCAGCAATGAGCAGGAGCATCAGGCTCGTCAATACAATAAGAAAATCAAAGGTGTGTCTCTGAACGTTGGGGATCGCGTCCTGCTTGCCAATAAAGGCGAGCGGGGCAGGAAGAAACTTGCAGACAAGTGGGAGCCTCAGGTTTACACTGTTGTGGAGAGGCACCCCAGGACCCACATTTACAGGATCAGTGACTCTTCAGGCCAGAGTAAGGTTGTACACAGAAACCTTCTGTTGGACGTGAGTTTCCTTCCTGTCCAGGATTCGTTGGGAAGTCAGTCCTTAGACGTTTTCTCCAGTGAGGGGGATCTCAGTGCTGATGGGGATCTGGAGGACCCTGGCAGTCTAGGGACAGAGTCTACCGCAGCGAGGACTTCTTTGTGGGTCCTTTCGGATTTGAGCCATGGAGTGGATGTGGATTCCGCGGCAGGAGAGCATGCCTCACAGTCCACGGATCGTCAGCATGGTTCATGTGATGGTGCGGATGTGGACAATGCCCCACCTGATTCTCAGACTTGCACAACGGACATTCCAGCAAGCCCTGCTGGTCAGGCCCAGCACTTTGCTCTTCCTACTCCGGTTAACTGTTCCGCTACCTCTGATTCGACACAGTCTGGCACAGATTCTGTTCCAGGTGCCTGTCATGGGGACGCTGTTGTTCCGCAGACTGTTCCTGTTTCTGGTTCAGACATCAATCAGACCTCTGGTCAGCCGTATACTGGGCAGCCATCCAACTTGCCAAGACATGACTCTGACCATGCCAATGTTCGAAGCCGAGTGGTTACCAGAGCAGGTCGGGTGGTAAAGTCAGTCAACAGGCTGATAGAAAACATGGTCCAGAAGCCTATTACATGGGGCCTGTTACCGCCACGGGAGGCTCGGCCTCTGACATAGACTGGTTTTTTTTGGGTCATCCCATTGTGTATTATGAATGTGTTGTACTTGCTTGAGGCATCATGACACCCACCCTGGGCGTTTTTATGGGACCACGTTTGATGAGGTGTAGGCTGCACCTTTGTGTTCTGAAAGGGTTGGAGGCCTGATCAACCTATCCAACTTCTTTTAATCCATTTATGGATAGTTTTTAACTGAACTATGGGATAAGATCCTTGGGTTACCTGTTCCGGAGGTGATGGTAGTTCAGCGTCGTTGTGCCTCTTGGTACTGCAGTACCATTCAGATGTGTGGTGATTTTGGTGAAATTCAGGGGGGGTGAATGTAACATATGTGTTAAACACTTGTGAATTTCACCCAAAATACTTTCTTTTTTGGAATAAATATGTCATTTTTTTGCATCTCACTCTCCTATCTGTGTGTTCGGTCTGTGTGCGTTCATGTGCGTGTGTGCGCTGCGTGGTGACGTAGGCGCGTGCATGTGTGCCCCGGTCACAGCTCCTTTCAGCATGGCCGGAGGTAAGTCACTGCCAAGTTGCTCTCAGTTAATCAAAGTTTGTTCGGATCCCAAGCTTCTGTGTGAATACGACCGTACCGCCGCGTTTTTGTTTATCGTTAAGAGACTCATTTGGGATAAGTTTTGTGGAGGACGAGTTCATTAATACACAATTATAATGAGTTATAGCCGAGAACTCGGCTAATATGCTAGCATGCTAAGCTAGTCCGTATCGCTAGCGGCTTGAGAGTTTACTCGCGTCAGTCTCTCCTTTTGTGTAACAGCATGCACCTTTTCTTTCTTCGTCAGGAGAGGGTTACGGGCAGTCGCGTGACACGCACGGATCGAACATGTATCTCTGTGTTGCAGGTATGGAGATGTTTTTATGTTTTGGAGATGCAGTCTTTCATTTATTGTTCTTATAAGTTGTTTTGATGTTTTTTAGTGACATATTGTTTATTTTGTGCTTTTTGTTTTTTGAGAGTTTAAGTCAATGTTTTGAAATAATTTGTTGTATTTGGTTCGTTACATTAATGTACATTAAGGGCACAGCTCCTTTCAGCATGGCCGGAGGAGAGGGTTACGGGCAGTCGCGTGACACGCACGGATCGAACATGTATCTCTGTGTTGCAGATGTGCAGTAAAGAGCCAAAGATTCGACACTGTCTCCTGCCTCTTGCTTCAACACCAAAACACAACGCAGAACAGCAGGCGTAACAATTACACGGGTTACATAAGCGTGTATGCGGTTTAATCTTCTGCTGCTCCAAGTCACTTACACAATAGATCATGGGGACATCGTGCCAAACGAAGCTTAAGACCTTGAATAGACTGAGCATCAACTCTTTCATGAGCACAATATGCAATGTGTGTATACAATGATTATAGCTGCACCTTTAATAAAAGTTTTAGTCTAATGCCAGTAGCTTTAATAAACATTTTAATGCAATGTTAATGATGAAGGCTATATTGTAGCAGTAAAGTATTTTCTTTATTCCCACATTCCCTCTCTTGACCTTTCAAAAAGAAAGGTCACCACACTTCGTGTTGTGTCACTCCTCGGCCCATTCGGCCACTTCTAAGTCCATCAATGGCATCATGGCCACCAGAACCACTGTTCCAGGGTCCACTGCCCTCGTTATTACCTTTTCCAGCAGTCCTCTGGGACAAGGAATGAGACAACAACCGCAGGTGACCAGTATCGCTAAAAAGTGGCAGTAGAAAACATTGCAGACATGAAAAACCCCTTCCATTTCCCAAACACTGAGGTCATCCAGCTGTCCAGCGGATTGTCAATTCCCGAGTGCTCATGCATGGTTTTAGACTGAGTTTTCAGCCCCTCCAGAGCTCGGGTTACTGAGCCATCTGGAGCAGTGTTGTTGGGGATAAAGGTACAACACACTGCTCCAAACATGGCACCACACGCCCCCTTTCTTTCACGCCAACAACATGTAAAAAGGGCCATTCGATTTTGCACTCCCATCAGCGAGGTCGGACCCAACTGTTCTGTGAACCCCTCCATGGCATCTCTGGTCAGGTTAGAGAGTCTCAGCACATTATAATGGGCATAGTTTATGCAATCAAAATTCTTATTTGGAGTTATCCATATGAACATACTTTCAAATCCTGAAGCTAGTTGGTCCACTAGTTTATACTCATCTGGTACTCCCCTGGGCACTCCTATTGAGTCAATCCAGGTAGGCGAGTTCATTCTAGGGTCATAAGCATGTATCCCCTGTGTCCCTCTCTTTGCCAAAATGTGTCTCTTATGTCTGGCTGCCAATGTGCGTGTGTTGCGTTGTGGTATGGCTTTTACTTTGTTCCCGATTAGCATGAGTGGAGCTCCGAGTCGCACCATTGCGCACGTCCCTTCACTTCCCATATGGGCACGAACCAAAAGGGTGTTACGTCCACAATAATAATAGAGCCCACTTCTTGCCCATGTTCCAATTAAAGTGTTCGTTTGGCTTACTTTGTTTGTGGTTCTCCCTGTGAGTGTGACAGAGCACCAACTTGGGTCAATCTCTCCCAACTTGTACTTTACCGTATCCATTGAGAATTTAAAGCATGTGTAGTTGTTTCGTTTGGGCATGAATGGTCCTACTTGTGTTTGCTTGTGAATTAGGGGAAATAATTCTCTGTTCTAATTTACTGTTTAAAAGGGAAAAAACCTTGGTCACTTGGACAAGTCTTTGTTATTCTATAACTGCATTTTTATATAAAAAGTCTAGCGATCCCCTATTTGACTCATAAATATTACTTTGGTTGTAATTATTTTCGTCTATCAAATTTAATTGACTTCTACAGTGGCCTGCTTTTGTTAATAGTAACATGAGTAACATCCACCATTTTCTCCCCTTTAGCATCTGGTATTTTCCCCACTATATAATGTACTACCATAATCTACACCCAGTCAATAAAACTGAATTTTCTCAAAGCAAACATCAGCAACCCAAAATCAGCAGCCCCAGAATTAAGTCTTCCGCTCATCCTGCTCATGGCAAAAGCAAAGCAAAGCAAAGCAAAGCAAAGCAAAGCATCCCCTTTCTCTTGCCAGCGTGGTGAATTGTTTGTCAGCATTTATTCATCCTACTCTTGGTCCAGTCTTTATCTCAGTGTCCAGTCAGTCCAACCTTTAGTCCACATCATCAGTCCAGTCACAGTCCAGTCATACACATTCACACCAGATATTGCTGATAGTGGAGACTCCTGTGCAAATAATCAGATTCTCCACCCTCAGCAACGTGAGCTCATTCATTTGTTTTATTTTGTTTTGTTTTTTGTTTTTAAGTAAAAGAGTTCTTTATGCTCTTGGACTGGATTGACTCGCTGCAATCATTTTAGACAGGGACTTACAACCTGATCAGGTCCCCACAGGTCGGCTTTTCCTCAGCCAGTTGTAATCTGGAAAAGCTCACCTTATATTTGTTCTCCCGAAAATTTTTACAGCGCTGTTAATTCAATCTTTCAGGCCTGCTTAGAACAAAACCGAGAAAAAGAGAGCTGATTATTAGCTCATCAGAGCACAAAACATCATCACCTGACAGGTTTTCTCTAAGTGCACTGTTACAACTTTAAAGGGCCCAGTTCTAACCATGTCCATGTTTAATAAAACTCCCTCTATTAAAATAAGAAAACAACCCAAACCTAACTGTCAGAATCAACCCATCACTAAAACAAAAAAACCCCAAAAATCTCAATCACAGAAACGTTTTGCCTCAAGTTCTTCAGCGTCCTGACAGTCTGAGGTCAACTGACATAGTCTCACCTGCTCAATACACAGAAAATCTTGTTAAAAGCTGCACAGTTTTGCAGACCATTGATATTCTCATTAAGCCCTTTCTAAAGACGTTATAACCATCTATCATCACTAAATTCTAAATTCTTTACCAAATCTGGACGACTGCACTTAGTCACAGACCTGAACACTTTATTTAATTATCCTGTCTGTTACCAAGCCTTTCTTCTCACACAGTCACAGTGTGTGTTTCAGTACAAGCTTCACTCATCCAGTCAGACAGACAAATGCATATTTAAACATCACCACATTATTGAATTATTTTTATTTTCTTTCTACAGTAATCACTTGTTTTGATCAATCTGTACAGGAGCACTTCTAATTCACTATTCTAAAAACTACTTTAAGCTTTAATCACTTTTTCCTTTTCACAAAAATCACTCTATTGTCATGGAATGTCCCTGAGTTATTCCTCTGCTTCAGGGTTTAAGTATGTTACATTCACACTATTTTAACACTGATGAAAGATAACAAGCTGATGTTCATTGCATGTGTGTTATTAGTCAGGTTTAATCGATGTCTGTGCAGTGGAGCTGCAGATCCACCAGGGCATGTTCTCAAAGCTGCCTTTCCTACACATTTCTCTGCTATAACTGGATCATTTTTAACTACTTTGCTATGAGTCCAATGGTCTTTGTATCACTTTTTCATCACACTAAGTGACTTGGACAAGATGATAAACAGACTCAAATGCTGAATATGCTGTCTAATCTTCATGAGCTCTCTTGTCTTTGTAAGGTTAATACATTTTCTGCTTGTGTGTGTGATTTTGTGTATGTTTCTTTTTGCAGTGTTTCAGACTCCTTCACAATTTTCCCACTTAAGCAGTCAGTTTTCTTTTCCCCAGGTTTGCTAACCCAAATTTAGATTTCCCACATTAAATAACAGCATTCCTCTGTGTTCTCACCTACTGCTCTCACTCCTTTGTCCTCTCCCACTTCAACAGTCCAATAACAGGAAGTTCTCTTTCAGCTTTGTCCTGCATTCTCCACTGTCTCTCTTTAACTGCCGTGTTATTGCTCTTTGGAGCTGCATTCCTCGTCTTCAGTTAGGAGTGAAAGCTCGCTTGTCAGGTTTAGTGACACATGACGCTGTAAACAATTCAGCCAGAAACTTGGCCTGAACGTTTCCAGTGATGTTAAACTATAACTTTCTTCCGACTGCTGCATGTGGGAAATTGATCCTGGTCTGCTTTGCACCTAAAAGTGACAAAACTAAGACATTTTCATTATTATCATCACTGCTTAAACAACACACTTCTCTCTCTCTGGCCAGAAACACCAATTTATGTCATGTATTCACATTCATGAGTGTAAGCGTGTCTTTGTTGCGTGTATGTTGTGTATTCATATTAATATTGAGTGTAAGCTGGTCTTCGTTGCCTTGATGTGTTTTTATAATCAGATTTAATTCCTGCATCTTTGCACTGAGCTGTGGATTCAAACGGTCTCACTTCTGATTCTCTCCAAAAATAATTTCACATGTAACAATTTTTGTATGTGTGCTTTCTATTCATTCATGTAATTATTAGTTTATGCATTTCTTTCTCTCTCTCCCCTTTTTTAAAAAAAAAGAAAAAAAAAGAATTACCTGTCTGTTATGATGCTCTGGACATTTCTAAACCTCCACCAGTTCAGCCTCCATTTTCAATCCAATTCCCCACACGCTCTCACTCGAACTCGTCCTGCTTGACCTCTCACTGGTCCTTGTCCCTTTTCTCACAGTTTCCTGTGTGGCCTTCAAATCTCCAGCAAACACAGGCCCAACTCAGCTGTTTCCTCTTCTCTGTTTCTTCTCTCTTGATCTTTTCAGTCTTTTCTTGTCGGTTAACTCCTAGCATGGCAAATATCACGTCCAGTGCCTTCACACAGTCATGTCACTGGTTAAGTTCCCAGCTTGTAATTCAAAGCTCATGTTCCATCAGTGGTGTTCATACACGCTGCTGCCTGACCCTTCAGTGTTTTACGTCAGTTGCACTGTCTTTTGCCTGCTGTTAACTCTTCAAGTCCACGATGTTCTGTCTTCCTTCTGTCTTCATCAGGAGATTGACTGTCCTTTAAGCTTCTTCTCAGGATAAGGACAGAATGAGAGGTGAAGCTGTCAAATTTTAAACCAAAGCCTGTTTGTCGTCCCAAATCTGTTAATCTATCATTTTGCTGCTGTACTCATGTTTTGAGGTTGAGTAAGTCCATGGGCACCTGTATTAACACACTAAAACACTTATTTAATATCATTTTCCCACACATCAGCCAGTTCCTTTTATGGGCATACAAAGTTGTTCACTTCCTGCCAGACCCAGACACAGACTCTCTTCTCAGACTTCCTTTTTTCACGCACTCTGCTATGAACCCACGATCTTCACCCCAGTAGTGTTATTATTACTTATTTGTTATTTAGTACAAATCACACAGAATCACTCAGATGCAGTACCCACAACGTTCACACACTTAGAATCACACACTTGTGATAAACTATTTTCATCAAACATGCTGTTTAGAATCAGAAAGAGGAAGTAGACCGCACCCTGTTAAGTGCGTATACGACCTCAAACTGAAAGAAAAACAATTAAAACCTCTAATCAATTCTCACATTACACACCAAAATCAAAAATAAATCACACCAGCATTTATTACTGAAATTCTTGCCTAGTTAAACTTGCTATTTAAACAGAGATATTTGTCTTCAATGCCTCAGGGTTTAGGCCCGACACAATATCTGTAGTATGCACAATTCATCCACTATAGACCAAAAAATAAATCAGTTCATCAAAATTCACTAAAAGAAACCCAAACTTTATTTATTATGTTCTAATATACATAAGCCAGCATCTAAAAACCCACAAATTCAGCGATGTTCACAACAATATATTTATAGAATCACCAATGATTAAAAGGATTTCACGACATGCATATTTTAATTTCAACACACACTCCCAGCATCCTTCCAGCCTTAAAAGCGTCAACCAACCCAAACTTTACCCATAGGTACAAGTCGAGGTTCCACGCCCGAAACCCGGTTTCTCTCAGTCAAACAAGTGCATAAAATCGTCCTGGGTGACAAGAAATGGTCCTTTGACCACTAGCTATTAAGGAATGCCCCCAGTTTTCGCGGTGGCTAACCGAACTAACCCTCCCCCAGAGGACTCTGACCCGCGTCCGGGCACAGAGTTGAAGCGTAACCTTCTGAGCAAATGCACTTCTTAGGGATCCCCGCCCCCGTTCTAAACAATTTAATCTCTTTGAAAACACCACACAAAACCACACAAGCAATTTTATTGATGTCCAAGCCCGGCTTTATACTCAATAGGGACAAACCAATGACCAATTCCCTATTATCCTATATTCTCTTAAACACACGTTGTTTCTTTTTCTCTTTTACCATGAAATACCATATTACCGGTACCTTTAACTCAGTACTGTCATTCTCAAAGTTTCATTATCATTACTTCAAAGCTTTACTTTATTCTAAAGAATTTAGTTCTACCACTACTGAGCCAATTTAATAGTTAAGATCGTCAACTCAGCGAACAGATAATTTAGAATTCATCCAATATGCACAAATTTGCTTTTTCTTTGAACAGGTTTGTGCCTACTTTTAAATCTTTTTAGACCGGTCTCCTGTTCGCCTCATATCAGATCCAACCTTCGGCCACATTTGTTCTCTCTGTTGCAAAGGGAACCGGGCGGGAAACACCAAATATTAAAACCCGATTCTTTGATCCCCATGATAGAACAGAGAAAACCTGACTCATAGTGGTCAAAACATTTATAATTCTTTTTATTCAATCATCCTCTGGAAGAGAGAGCCCTGCACAGCCCAACGGCAGTTGCAGGGAAGGGGCTGGAAGACTTGCTATGAGCCCATAAAAGTGGGTTGTAGGTGCTTTGCAGGACGATCACTCTGCAAAGTCCTAGGCCGGCTGGGTGTGGCTGGGGCAGCCAAGAAGAGGGCCATCCAGGCTGTGAGTGAAGCGGCAGAGAAAGCCAAAAGGTGGCTGTGGATTAAGAGGGCTGATCCGTGGGTAGCTACTGGTACGCAAGTCACCCCCGGCTGGGTCGCCTGGGCGAGGGTGTATGATGTTGTGAGACCCGAAACACCTGATGACCCTAGGATACATCACTGAAGATCCGTACCAGTGCATCCAGGAGATGTGTCTTTATAGTCTGATTAGATTGTTTTATGTATTTTAATAAGAGAGGCCTTTATAAACCAAGCCCAGATGTGAGAAAAAACTAGGTCAGAGGGTGACAGGTCGCCTAGCAACAGAGGCTTTAGTAAGGGGAGGTTAAGAAACAGGAAGTTTAGTGCAGAGCTGCAGAGGCATATTAATAAAATACAGGAAACCAGACAGAAAAAGCAGAACTAAGTAACACACACACACATTAGTCAGAGCAGAAGGAGTTGTTTTGATGGAAACTGTGTGTGTCTGTGTGTGACCTATAGCAGAACTATGTATGCGTATTTTGCCTGGCAATGCTTTTAGTACTGGGGTACGTGCTCGTGGCTGCAGTTCTCCGTTTCCGGAAATGTAAAAATAAAATCATTTTTTGAGCTAAACTCTAGTTTCTCAGAAACTGGCTAATTTAGAGACTGTTACTCGCCCCAGGGCCTCCCCAGAGGCTAAGTTTCTGCCTTCAGCCGACTCTGGACCCCTGGAAGCCAAGACGCCAGCTAAGAACTGCACCGTGCCAGCTCTGCCTGGGCAAAGCCAGTGCCCTGCGCAGTTTCAGTTACCGGTGTCTCTGCCAGAGGCCCGTGTGCCTGCTGGTCCTGTTCTGTCTCTGCCAGAGGTCTCCGCACCTGCTGGTTCTGTTCTGTCTCTGCCAGGGGCTCCGGTGCCTGCTGGTTCTCAGACTGTCTTCGCTGGGGGGCCCGAGGAGCCCGTCCAGCTTCCTGCCTCATCAGCTGGAGGGCCCGAGGAGCCCGTCCAGCTTCCTGCCTCGTCAGCTGGAGGGCCTGAGGAGCCCGTCCAGCCTCAAGACTCGTCAGCTGGAGGTTCAGGAGAACCTAGCCAGCTTCCTTCCTTTCCGGAAATGTAAAAATAAAATCATTTTTTGAGCTTTGACCACTCTGAGTCAGAAGTCTTTCTCTGTCGCCAAAAGAATTCAAAAGAACAGAATTTAATAAGTGGTGCCGTGACCTGGATTCTTTTGTGGCTGAGAGGACAAATTCGTCTTATGGTGGGATCTGATATGAGGTGAACAGGAGACTGGTCTAAAAAGATTTAAAGGTAGGCACAGCCTGTTCAAAGAAAAAAGCCAATTGTGCACATTGGATGAATTCTAAATTATCTGTTCGCCGAGCTGATGATCTTCACCATTAAATTGGCTCAGTAGTGGTGAAATTAAAGTCAATTATAAAATCTGTTAAGTAGATTTCGGGTGACATGTCCATGGTGATTTTGGGTAATTCGTGATAAATAAAAAGTAAAGTCTGGGGAATATTTGATGAAAGCTTATTGTTGTTAATGCTGGGGTGAATTTTAAAGTTGATGTGACATGTGCTTAAAGTTGATGTGTTATGTGTGTCAATTGTGTTACATCAGCCAAGAAAAGAGATTAGATTAGGACATTCGGTTAAGGGATTTAATTCCCAAATTGATTATAGGGTTGTACCTGAGCATCAGATAAATAAACTGGTGATTACAGTCCACAGTGGTGCTTCTAAATGTATTTAAATTGATCTAGGACTGGGGTTGGACTCCTAGGAGCGCAGTGTTCAGCGTGTGGCAACGACTCCTGATCGTGGACGCGCGGTCAGGCCTGGTGACGTCCAGTTAGCCCGGGTGGTTCCCGCAGGGATTCGAACTCCCGTTAATAACCAAGTGGTCGAGGAACACTTCTTTCCTACGCTGTTTGAGCAAAGAGCTTGGCTCAGGCGTGAGCATTTCAATGCGGGTGACAGGTAAAGCTTTAAGTAAAGCTTCAGGCACCAGTTAAATACTGAGACGCTGGTTAAGTGGAGTTTCCGGTCAAGCTGCAGGGAGCACTTTTAAATTAATATAGGGCCTAGAAATTTGACCATTATCGGTGACGGCGTTCCCGAAGCGGGTTGATTGACCAGCAAGGTTGGACCTGGGCTTAGAGGCTTTTAAATTTGTCGAAATTATGTAAGAAAGGTCTGGTATCAGTAGAAGGGGGCATAAGGGTTGGACCCGGGAGTTGGGCGCCAGAAAACACCCGTAGGGATCATGGTGTTTGTGTCTGTATGTACTTGGGTTGTCTGATTATTGTGTATTGTACAAGTGTGCAAGAATTCTGCTAACCATGCTGAGGATTTTGATGGATGTCGTTTGGTTAATGTTTGCAAATGCAAAGAGCTTAGTATATGTGTGTGTGTGTGTGTGTGTGTGTGTGTGTGTGTGTGTGTGTGTGTGTGTGTGTGTGTGTGTGTGTGTGTGTGCTGAGGGTGCATTCTTTTTATATTAAAATTAGTAGAGTTACAGAGGGTATATAGAGTGTGAACATAAAATAAGAGCTCGATTAGGCTGTAGAAACGGATGAAAATCCAGTAAAGTGAAGAGTGTGTGTGTGTGTGTGTGTGTGTGTGTCTGGCAGGAAGTGAAGCAGGAAGTCTGAATATAGGGCGACCCTGGCTCAGGGGGTTGGGAAGCGCATCTGTAACCGGAAGGTCGCCGGTTTGATCCCTGGGCTCTCTGTCCTGGTCATTGTGTCCTTGGGCAAGACACTTTACCCTACCGCCTACTGGTGTTGGCCAGAGGGGCCGATGGC
This sequence comes from Rhamphochromis longiceps, assembly GCF_057381845.1. NCBI lineage: Eukaryota > Metazoa > Chordata > Actinopteri > Cichliformes > Cichlidae > Rhamphochromis > Rhamphochromis longiceps. The sequence continues at coordinate 8,822,159 of NC_140559.1, read as the reverse complement.
ATGATATGGCAGCCTCGCTTCTGTCAGTCTGCCCCAGGGCAGCTGTGGCTACAACCGTAGCTGCCTCCACCAGTGTGTGAATGTGAGAGTGAATGAATAGTGGCATTGTAAAGCGCTTTGGGTGCCTTGAAAAGCGCTATATAAATCCAATCCATTATTACTATTATTATTAGAGCTTGTGAGAGACGTTTCAAATTGAAAACAGAGGAATTAGACAATGAAAGTGCTAAGTAATAGTAATGAAAATGATATTAAATAAATGTCTTAGTGTGTTAATACAGGTGCCCATGGACTTGCTCAACCTCCTGGAAGAATACAGCAGAAAAATGATAGATTAACAGAATTGGGATGAAAAAAGGGTTTGGTTTAAAATGTCACAGCTTCACCTCTCGTCCTGTCCTTATCCTGAGAAGAAGCTTGAAGGGCAGTTAATCTCCTGATGAAGAGAGAAGACAGACAGAACAACACCGTGGACTTGAAGAATTAACAGCAGGCAAAAAGACAGTGCAACTGACCTAAAACACTGAAGGGTCCAGCAGCATGTATGTTGATGGAAACATGCGCTCTGAATTACAAGCTGGAAAGTGTACCAGTGACATGACTGTGTGAAACCACTGGATGGGACTGTCTGAGTCTCATATTTGCCATGCTGGGAGTTAAGCGCCAAGAAAAGACTGAAAAGAGGAAGAGAGAATGAACAGAGAAGAAGAAACAGCTGATTTGGGCCTGTGTTTGATTTGGGAGGCCACACAGGAAGTTGAGAGAAGAGGGGACGAGGACCGGTGAGAGGTGAAGGCTGGACGTGTTAAAGTGACAGCAGAGGAAAATTGGGTTGAACATTGAGGCTGAATTTGTGGGGTTTAGAAACATCCAGAGCATCGCAACAGAAAGGTAAAGAAAAGAGAGAGATAAAGAAATAAATAAACTAATAATACATAAATAAATAGAAAAATAGAAAACACATGTAGAAATTGTCACATGTGAAATTATTTTTGGAGAGAATCAGAAGTGAGACAGTTTGAATCCACAGTTCAGCGCAAAGATGCAGGAATTAAATCTGATTATAAAAACACATCGAGGCAACGAAGACCAGCTTACACTCAATATTAATATGAATACACAACATACACGCAATGAAGACATGCTTACATTCATGAATGTGAATACATGACATAAATGCTAAATGGTGTAGATTTAACACACTTAAAGGCTGAAGCTGAGGAATAACTCAGGAAGCTGCAGGACAATAGAGTGACGGTTGTGAAGAGGAAAAAGAGACTGGGAGGACCAACCAGTGATTAGAAGCTTAAAGCAGGTTTAAAATAGTGAGTTAGAAGTGGTTTCCAGCTGATTGAGCAAAAGAAGTGACGACTGTAGAAATAAAAATAAAATAATAATAATTGAATTATGCAGCAATGTTTTGAATATGCATTTCTGTTGTCAGGGCAACTTCTCGAGATGTGACTCAATGTGCAAATTAGTTGAATGAGTGGGGACAGAAAAAAAAGAAAAAAGAAAAACTCAAGTTTCCTGTCTGAGACATGAGTGAAGTTTGCATTGAGAGAAATATATCTGTGACTGTGTGAGAAGAACTGTTTGGTAAAATATATGATAGCAGCCGCAGGACAATTAAATAAAGTCTGTCGTGCAGATTTGGAGAAGAAGTTTATAATTTAGTGATGACACATTGTTATAAAGTGTTTAGAAAGGGCTTAATGGGAATATTACTGCTGGGCAAACTGTGCGGCTTTAACAAGATTTTCTGTGTATTTAGCAGGTGAAACTCTGTCAGCTGACTTCAGACTGTCAGGAAGCTGAAGAACCTGAGGCCAACCACTGAAATATGATGTGGGCAAAATGAACAGAGGGAGTGATTTTAAGTCTGATTTCAGACTATGTCAGTATTAGTTAAGCCAAGAGTCGGGCAAAAGCTTTATGGCCCGGAAAGTTCTAATTCCCACAACATATTGTTAGATTAGTAAGCAAAACTTTTCTGTGATGAAGATTTTTGGGGTTGTTGTTTTAGTGATGGGTTAATTCTGTCAGTTAGGTTTGGCTTGTTTTCTTATTTCAATAGAGGGAGTTTTACTAAACATGGACATGTCGAGGAGCGGCTCATTATTTCTGTAACAGTGCACTTAGAGAAAACTGTCAGGTGTCGCCCCCTTTGGTGATGATGTTTTGTGCTCTGATGAGCTAATAATCAGCTCTCTTTTTCTCATTTTTTGTTCTAAGCAGGCCTGCAAGATTGAATTAACAGCGCTGTAAAACATTTTGTGAGAGCAAATATAAGGTGAGCTTTTCCAGATTACAATGGGCTGAGGAAAAGGTCACCTGTGGGAACCTGCCAGTTCCTGTCTAAAAGGATTGCAGCGAGTCAATCCAGTCCAAGATCACAAAGAACTCTTTTTCTAAAAACAAAAGAAACAACAAATAAATGAGCTCATATTGATGAGGGTGGAGAATCTGATCCTTTGCGCGTGAGGCTCCACTATCAGCAAGATCTAGTGTGAATGCGTGTGCATGATGTGTGTGACTGGACTGTGACTGGACTGACCATGTGGACTAAAGTGTTGACTGACTTGACACTGAGACAAAGACTGGACCAGCGTTAGAATGAGTAGATGTTGACAAACAATTCACGACGCCGGTAAGAAAAGGGTGGATGCTTTGCTTTGCTTTTGGCAGGAGCAGGAGCACAAGAGAGAGAGAGAGGGAGACCGAAAGGTTCACATGAGAGTGTGGAGCTGCAGACTCCACCCTTGGGCGGCTAATTTTGTGTTGCTGATGTTTGCTTTAAGAAAATGTTGTTTTATTGACTGGGTTTAGATGATGGTGTCACATTATATTGTTGGGAAAATGCCAAATGCTGAAGGGGAGAAAATGTTTGATATTACTGATGTTACCATTAACCAAAGCAGGCCACTGTAGAAGTCAATGACATTTTATAGAAGGAAAATAGAACCAAAGCCAAATGTAGGAGTTATATAGGGGATTGGTGGACTTGTCACATTCCAAATCCAGTTATGGAATAACAAACACTGGTCCAAGGGAAAGGGCAGGTGATACGAGGTGGTGCTGGAGGAAAACGAGCAAAGTAAAGACAGCAAACCTATTTTGGTTCGATCTGATAAAGTCAAATTAAAAGAAGTACCATGACACTCAGAGGATCAACGTGAAACTAAAACATATGCAGATTTTGTATGAAGCACATGACTGATAACTGTTCTGTTTTAAGTTTAGTTTCTTATAGCACAGAGTGGATCACAGTGAGGGAAGGACAGGGGGGAAACTGAGTTTAAATGTGAAGTTGATGCTAATATACAGGTTTTGTTTCTAGGTCGTTCTGGGGATGCAGGCTCTGGGTGGAGCCAGGAGCTGAAAAGATCGAACATGATAATTAAACTGATTTTATTATTTAAACACAGGTTTGCAGGCCCGGAGCAAATATACTCGAGAGGAGAATCGCTGAGGTTTTCTGAGCAATGACAGGATGAACCTTTTTCTTTTAATTTTCTAGTTGTGGTTTTGTTTGACACATGAAGATGTGTCAAAAGGGGGAGTTTTAGGTCTAATTTGAAACAATGGATTATATGATCAGTGTGTGACTCTTTGTGTGTTTGATCATTTAGCTACGGTAAAACTTAGGCATAAGTAATTGCTTTTATGCTTAAGCTTAACTGATTGAAAATGTTTGCTTTCTTTATGATTTATTTTACTAGAATAAGCGCTTATAATCATTTTTCATACACACATTGCAATTGCACTGATAGGAGTTGCCACTCAGTCTTGTGAAGGTCATAAGCTTCGTTCAGCGTGACTGTCTGGATTGAAATATGGTAGGAAAAGGACTCAGAGTGCTTAGGGGTGAATGCAAACACGCTTACAGACAGAAATAATAATTAGGCTAATCCTTTTGATTAGAGAGTCCCGAATGTGATGTTTTGAACCAACTTTGAATAATCAAGAGAAGAATTGATGAACATATTAGATTATTGAGGCGTAGCAGAGAGAGGTGTTTTCCTCTTCTGTCCTTTACAGGAGAAGATTCCAGAACCACAGCAAAACCACGAAGGGGTTGGTGAGAATCCAGGACCCAAGAGGAGGGGCACCCAAAAGAAGCACAGAGCAGAGAAACCTCTCAGAAAATGTGCTGTTCAGATTGAAAAGAACATTAAAAGCTTGTTAGACAGAGGCTATAATGTGAACACAAAGTAATGAAGGGTAATGGGAGGATTAGCTTTAATAATAGTTTGTATGATTTTTATGTCAGTTGCCCAAACACAGTGTTCAGACCGGATATGCTCCACCCGTTAAAGGGGGCGAAGGGACAAATGAAGTGAACTGTAAGTGTGTGCTTAGAAACCAGGAGGAACTGTTTAAAAGAGGAAACGTTTCACTGTGTAGAGGTCGTTTCCATAGATTGACAAAAGTAATGTTGGACCTTTTTACCAGGACAAAGTTAATTATATCTGTTTTAGTTCACAGTAGTTATTGAGGGAGTCAGTTAATTAGGTTAACTCATAAAATGAGTTAAAAAGGGGGAGACTGTTACGAAATAAATATATATTCTTTGTCATGGTCCTGAGTCTGAGGACTCAGTGTTTTGTGTTTCCTTATGCTTTTGTTCATTCCGAGTGTGTATTCTGTTGTGATTTTGCCATTTGTTAGGTTTCTGTTCTTTGCCTGCCTGCTCCCACTTCTCTGTGTTCCCTCTGTCTGTCCATGGTGTTATTGTGTCTGCTCATGAGTCTGCCTGTCAAGTTCAGTATCCTGTCTGGTTCTTTGTGTCTGTTAGTTTCCTGTTTTATTCTGAAATTTCATGTCTCATGTCAGTGTGTTCAGTTTTACCTCTCCCCTGTCTCGTTAGCCTAATTGCTCCCAGCTGTGTCTCTCTCCTGTGGCCCATTCCCTGATTACTCCCTGTGTATTTAAGCCCTGTGTTTTCCTGTGCTCTCTGTCGCGTCGTCTGTTTAACTCCATGTCCGTCTGCATCATTCTGTGTAACCCGGTGTTCAGTCTGCGTCTCTCCGCCATCTTTCATTGTGTATTTTGTTCCTCCTCCCGTGCGTGTTTGGTTTAAGTTGAGTTCTTTAGTTTTCCCCAGTTTAGGTTGGTTTACTCCCCGCTCTGCTCCTCCTGTTTTTGTCACCTTATCACCTCTGCAAATAAACATTCACTCGCACCCCAGTCAGTGCCTGCATCTTGGATCCTTTTCTCAATTCACCACACGACTGCTGTGCAGCCGTGACAGTACGACGTGACCACAAGATGGATCCAGCGGCCTCAACCGGGGAGAGCGACCTCACACGCGCCCTACGCCTGGTGGACTGGGTAACCCACACCTCCAACGCACGAGCGAAGGTTGTGGGGATAAATGCCATTGAGGCTATTCTGGATGGAAATCCCTATCTCCACCAGGTCAGGGGATTTACGGATTTAATCTCTGAGCTGCATAAAGCCCGGGAGGCGGTGCAAGCTCGGGAAGTGGCGGGTTCTGCCCAGCAACAGTGGACTACGACCGTCCTGAAGTAGCCGTCTCAGCTTCACCCACCGGAGGTTTCACGGCCCGACCCGCCGGAGGTTTTGCCCTGCCCGTCGGAGCCGTCAGCGGTGGGGAAGCAACGTTCGCGCCATGTTCATAGTGAGAGTAGAGACAGTACACGGCGTTTACCTACCTTCGTGGTAACTGACCTCTCACAAGTTGGCATTTTCAAAACATCCATAACAGTAACTGACTGTGTTTCATCCACTCCACCACCAACTCCAGTCTCACTTCAACCAGTACATCAGCCTTTAGCCAGTTCATTAGCCCAGCCTGCATCTATTCCATTAGCCCGGTCACCCGCTCCCTCCATACTGGAGGCTGTGTCTGTGCCACCCATTTTGAATCCCGTTCCTAGCACCCATTTTAAGCGGAGAGACAAACCCATTAAAACCACTCTAGTTTCTCAGAAACTGGCTAATTTAGAGACTGTTACTCGCCCCAGGGCCTCCCCAGAGGCTGAGTTTCTGCCTTCAGCCGACTCTGGACCCCTGGAAGCCAAGACGCCAGCTAAGAACTGCACCGTGCCAGCTCTGCCTGGGCAAAGCCAGTGCCCTGCGCAGTTTCAGTTACCGGTGTCTCTGCCAGAGGCCCGTGTGCCTGCTGGTCCTGTTCTCTCTGCCAGAGGTCTCCGCACCTGCTGGTTCTGTTCTGTCTCTGCCAGGGGCTCCGGTGCCTGCTGGTTCTCAGACTGTCTTCGCTGGGGGGCCCGAGGAGCCCGTCCAGCTTCCTGCCTCATCAGCTGGAGGGCCCGAGGAGCCCGTCCAGCTTCCTGCCTCGTCAGCTGGAGGGCCCGAGGAGCCCGCCCAGCTGGAGGGCCCGAGGAGCCCGCCCAGCTTCCTGCCTCGTCAGCTGGAGGGCCTGAGGAGCCCGTCCAGCCTCAAGACTCGTCAGCTGGAGGTTCAGGAGAACCTAGCCAGCTTCCTGCCTCGTCAGCTGGAGGGCCCGAGGAGCCCGTCCAGCCCCAAGACTCGTCAGCTGGAGGTTCAGGAGAACCTAGCCAGCTTCCTGCCTTGTCAGCTGGAGGGCCCGAGGAGCCCGTCCAGCCCCAAGACTCGTCAGCTGGAGGTTCAGGAGAACCTAGCCAGCTTCCTGCCTTGTCAGCTGGAGGGCCCGAGGAGCCCGTCCAGCCCCAAGACTCATCATCCTCGCCCGCAGCAGCCTCCTCATCAGCTTCATCAGCTTCGCCTGGTCCAGCCTCTGCCTCAGCTTTGCCTGGTCCAGCTTCAGCATCATCAGCTTCGCCTGGTCCAGCTTCAGCATCCTCAGCGTCGCCCGGTCCAGCATCTGCTTCAGCTTCATCAGCTTCGCCTGGCCCGGCCTCTGCTTCGGCTTCGCCTGGCCCAGCCTCTGCTTCAGCCTCGCCTGGTCCAGCTTCAGCTTCGCCTCCGCCTGGTCCAGCCTCCGCATCCGCTTCAACGTCGCCTGGTCCAGCCTCCGCATCCGCTTCAACGTCGCCTGGTCCAGCCTCCACTTCAGCCTCGTCTGGTCCAGCTTCAGCATCCTCATCAGCTTCGCCTGGTCCAGCTTCAGCATCCTCAGCGTCGCCTGGTCCAGCCTCTGCTTCTGCCTCGCCTGGTCCAGCCTCTGCTTCTGCTTCGCCTGGTCCAGCCTCTGCTTCTGCCTCGTCTGGTCCAGCCTCAGCTTCTGCCTCGTCTGGTCCAGCCTCCTTCTCACCTGGTACTGCGGGGGCCACGCACCCTTCTGGTCCCCAGCTGCCGCCTCAACATTGTCGGTCATCCGCCAGGCCGCATGTTGGGCATCTTCGCCACCGTGGCCGGCCTCCGGACTTGCATTGTCGCCACCGCTGTCGTGAGCACGGTCGGCCCCCAGAACTGCTTTCGCACCGCTGTGGCCGTCCGCACGGTCGGCCCCCAGAACTGCTTTCGCGCCGCTGTTGCCGTCCGCACGGTCGGCCCCCAGAACTGCTTTCGCGCCGCTGTTGCCATCCGCACGGTCGGCCCCCAGAACTGTTTTCACGCCACTGCCTACTGCGTGGCCGGCCTCTGGACCTGCCCCACTGCCGCTGCCTTTCACACGGTCGGCCCCCGGAACTGAACTGTTTTAGCCTCCGGCGCTGTCGGCCTCCGGGTCGGCCCCCTGAACTTGTCCGTCTGGGCCTTTTTGGACTACCTGTGGCCCATTCCCTGATTACTCCCCGTGTATTTAAGCCCTGTGTTTTCCTGTGCTCTCTGTCGCGTCGTCTGTTTAACTCCATGTCCGTCTGCATCATTCTGTGTAACCCGGTGTTCAGTCTGCGTCTCTCCGCCATCTTTCATTGTGTATTTTGTTCCTCCTCCCGTGCGTGTTTGGTTTAAGTTGAGTTCTTTAGTTTTCCCCAGTTTAGGTTGGTTTACTCCCCGCTCTGCTCCTCCTGTTTCACTCGCACCCCAGTCAGTGCCTGCATCTTGGATCCTTTTCTCAATTCACCACACGACTGCTGTGCAGCCGTGACATTCTTAGTGCTTATTTTCTGATTATATTGTTTTTTGTACTTTGTAATAAAGTCTGTGAGAGAGGTCAGAGGGTGAGAGGTCGCCTAGCAACAGAGGCTTTAGTAAGGGGAGGTTAAAAAACAGGAGGTTTAGTGCAGAGCTGCAGAGGCATATTTACCCTTTAAGACCTACCATAGAACCAAGTCCGCCAGAGCTTATATTATATTTTTACATGCTGTGGAGCCATTTTTGGGAGCATTTCAAGTTGCTATACATCAATACAACCATTACAGCCTAAATTTTAATAATATGTATGCATTAAGTGCATAGTAATTACATAAATTGCAAAAAAGTGCAATAAACTACAAAAAAATTGAAAATCGTTTTTGTTTTTTTAACATATATTTCTAGTTAGCGAAATTTAAGAGGCTTAACCCTCAAAACTGTAAATATAAAAAAGTTGCACGAAATAGTTTATTTTGAGTGTCTTCATAGTTTTATTTTTGAGATACACCAATTTCCATATTCTGCAGGAAAAACGAAAATAAATATTATAGTGCAAATTTGCAAAAAAGCTGCATATGCATCAAAAAAAACTATTTCCAGCAGTGCAATATGAGTCCTAAGCATCCCAGAATCGACACAGAAAGTCATAAAGTCAAACATAACTTTTAAAAAAACAAGTATAGGCTCATGATGCCCTGGTGGTAAAAAACTACATTTCCGCAAAATTACGTCACTTCCGGTTTCGGGCAGGTCATGGCGGACATGCGATTGTTCGTGCTGACTTCTATTCCAACGTAGGAAGTGTTATGAACAGCTGATTTGATCGGCAAAGCGTGTTTCTGGAATATTATGTTTTTTTTGCTGCAAGTGCTTTTTATGCAATTTTTGCAAAGCTATATGTGGAAGGAAACCGTGACCTAGGACAAGCATAAGATGTAAGTACAACTTCTCCGGTTTCATATGCAAAAAAAAAAATTTTGCGCTAGCTCATGTGGTTGCAGTGCTTCCGGGATTTAAAAGTAGTTGCGCAAAATGCAGCGTTCCCGCTCCGACCGGTTTTAGAGGGTTAATAAAATACAGGAAACCAGACAGAAAAAGCAGAACTAAGTAACACACACACACATTAGTCAGAGCAGAAGGAGTTGTTTTGATGGAAACTTTGTGTGTCTGTGTGCGACCTATAGCAGAACTATGTATACCCATTCTGGCTTCTAATGCTTTCAGACCTGAGTGTGTGTTAGTGGCTACAGGTCTCCGTTTCCGGAAATGTACAATAAAGATCATTTTTTGAACTTGACCACTCTGAGTCGGAAGTCTTTCTCTGTCGCCAAAAGATTCAAAAGAACGGAATTTAATAGTCACATGGCATCGATTTGTCACATGGCATCGGTATGTTAGGTTTTGGGATGAGAACGTGTTGGATGGTTACCTGTCTTGGTCTGGTGGAGGTCTCTTTGCATAAGAAGACTGATGACTTTTTCATTAACAGTGTTTCTTTCTTCTCTCTCCCCTCAGATGACTTCACACTATAACCAAGGACACTCATAGGGCATCTGATTGTGGCTTCTCTAATGATCTTTCTAATAGTAATATTGTTCACTGTTATGTTACAGAGTGAAGTGAGATTAGTGCTGTAAAACTTCCATAACACTGAACAGATGCCACCACAGATATGTTGAAATCTTAGTCAAAACTAGCAAGTAAAAACAAATGAAATCCATGATTCAGAAATGCTGATTGTTGAACAGATAATTCAGTCTGTACATGAGGAGGATCCACTTTAGACTAAACTACATACAGAAACACAGGAACCAGGGCACAGTGTAAATCCAGGACCTCTGCGTGCAACAGCTGACCTGTATGAACACAAAACATTGATTGAAGTCCACGTTGATGCTTTCTGTCTGTTTAACTTTTACATTTGAAGCAACACATTTTACTTCAAACACACAGATCAGGTAGAAAACTGTGGATTAGAAAACAAATTCATCAAGAAGGTCCTGAAGCAAGAAGTTCATCATTGCATAGAGTAAGAAAAAGGACATGAATCATCCCACGGGTATGTGCAGTCGTTATATTATCATCACCTAAATCACCTAAAAATGTGTGTGTGTGTGTGTGTGTGTGTGTGTGTGTGTGTGTGTGTGTGTGTGTGTGTGTGTGTGTGTTGCTTTTTTAAATCTTCTACTTAGAGTTCAAACTTGGATAGTGATAAAAACATTGCACTGCTTCATTTAATATTTAATTGAACACATCTGTGGTTGAATTTGAATCTTAAATGTTTTGATTTCAAAGATGTGGTTCTGATATGAAGGAACAGAAAGTATATTGTTGCCATGGATACAGTGAGACAGATGCCTCAGACCCTTATTTTTTATTTCTTTGACTTTTTATTTTATTGATTCATTTCTTTATTTTTACATTTTAAAAAGTGTATTTGTCTGAATGAACTAATCCCCATTTCCCATGCTTTGTATCACTGGTCATACTGGGAACAGCCATAGAAAATGTTTGTAAAGAAGAAATCTTAAACATGAGCAGATTCTCAGGTGATTTCTGTTTCCTAACCATTGTTTCAGTGCACACGTCCCATCACTACATGTGTGTTAAAGATTTCTTTGGGATCAAAATAATCCACTGACAGTTATCAGTACAAACAGAATGCAAAAATCAAAAGTTCAGACTTCAGAGTTACTAAAACAGAGATCTGAGGAAAACTGGTTCTTCACACGACTTTTCATGTGTGAACAGTAGAGGTGGTTTCATTTTCACATGTAGGTGTTGCAGTGAGGATTGCAGGGAGACATTTGCTGAATAGCTGCAGCTCTGCTCCTGTAGACTGCCTCTGAATGTGTGTGTGGTGATAAAGTCACTTTAATTAAATGTCACCTGTCAGGGAAAACTTTGTGTTGACTGAAGAAAGTTCACTTCTCTTTCATTGCAGCTCCACTCTTATTTTTGATGCACTCGTTTGTTTCATAAATGATTTCAATGATTTTGCCACAGCTCTGCATTGTCAGGTCGGAGCATGTGTGCTTTTGATGAAATGCTGATATGATGACGCTTGATTGGGGAAAGATTTCCACAGGTGGTGTTGTTGGTCTCCTTCTTCCAGTTTTCTTGTTGCTGCCTCTCTCCTCGCCTCAGTTGCTGCAGCTGTATCATGTATGTTGTTATGTTACATACAAAGATGAATTTGTGACATTAAAGAGTAAAGATTCTTCTAATTGTTTTCCATCTCATCTCCTACTGCTTTAGTCTGCGTGGACAACATATGAGTAAATCATTACCAAGCCAGATTATATTTGGAATATTTCAAACAGAGGACATTACAGTGAAATCTGCTTTCAATGTGACATTTACTTTGATCCTTTCAGACACAGTTTATACATCAGACAAACTGTTTGTAGAGCGATTAAATGTTTAATATTGTTGTTAAAGTTGTACAGATGAGCGTTAATCACCAACAGCTTCATTAATGTGGATGAACTGGACGGTTCCAGGGAAACTATCAGGATCACATGCCTCCAGTGGTCACTGTGAGTAACTACAACTCTGCACATACAATAATTAAGATGAAGATGTGTTTTTATTGTAGAAAGATGAACCAAATGTAGTTTGACTCTCTGACAAACGATGGCAAGATAAAAGTAGTTTGTTAAAAAAAAGTCACAAAAATGGTAACAATGAAAACAAATACAAACAACAGCATATCCTGATATGAGGCTCACAGATCAGGATCAATACAATACGTAGCAACCGACATTGATGTTGCCATGGTGACTGCTGCCATATATAGTGTTTCTGTTACCTGACTTGTCTTAAACATCAACGCTGGCTGTTTTTCATTTTACTAATGAGTCCACTCTCTTCCCTCACTTTCGTCTCTTCCTCGTGTTTGAGCTCCTCTCAGAGAGGATTTAAGAAAGAGCTTTGATGATGGCTGTAGCTCAGGAGATAGAGCAAGGCATCTACTGATCAGAATGTTGGTGGTTCAATCCCTGACTGCTCCAGCTGGCACGCAAAGTATCCTTGAGCAAGACACTAACCCTCTCCGATGCATCCATCAGAGTATGAACGTGTTAAACAAGAATCAGTCCATTCACCATGGAAATATCAAAGTAGAAAGTGATGTCAGTTATGATTGGCTGCACAACGGGATCACATGACCAGGTGGGTGGTACAAATAACAGGAAGCTTCTCTTGTGGCTTTAATAATCATTTGAATTGATAACTTGTGATTTACAGACTGTTCTTTATCTTCTCATTGTCGTCTGAAACACAGAAAAATATCAATGTTGGAAAATATGACATTTATATCTAGTTTCTAAAGGATGGTTTAATTCTCCAAAGGCCACCACAGACATGACAAAGTTATTTCATCATTATAATGCACAAAAACAAAAAGCAGGATGAGCCCTACTGCTCACCAAACTTGTGTTGAATAATAATTTGTGAATCATTTAGTTTAAAACATCAACTGACTGAATCCCTGAATCTCATCATGTGTTTCTGAGTGAAAGACCCAGACATGTACAGACTGAACTGTTTCTCTAACAGGTAAGACTAACTACACAGAGTCACTGACCCAGAGCGAAATAATAGTCTTTTGAAAGGACGGCCATATAAGTCTACACCTTTTCGAGCCCAGAATCCAAATCCAGGATAAAGGGGTTCAGTGAATGTGGTGTGGAAGGTGTGGAGGTGGATCAGAGAGTCAGAGGAGACTCTGTAGAAGGACAGAGTGCCAGCAGGACAGTCCACATACACTGCTACTCTGTTAGAGACAGAGGAGGAGGAGGAGATTAGTGTACCCCTGTTATTGTGCCACACAGAGAAATAATGATCAGAACAGCAAAGACTCCAGGACTGATCATTTCTACCAAAAACACACTCATCACTCCTTCCTTTTCTTTTGATTCCTCTGTAACTCACTGATATCCAAGCCCCTCTTGTCCACTTGACCTCCCAGTAACAGCGACCTTTCAGATCTTCTCTACACAGCAGCTGATGATAATCACCACCAAATCTGTCTGGATGATCAGGATATGACTGAAACCTTGTATGTGTCACCTTCCTGTTGTTGTCAGACAGTTGGAGCTTTGTGTGTATTGTGTTTGTGTCGATTTTGAGTTGACAGGAATCTGATGGAGAGAACAAACACAATCCAGCTGCAGTTATTGATCCATCATCTGTTCATTGATTGACCCTTTGATGATGACTCCTGACGTGATGAAGATGGTTGAATGTGTGCTGCTTTGTTTTCATGAATCCCATTAAAAACACACTTACACTTCCTCAGACCTGGTCTCAACCATCGGACTCCAGCAGGCTCCACCCTGAAAGGAGGAGGGGGGTCAGAGCAGCACAGTCAGCATGCACACATGGACATTACATGGCTCTCACACACACACTGTTACACACTGATAAAGGAACAGTCCAACATTTTGACACATAAATGTTTAAACTTCAAAAGAGCAAAACTCATAATCACATCACATTTAATCTCCTTTATTAAGCACGATGTCCAGGGAGCATTGACATGTGCCACAGTCAAGGTTCAACACACTGTGACATTCATGCTGTCAGGGAGTGGGTGCATATTAAATGTAAAGACTGGGACTGGGTACAAAAACTGATTCAGTACAGGTAGAGTGCAGCAGCCAGTGCATCACATATTTCGAGCTAATGCAGCGGTCATCACACCACATACTGCTTTCTATGTAAAGGAGCCTTCATTCTCACATTAGGGCTGTTTGTGACCATAAAGTCTGTCTCACAAGGGCAGCCACTGGTCCAGGCGAGGATGCCTCCACAGTGGGATGTCTGAGGGTGCAGACATGGGTGAAGTTAGGACCAGGTGCCAGTGGACCTGTGGACCTCTGGAGATAGGAGTTATCGTTTCACTCCACCAAAAGCAGGAGAGAAAGATGTTTATTAATAATCCTTCTTATTATTAAATGCTCTGTAGAGCAAATTTGTTCAAGGTAAACAAACAAATGATGGAAACAGCATCAACCAATTACAATGTTTCACTCTTGTAAGAGGAGGTTGTGATTTGATGCATGTGATGAATATATTTATGTATATATTTATTTCTTATTCTTCTAATAGGAAAATTATCTTTGTTTTTGTATATTTATACTAACATAAGTGCATTTAAAGGCTCGTCATCTTAATTTATTTATTCAGAAATTATATCAATAACAATAATACAGGGAAACCCTGAATACAATTACACAATTCTTGGTCATTGATGGTTACAGCTAACAGTGTCTCTGGGACCACTTTGGACAGCATTTGACTGAAGTGCTGGTTGGCTGCAGGGCCACCATGAAGGCTCTTTCTGGAGCTCAGTGCTGCAACACATATCCTGCAGTGCAGGCTGCAGGGTAACAGGACCAGTGGTTGTTAATGCTACATCCACTTTACAGTCAAAAACACCCACTAGTCTGGGCCTAACACCCAACCAGTGACCCGGTTTCCTCCACCAGCTCCATCCCTTTGTTTCTTAATCTCTTCTTTCTGTTGGAATGATTATTTCTTATTATAATTTGAATTTCAAGGTTGATCGACCAAAGTTAATTCACTTTGACTGCATTCTATTTTTCTGTTGTTTTCTACTAACTATTATCACAAAGTCCAGAAGCTCAATTTGATATTTTAGCACAAACAAGTTTCAGTAGTAAATGCTCAGAAGCAGCAAACTAGCAGTGCAAAATAGCCCATTTTAGTAGATGGCCAGTTAAGTTAAGTGACTTAATAATCCATTTATTTTTACTAATATGTTTTTCTAAGCCGGGGAAACAACCTCCTCCTAATTCTAGTTTATGCTGGGCCAGGCTAAACATGTCCTGGACATGGTCTCTGCACACAGATAAAACTTAAAATAAATAAAGAGAGTGAAAATGTCAGTTCCTTTCCAGAGATCAGTTTGAACAGGTTGCACAGTTGTTGCTGACAGAGATTTTGATCTTTGAGACCCCATGTTAGACCAGAATGGGAAAAATGTTCCTATATGTGTGATTGTTCAAATAACACTGGTTTCCAGCATTAAGTAATCAGACAGAGCCAGTTTCCTCATCTATCAGACACTGTTTGTGGCTGTAACGGCCATCTACATACCTCAGAGTGTTCAGTCTTAGCTGCTCAAGCATCTTCACTGCTGCCTCTCCTGGGTTATTGTAGCTCAGGTCCAGCTCTTTCAGATGGGAAGAACTGGAGCTAAAAGCTGAGACCAGAGACTTGCAACCTTCCTCTGTGATCAGGCAGCCTGACAGCCTGCAGACATGACAAATACTCTTAGAGAAGAGAAAAATAGCTAAATGCAAACAGGAAATTGCAGCCAAAAGTGGATTTAAAAAATGACATGACTGAAACAGGAGTTAAAAATAGCCATTAGTCACTCTAAACCTTAGATTGTAAACCTCTAAACCTCATCTACTGAACATTTTAAGAACGCTGACCTGAGTGTTTCCAGTTCACAATATGGACTTTTCAGTCCAGAAGACAAAACTTTCACTCCAGAGTCCTTCAGGTCATTGTTACTCAAGTCAAGCTGTCTCAAACTAGAGGGCTGGGAGCTGAGTAGTGAAGACAGAGTTTCACAGCTTCCCTCTGAGAGATTACAGACACTCAATCTGAAGAGACAATAATGAGAAAAATAATAATTTTAAACTTTCTGGTCTGAACCTTTGAAAAATATATGATCTAGATTAAATATAATCTCTATAGAGGTTAAATCATGTGGAGGGTAAATTAATCATCAATAATTAATCAATTAGTCATCATTAAATAGTTTATTAAATGTCATTAATGAATTACAGTTCAAAATACTTCCATCCATTCGCTTCTGCTTATCCTTTTCATGGTCGCGGGCGGTGCTGGAGCCTATACCAGCCATCATAGGGCGAGAGGCGGGGTACACCCTTGACAGGTCGCCAGTCTGTCAGAGGGCTAACACATAGAGACAGACAACCATTCGCGCTCACATTCACTCACAGATTCCCATCTATGGGCAATTTGGATTAATCAATTAACCTATCCCCACAAACTGCATGACTTGGACGGTGGAAGGAAGCCGGAGTACCCGGAGGGAACAGCGATCCTAACAAATAATATTGCAGTGGTTGGAGATGAAACTTTGCTGACATGTAGTAAATGGACTGATTCTTATATAGTGCTTTTCTACCTTCCTGGAGTTCTCAAAGTGCTCT
Source organism: Rhamphochromis longiceps (assembly GCF_057381845.1). NCBI lineage: Eukaryota > Metazoa > Chordata > Actinopteri > Cichliformes > Cichlidae > Rhamphochromis > Rhamphochromis longiceps. Next base: position 8,805,957 of record NC_140559.1, on the reverse strand, counting down.
ATACAACAGGCCTCATTCACACAAGCACTTCTAAACACAAGTGCAAACTACCCGGAGGGAACCCACGCAAACACGAGAACATGAAAACTCCACACAGAAAGACCCTCGGCCCAGTTCTTAAGTTCAAAATACTTAATAAATTAAATATATACATAATTGATTTAATGCCAATAATTTAATTTTAAACATTTCAACTAAATTAATTACAAATTTAATGATTTTTAAATATATTTAATTAATCACTCATTGAAACATTTAATTAATTATTTAAGAATCTATTTATTTAATTCATTTTGGCACTTCTAGCCCTGCAGCTGTGCATGTGCTTACATATCCGCTGGTTTGTATCCTACAGGTATTCTCACAGCAGTGCTGCTGAACATTAAATGACCAGCAGATGTCAGTTCTTCCAAATAAGCAGTTAAACTTTGTGTGATCTGCCTTTGGGTGAAGCAAATGGCCGGAAAAATTGGACACATTCACAGAGCTTTACCACACCATCACTAGACAACAATGGAATTATTTTAACTAAAACAAATAATCAGAAAGTCTTCTGCCTGGTCTTGTACCTCTGTGTTTCTGTAACAGAACTAATGAGCTGAAAGTTTCCTCACGACACCACCGATCAGCTAAAAGGTCCCTCGAGTTTACCTGCATGCATCCTGTTCACCTGTCAGCTGTTTAACACATGCTGCTTATTCAGGAAACACGCCCACATTACCTGGTGACAGTCACAGTTTAATGCGGGCCGCTGTTTGTCAATATAAGGCGCACCGGATTATAAGGGGCACTGTTGATTTTTGAGAAAATTAAAGGATTTTAAGTTCGTCTTATTGTGCGGAAAAATATGATAGCCTGTTTCCTCAGCGCACAGCTGCTGGAGCTTGTGTTTACTCTCAAAGTGACCGATCTGGGTTAAAAAGGGGATTCAAAAGGAAGGGCAATGGACACTAAGATAACTACAGAATATTTTATAAGTGAACCTGTTGCTTTAATAAGAATTTGCATTAAAATTTGCATTAAAATTAAATAGATTTATTGACAGACTTCAATTAAATTAATATACGTGTGCCACAGTAATTTAGTTCTGCCACTTATCTGCTCAAATGACTGGAAATCTGATATCCAGTCACCAGCACAGCTTACTCACTTACTCACTTGCAGTCACTTACTTTACTGTTTTTGCTCCTGAGTTTAGTTTAGATTAAAGCTGTTAAGATAAGATAAAACTTTATTAATCCCTCGGGTGGGTTCCTCTAGGAAATTCGGTATTTCATAACTGCATAATTTTACTGAAGTTTAATGTGTCAGCGGAGCACATGTGGAACTGAACCATTCGCCTGTCTTAATTATCTGATGTTTATATGTGTTACACTTTTTTAATCTTTAATTTTAAATTGAAACTAACATTTAAAAACAATTGGTACAATGTGGAAAGCTGAACAGTTTAAACTTACAGTTACTACACGACTGAAACACCAACATTATCTCTTTTATTAAGACATGCATATACACGGGTCACACTGCTTATTGAAAACCCCCCAACAAAGATCAGATCTTAATCAGATTTATTTTAGAATACAGTTTAATAATATTTTTATAAAGGTAGTTTAATAATTTCTGGAGCAAGCTGAACAGCAGTCTTCACTATCTACAAACAGCATGAAAATGTTGTGGTGAAAATGTTCTCTTTCCTCCTTAACCATCTTTTTAATGTTAGTTTTAATTTAATGCTTGTTTCAGACGCACAGTCTTAACTTAAAGTAACCATGGTCAGACTTGATTGAAGTAACTCAGGTCAGCCTTTCATAAACCGAAAACTCACAGCTGCCAACTCTAGTTTATGGCTAGACTCGGTTTGTTGAACTTGTGCCTTGAAAAAGGGTCCTGTTTGTCCCTCATGTTTTTGGATTTTTGTTTTCACATTTTAGACTTTGCTTCTATTTGGACTTTTTTATCAGTAATACGTGCTTACGTTTTGCTGGAACACTTGAAACTAACATAAATACATAACTCGAGAGGTGATAGTCAGCAGGGGGTTTACAAGTTGTGTGCCGCATTGACAGCGGTTTGCAAGCTCGACCACTCGCAAGGTGAGCTGGCGACATCACTGAAATCATCAGAGATGATTAGATTCATTTTGACAAAGTGAGCAGATATTGAAAGATTATGCCACTACATCCTTGACTAGAAAATATTAAAGTGTATTTGGTGACACACAAAAAAGGGTAAAGTTTAAGTATAGTTTGGGTCCACACATGTCCAAATCCTGGTGTGTAGGCCTACTTAGTTTTGAGAAATTGTCATGGGACCGGGGTCTGGGTGACCCAGGGCCAGTAAGAAGTTATGGACATGTGTGTTTTTGGTGCTGCTGTCTCCTGTTTCCATGTTTCTGTATCTAGGTGTGTGTGTGTGTCTGTCAGCCAGGAGCCTGGCCACACCTGCGGAGGAGAATTACTCACACCTGCAGCTGATCAAGCCTCGTCAGAGGAGCTACTTAGGAGTGTGGTGGAGCTCTCTCCGATGCTGGATCATTGCGTAACTTCACGTTAGTCTCTTGGCGAGTTAGTTAAGATTAGTCTGCCGCATTGTGGTGTTTCTGACGGCTGCCTCTTTGTTATTCCCCAGGAGGAGTGTGGAGACAAGAGGGCAGCGAGCACAGGGTACTCAGACACTGAGGAGCGGAGACAAAGAACACTAACAAGCAATGGTTTTGACTTGAGCAGCATTAACCCCGCCCCCTGACCTTGATGGGTGAAGCTGACAAATAAAATTTATTTATGAACACCGATGCAGGGCCAGGAGTAGCAACGTGAATTAAATAAATATACATGCAACTATAACTGATGACATAAAAATTAGGATTTCTTAAGGTAAAGCCAAAGTGCTGAATCATTTTGCATGTTACTCTCAAATGTTTTCTCAAATAACAATAACATAACGTTAGCCACAAGAGGGCAGAAGCATTGATACAAGTCGCATGTATATAAAGGTACAGTGATTATATTACAGTGATTTTGACAATAACAAAACAGAAGTTTATAGCAGTGTGTTTTTCCATGACAGATCTACCAACCAATCACAAGTGTTTTCTCTTGGTAGTTTTTTCCCTGAAGTTCCTCATTTTGAGAGTTGAATAACTTGTCCAGATCACTGTCAAACCCCACTGTTGCAGTTTATCTATCCTGCCATGTAGTTATTTATCTGTTCATTTCTGACACTTTCTCAACTTCTTGCACAAGCAAATGTAGACTGTTAGCAGCTGATAGCATAACTACTGTAACTCAATGAGATTTAACTGACTAAAAATCTGGTTTTAAATGGTTTTAGACAAAAACCCCTTTGAAAGAGATTTCAAAGTAAGGATATATCAGTATAAAAATAAATGTAGCGTTTAAGTTGCAAATTTCAAGTCAAATCACAAACAACAATATCTGACCTGAGTGTTTCCAGTTTCCAGTTTCCAGTCTTCAGTCCAGAAAACAGTATTGTCAAACCTGAATCCTGGAGGTTGTTGTTACTCACGTCTAGAGCTCTGAGCTCACAGTCTTCTAGTTGAAGAGAGGAGGACAGAGCTTCACATGCTCTCTCTGACAGGTTACAGCTATTCAGCCTAAGAAAGACATAAATCATCATAAATAAAATTACGATAAATTAAATAATAAAAACTTCATAACTTACAGAGCTTTTTTAGAGACTTTGACCACTGGCAGCAGCCTCAGAAGAGCCTCCTCTGAAGCAGAATATTTCTTCAGGTCAAGCACATCCAGATCTTTTTCTGATGACAGTAAGATGAAGACCAGAGCTGCCCACTGAGCAGGAGACAGTTTATCTGTGGAGAGACTTCCTGATCTCAGGGACTGTTGGATCTCCTCCACTAGAGAACTATCATTCAGTTCATTCAGACAGTGGAACAGATTGATGCTTTTCTCTGCAGACAGATTCTCACTGAGCTTCTCCTTGATGTACTGAACTACTTCATGATTTGTCTTTAAGCTACTTCCTGTTTGTGTCATCAGGCCTTGCAAACGAGTTTGATTAGTCTTCAGACCCAAGAGAAAACGAAGGAACAAGTCCAGGTGTCCATTGGGGCTCTGTAACGCCTTGTCCACAGCACTCTGATAAAAGTATTTCTCTGTCTGAGAGCTTGTTTGTTGTTCTTCCAGCAGATTGAGTCCAGAATTGATGAAGGGGAGATGGACATGAAGCGCAGCCAGAAACTCCTGAACACTCAAATGGACAAAGCAGAACACCTTGTTCTGGTACAGTTGTTTCTCCTCTTTAAAGATCTGTGTGAACACTCCTGAGTACACTGAGGCTGCTCTGATATCGATGCCACACTCTGTCAGGTCTGATTCATAGAAGATCAGGTTTCCTTTCTGCAGCTGATCAAAAGCCAGTTTTCCCAGAGACTCAATCATCTTCCTGCTCTCTGGACGCCAGTGTGGATCTGTCCCAGCTCCTCCATCATATTTGATCCTCTTGACTTTGGCCTGAACTACCATGAAGTGGATGTACATCTCAGTCAGGTTCTTGGGAAGCTCTCCTTCCTCTCTGGTTTTCAGCACATCCTCCAGAACTGTAGCAGTGATCCAGCAGAAGACTGGGATGTGACACATGATGTGGAGGCTTCGAGCTTTCTTGATGTGGGAGATGATCCTGCTTGCCTGCTCCTCATCTCTGAATCTCTTCCTGAAGTACTCCTCCTTCTGTGGGTCAGTGAACCCTCTCACCTCTGTCACCATGTCGACACACTGAGGAGGGATCTGATTGGCTGCTGCAGGTCGTGTTGTTATCCAAAGGCGAGCAGAAGGGAGCAGGTTCCCTCTAATGAGGTTTGTCAGCAGCTCATCCACTGAGGTGGACTTTCTGGTTTCAGTCAGGATTTTAGTTTTGTTGAAGTCCAAATTAAGTCGACACTCATCCAGACCATCAAGTATGAACACAACTTGGAAGTCTTCAAGCCTGCAGATTCCTGATTCGTTAGTTTGATTAAAGAAGTGATGAACAAGTTCCACCAAGCTGAACTTTTCCTCTTTCAGCACATTCAGCTCTCTGAAAGTGAATGGAAATATGAACTGGATGTCCTGGTTGGCTTTGTCTTCAGCCCAGTCCAGGCTGTATTTCTGTGTTAAGACTGTTTTCCCAATGCCAGCCACTCCCTTTGTCAGCACTGTTCTGATTGGTTCGTCTCTTCCAGGTGAGGCTTTAAAGATGTCTTCTTGTCTGATTGTTGTTTCTGGTCTGTCTGGTTTCCTGGATGCTGTTTCAATCTGTCTGACCTCATGTTCATCATTGACCTCTGCAGTCCCTCCCTCTGTGATGTAGAGCTCTGTGTAGATCTGATTCAGGAGGGTTGGGCTTCCTGCTTTAGCGATCCCCTCAAACACACACTGGAACTTCTTCTTCAGTTGGGCTTTAAGTTCACGTTTACAGAGTGGAGCAAATATTTCTGAAGGTAAGAAATTCAGAAAAAAATATTATATAATAAATATCATAGCCTCTCAGTACCCTGAAAGGATGAATGTCTATTGGTCCATTTCTTGAGCTATTAGGAAAGATCAATATTCAGTCTTTAGAGAAATTCTCTTACTGCTCTGCAGATGGTCAGCCATCTCATGCTGCTTAAGTCTCCTCAAGAAGTGGAGTGTGATCTTCAGAAATGCTTCTCTGCAGCTCTTTCTTTCATCTTCATCCTCACCTCCAAACATCTCCTCATCCTCCATCTGGCTCTTTAAAGTTTCTGGGTGATCTGGACACAGAACCTTCTTGATTTTCTCCAGCTCATTCTTCACAAATGTTGTGATGTGTTTCTCCAGCCGCTGGAAAAGAAGACTATATGAATTACCCAGTGGTAAATGGACTGGTTCTTATATAGCTCTCTTTGATTCTCTGTGCACACAAAGCATTTTATACAACATGCCTCATTCAACCAAGCACATTGTTCTATGCTTAAATACTTTCTTTCACACTCTGATGGATGCATCAGAGGGCAGCTTGGGTTTCGTACGTTACCCAGTACATTTGCCAGCCAGGGTTTGATTCACAAACCTTCTGACTAGTAGCTGACCTGCTCACCTCCTGAGCTACAGTCACCCCAATCTGACTGAAATCATGGAGCCCAAACTCTGACGTATGTTGGACACACTGACAATCCTCTGGTCCACAAAGTGCAGCATAGAGGTGACTGAAAAGAACAAATGTAAACGTAGTACTACAAACCATAACCACAGAGTCCAGGTGTGTTTGATGTTGCTGTGCAGACTGACCAGTGGAAACCTCTGCTCTCTGCTGGTCCACTCTGTGGAGGAGTAATGTATAATTAGCTTATGTTATGTCTGTCCACACACAGGCACAAGCTAAAGGTCCATGAAGTGATGTTTGGATGGGTTCAGTCAATCAGATGACTGTCATGGTGAAGCGTTGCTAGTCCTGGTGATCCCACTGAGAATTAACAGCTCAGTTTCCAGATGTCTGTAGTTTTCTGCTCAGTTTCTTTAGTCCCAACAGCTCTTACCATCTCCTGCATAAAGCTTTCCCTCCATGCTCAGATGCCCTGGAACAAGGTGCTTTCTTTATATCAGTGACTGGTTTAAAGTGACAACTTGCAGTGCTCGCCAAATGTTGTGTCAGCAAAAGTAGTTCTACTGTTTCTTACATTTCTTACATTTTTACACACACAAATCAATGAACACAAAAACATAAACTTTTCAGATATTTTGTTTTACAATGTTACAAAACTCAGTTCACAACTACACAGTCTGATTTACAAGTACAAAATATTTATGACCACAGTTTGAGCCGATGTATGTCCCGAGTCTGTGGACTCAGTAGTTTTGTTTTGATTGTTCTTGTCTTTTGTTACAATTTCATTCTGATTAAGATTTTCTAGTTCTGAGGTTTTGGTTTCTGTGTTCCCTCTGTACTGTGTTAGTATTGTGTCTCTGTGTTCACTTCCTGTTTTATTTTGACAGTGCCATGTCCTACATTAGTGTGTCTACTTTTGCTTCAATAATTGATCAATGATCAATGATCAATAATTTTTTTCAGTAGAGGTTATCTTAGCTTCTGCACAGTCCATCTCCACTGCCCTTCAGAGAAACAATTGCAACTAGATGCTGTTACACATGGCCGTAGTCTCAGCTTTCATGCGAATGCTTCTTCTGCTTGCCATAATGTTGTACAGCCCATTTGAGGGTTATCCTCTCTGTGAACCAGATGCTTGATTTCACACAGAGGTCCACCAACTAAATTTGATCAGTTATGGAACGATTTACCTCGACAGGCTCCTTCACTCGCTGCTTTTAAACCTCCTTTAAAACACACTTTTACTCCCTGACCTTTGACCCAGTGTGACATGTTGACTCACTACCTCAAACAGCTTAAAATAGTCTTTTTGCTTTTTGGTGCTGCCTAAAAGAACCGTAAAATATCTGTCCTATATACAGTTATGTTCATATATTTTTGTGCTACATCAGGAAACTCAAAAAAATATAGTTTGTAATATTTTAATCCTTATTTTTAAAACTGTTTTTGTCATTTTTCTTCTCCCATTGCATCAAAAATCATTATTTACACTGAATAAATGAGCAGCTCTCTTACATTCTTGCTGCAGGTTCATTACTGAAGTCTAGAGGTCTTTCTTTGGACCAGTCACTCCTCACAGACACAGAGCTGGCTGCTGCAGATCCTGCTCCATCCTCTTCCTCCATCTTCTTGATGTCAGGGTGGAGTTAGTCTAAGAGGTAAACACACACACTCAGAGGTGCTGTCGTACTGGAAGCATCACACTGACGGGTTTCTAAACTCACTTCCTCTCTACTTATAGGGAACCAGCGCTCAGAGGAGCCGACCGGCCTCACATTTCACCCACAGACACGAACAGCGTGGAATTATTTTATGTCATAAGAAGAAACATTCATGTTAACACTCACCTGCAAGGGCGTAGATTTGGTTTTGGCATTGGTGGGGACGGATGATTCAACCACTGAACCCTGCCCTGTTTCTTTTGTTCCCGTTTTGGTCTTTGCTTCTTGATAAAAAAGGAGAAGTATACTTGCCTACATGTGCTATTCTACCTGCTTTTAAACCATTTAAAATTACAATTCATAGTTTTATATGTGAATTTTGCAAAGAAGAGTGAGCAAATATTTCCACATCAAGATGTGCCATGCTAATAGGTTCCTACCCAAAAAGACTGATTAGAGTGATAAAAGGCAAAGGTGCTGCAACAAAGTATTAGTTTAAGGGTGTGCATATTTGTGCAACCGGGTTATTTTAAGTTTTTTATTTTCACCTGTGATCTTGTGTCACCATTACTCTCTGAGCTTTGTGTTGGTTCTTCTGTCACTTGACAAATAGAACCTACGTGACAATAAGAATAAAATGTGGAGCTGCTTCAGTGTTTCTGTCACTTTGTGCAGATCTTGACTCATCAGTAATGTTTGTAGGGTGAGTGCATTTTTAAAACAATTTGTGCAAACTGCACTACAAGGTGGAATATTTGCAAAATCATGACTACCTCGTTATATTTTGTCTCAAAAATGAACCCTATGAATATTTCAGTGCCATTAGAGTGAAATTATTGTGTCACCAACATTTTAACGTTAGACATATAATTTTAACAGCCTCTGTAAACTAATATCCTGGCTCGCTCGATGCTGTCGTTTTCTCTGACTGTTTCAATCAAAATTAGAAATGCTGCTCAGAGACTGAGAGAACTAATAGTGCTGCCTGTTGTGCAGTTAGTTTCCAAAACACGTTATTCATGGTTACATAGAATTTTAGACTGATGTGGGCCAAAGCCTAGCATAGCCTGTAATGTTATTGTGACGGACACATTTTATGAGTGATCTTGACTTTAAGTAACTTACAGGTTTCTTTGAAAAACACTTTCTTATATCCAGGTACTTCCTTTTTGCTGCCACCCACCTCTCGTCCTTGCAGGCCCTAGTAGCGCAGGCTTGCCGCTGCTAAAACTAAACAGAGCTCCCTGAAAGGCACAGCCAATCACATTGGCCATATTTGTCACATGACGTAGGACTCCAGTAGAGAACGTAATTTAACTCTTTCTGCACCGCTGGGTGAACGAGACGTTGACAGATTGTTTTTTTCTTTCTTTCTATTGGGTTTGTTTTTCTTTTCTCGAAGAGATCAAATTATTGGTGGGGACACGTCCCTCCCGTCCATGCCAACTCTACGCCTTTGCTCACCTGCCTCAGCTCCACCTTCCTCCTCCTTCTCCTCTCAACGGAGGCTCAATACTTTCACTTTCACTACTCCTCCCTAAACACAGAGGATGCTGGGACTTGTAGTTTTTTCCTTCCGGTGCGGTCCCCTTCAGTTCGCTTATCAGCCTCGTCTCGGAACAGAGGACGCCATCATCTACCTGCTCAATCGTGTCTACACCCATCTGGACCAGCCGGCGAGCACTGTGAGGGTCATGTTTTTTGACTTTTCCAGTGCTTTCAACACCATCAGGCCGACCCTCCTGGGTGATAAGTTAGCAGCGATGCAGGTGGATGCTTCTCTGGTGTCCTGGATTGTTGATTACCTGACAAGAAGACCACAATATGTACGTCTCCCACAGTGTGTGTCTGACAAGGTGATTAGCAACACAGGGGCACCACAGGGGACTGTCCTCTCCCCCTTCCTCTTCACTCTCTACACCACAGACTTCAGCCACTGCACAGAGACCTGCCATCTTCAGAAGTTTTCTGATGACTCTGCGGTGGTTGGATGCATCAGCAGGGATGATGAGACAGAGTACCGGGCTGTGGTCGACTCCTTTGTCACGTGGTGTGAGCAGAATCATCTGCAGCTCAACGTGGCAAAGACCAAGGAACTGATCGTGGACTTCAGGAAGACCAGGAAACACTTGACCCCTGTTTCAATCCAGGGGGTCAGTGTTGACATTGTGGAGGACTATAAATACCTTGGAGTACACATTGACAATAAACTGGACTGGGCTAAAAACACCACAGCACTTTACAGGAAGGGCCATAGTCGTCTCTATTTTTTGAGGCGACTGAGGTCCTTCAACATCTGCCAGAAAATGCTGAGGATTTTCTATGAGTCTGTTGTGGCCAGTGCGATCCTCTATGCTGTTGCATGCTGGGGGAGCAGGCTGAGGGTCGCAGATGCCAACAGACTTAATAAACTGATCCGTAAGGCCAGCAATGTTGTGGGGATGGAGCTGGACTCCCTCAAGGTGGTGTCGGAGAGGCGGATGCTGTCCAAGATAAAGACAATGTTGGATAACACCTCCCACCCACTCCATGACATGCTGGTCAGTCACAGGAGCACGTTCAGTGAGAGACTGAGATTACCAAAAAGCACCACTGAACGACACAGGAAATCATTCCTGCCTGTGGCCATCTCCCTGTACAACGCATCCACTTAACACACTGTTTGCTGCTACAACTACACATGTTTCTTTTCCAAATATTTATTTATAAGTGACTTATGTATGTATGTATGTATATATATGTATATATTGTACTATTCTTAGTTAGCGTATTGTCTGTCTTGTCTTAATGTTGGTTTAAAATGGAGCACTGTAACAAAAAATAATTTCCCCCAGGGATCAATAAAGTATTCTGATTCTGATTCTGATTCTGATTCTGTACAGCGGGGGTTATGGCAGCTGTGTACCGGGACATGCGCTTTGTCGGTGGTAATAACAGCTCAATTGCTTGCGAGGCGAGCGGGTCTGTCCCACGCTTTGCCGTGAGCAGGGCTCCTACGCCTTTTTCAGGGTCAAATTCAAGCACTTTTTAAGCACTTTCAAGGTCCCTTTTCAAGCTTTTCCAGCACATCAGCCCCCCCGCCAAAAAAAAAAAAAGAATGCATGTTTCAATTCGCATTACCTCAGTAAGACCATGTGAAAATGAAAACAAATCATCCTACATGAACTTAAATACCTTTGTTCAACTTTTGCTAAGAAATAGAAAAAACGCACCACACAAAAATACAGTGGAACCCCGACTTACGAATGCCCCATTTCACGAAAAATTCAAGTTACGAAGGCACGGAATTGCAATATTTCTGCCCGTGTTATGGCAAAATGCCCGAGTAACGAAAGCTCCGATTGGCTGAGCCTACTACGCCCACAATGCCTTCCGAATCATGTGACAACCCCTTGGTTTCCGCACTCGTGCTTCGCTGTTCCACTTGAACGACGAATTGTTGTTCTAGTTAGCAATCAGCCTATAGCCTATCGTTCAGCATCGCCTCACTTAAAACGCGCAACTCAATTACGAAAGACCCTCGGGAATGAATTCATTTTGTAAGTCGGGGTTCCACTGTACTGTACTACCTTATATACATAGTGTATAAACTCTAAATGCCCATTTCACTTAAAAATTAAGATGTGAAAATGTGAACAAAAAAAGAAAGAAATAAGTCTGCTCATCAGATATTGATGCTTCTTTCCTGTGTGACAAGAATTAGGAGACAGATATTTGTTTGTTTTTTAAGTTAATTCCCAATAAAACTGTTTTATTGCTAACTACATTGCTCTCTGTATTATTGCTGAAGTCCTAAAGGATCACCTTTAAAGTGTTTGTGCTAATAACATGTACAGTCAGACAGGCATGGAGAACAGCACTGACTGGGAGGCTTTGAACAGATTAAGTAGTTCAATTCAACATATAAGACTTTAAGAATGCACAAGCATCTACTTAAAATCTATTGAATTTGTCATCTGTGATATTATTTTGTACAATTCCAATGTATTTTGTTCATCTCCCTTAAATAAACAGGCAGCCTTAAAGTATGAAATATTCATATACAAACACATATAAATGTGTGAACTGTCTCAGTGGCTGATTGTGCCCCACAGGCCTCAGTGTGAGCTTGAAAAGACATTTATAATGTTTAAGTAGTTTAATGTGCAGGTGCTGACCATAAACACATTTTGAATGAAAGCCGGGGAACTTTGGTAGCACAGAAACAAGTGGCTATTCTTTGTGACCATATGGACCGCTCATATTACCGTTATTTCAAATACTCCAGAAAGCTGGTGTCCAGGGTGTAATTGGCCGTTTTTGACTACTTTTGATGTGGCCTCTGTATTTCACATTTAAAAACTGTTTATCTTGCCAATCTGTTATTTTCTCATTTTGACAAAATGTATCAGCAGAATTTATCTAAATTCAGACAAAATTTAAAATACGAGTAGAAAGTGATATTTTTGACTGTAAAAACCACAAGCATGTTAAACAAATCATTTTCATAACTTGAAATGCAAACAGAAATTGTACATTTTTTAAAATACACAAAAGTTTTGCAGACAACAAAGTTATATTTACCTAAAAATGCAGCCAAGGCTCAGACGCTTTTTATGTAACCATTTCAAACTATTTACAGAACAATCAGGCGCAAGGCAGCCCAGGCGGGGAAATTTTGCTTTTACATTTTGCGACGCATTTTATTTCTCTATCTGATAAGAAAACTATTCAATCAGATAGTTGTTTGTGGTGAGCAATAATAAACAATGGATAATCCGTATACAAACAAATTCAAGCTTTTCTCCTCAACGGAGAGCCTCCCCCGATTGAACAACAACGCGTCAACAACATGCTGTGACTCTTCTTCCCTCTAAAGTCCTGGTGTTAACACTCACCCTGCATCAGCTTCACCTATTTTAAGTTGTTTTTACTTTTCAAACCGACGGATCATTTGAAGCCAACCATCCAAAAACTGCTTCAGCTGTGTTTGATGTTTATGCTACAGCCTGTTTACCAATATAATCAATATCAGATATCAGAGCAACAGAAACCTCGGTGATCAGGACGCTGGGACTGAGAACAGGAAGTGGCTCAAACGTCACAGTTTCATAACGTCACCCTGAACTCCACTCACGGAGTTTCTGTCGCCATTGTAGCTTTTAAAGTCCCGTGATAAAGGCGGGGCATTCTGTGAATCCGCACGCTCATTGGCTAATAGCTCGAGATTGACACATCGTTATCCAATGAGCGTGCGGGAACTTCCGACATAAAGTTGTTTCCTTTGAAAAACCAAAGTCTGATTATTTTTGCCTCCACTGACGGAGCCTGTTGTTTCCGCCACAGAGACACAGTAATGTCAGAGCGGTGTTAACACTCACCCTGCCTCAGCACAGCTCTCACTCTCCTCCTGCTCTCTCACACTAAACGGAGGCTCAGCTAAACTCACTTCCTCTCTACTTACAGGAAACCAGCGCTCAGAGGAGCCGACCGGCCTCACATTTCACCCACAGACACGAACAGCGTGGAATTATTTTATGTCATAAGAAGAAACATATTCATGTTAACACTCACCTGCAAAGGCGTAGATTTGGTTTTGGCATTGGTGGGGACGGATGATTCAACCACTGAACCCTGCCCTGTTTCTTTTGTTCCCCTTTTTGTCTTTGCTTCTTGATAAAAAAGGAGAAGTATACCTGCCTACATATGCTATTCTACCTGCTTTTAAACCATTTAAAATTACAATTCATAGTTTTATATGTGAATTTTGCAAAGAAGAGTGAGCAAATATTTCCACATCAAGATGTGCCATGCTAATAGGTTCCTACCCAAAAAGACTGATTAGAGTGATAAAAGGCAAAGGTGCTGCAACAAAGTATTAGTTTAAGGGTGTGCATATTTGTGCAACCGGGTTATTTTAAGTTTTTTATTTTCACCTGTGATCTTGTGTCACCATTACTCTCTGAGCTTTGTGTTGGTTCTTCTGTCACCTGACAAATAGGACATACATGACAATAAGAATAAAATGTGGAGCTGCTTCAGTGTTTCTGTCACTTTGTGCAGATCTTGACTCATCAGTAATGTTTGTAGGGTGAGTGCATTTTTAAAACAATTTGTGCAAACTGCACTACAAGGTTTTATTTTTATTTATTTGCAAAATCATGACTACCTCGTTATATTTTGTCTCAAAAATGAACCCTATGAATATATCAGTGCCATTAGGATGAAATTATTGTGTCACCAGCATTTTAACGTCAGACATATAATTTTAACAGCCTCTGTAAACTAATATCCTGGCTCGCTCGACGCTGCCGTTTTCTCTGACAGTTTCAATCAAAATTAGAAGTGCTGCTCAGAGACTGAGAGAACAAATAGTGCTGCCTGTTGTGCAGTTAGTTTCCAAAACACGTTATTCATGGTTACATACAATTTTAGACTGATGTCTAATGAATGGCTATCGTGGCTCAAGAGTTGGGAGTTCGCCTTGTAATCGGAAGGTTGCCGGTTCGAGCCCCGGCTCGGACAGTCTCGGTCGTTGTGTCCTTGGGCAAGACACTTCACCTGTTGCCTACTGGTGGTGGTCAGAGGGCCCGGTGGCGCCAGTGTCCGGCAGCCTCGCCTCTGTCAGTGCGCCCCAGGGCGGCTGTGGCTACAATGTAGCTTGCCATCACCAGTGTGTGAATGTGTGTGTGAATGGGTGGATGACTGGATATGTAAAGCGCTTTGGGGTCCTTAGGGACTAGTAAAGCGCTATATAAATACAGGCCATTTACCATGTGGGCCAAAGCCTAGCATAGCCTGTAATGTTATTGTGATGGACACATTTTATGAGTGAGCTTGACTTTAAGTAACTTACAGGTTTCTTTGAAAAACACTTTCTTATATCCAGGTTCTTCCTTTTTGCTGCCACCCACCTCTCCTCCTTGCAGGCTAGCTAGCAGCGCAGGCTTGCCGCTGCTAAAACTGTGCGGATCGATACTGAAATATCGATTCTTCCGATACCAGCAATTTATGTTCTAGAATTGATTCTCATATTATAATATCGATATTTTAGTACTCTGGGGTAAATTTGTAGTTTTTCCATTAAAATGAACGCAGTGGAAAGAAACTATATCATTCAGATCGTCTAATTTGGAAGGAACTACTTCCTCTTATGCCTTTCATAGTCATATGCGAAATACGGCTGTATAAATGTGTCGCAGCCCATTGCGTGCACACTCACAACAATGGCAGAGCGCAAACAGAGTCATGTGTGGACGCGTTTTACCTCCACAAACAGCCCAGACGCGGTTTGTGATATATGTGGCAAGACAGTGAGGTGTTGTGGCAACACCACTGACCTCGTCAAACACCTCGGAGTAAATCACATCACAGAATATGATAAGCTTATGTTGAGGTGAACTGAAGAGGAGGACAGGGACAGGTGCTGCTAGAGCGAGACAGACGTCTCTCGCAGAGTCCTTTAGTGCTGCAGGCAGGCAACATGCTCAAATAGCGCACAACGTCAGTTTTTTTTTATTTCTATATGATTATTCTGCATTATTAAGCAATAAAAACAAGTTGTCTGATATCGTCTAATCATTATGAAGCAATATGGTTATGTTATTATTACAATTACATAATACAATTATACACAGCAAATTCAAAAGTGTTAAATTTTTTGGTGTTAATAGTCTTCTTGCAAAAGTAGAGTTAATTTTACTCTAAGCAGAGTCACATTCTTTTAATGTAACTCTGAGGTGTAAAATGATAGTAGTTAAAATCGAGTGTTAAAAATGAGTGTTTCTATGTCAAATCTGGAGGTGTTACAATGGAAACATTAACTCTTGACCTCTTAACTCTGAACTCCTAGAGGGGCTATGACACCAACAGAGTAAATTCACAGACTCCGCCCCCAGCACGGCTCCAATCGAAGCTGAAGTGAAGCCGTTTCGGAACATTTTGCTCTACATATTTGAGTTGTTTGCCATGCTTGGTAAGTCATTCTTTCAAAGATTGTTTCAATTATTTCTATTAGCTTTTACTTCTGTGGCTCTTTGGAGTTGAGACGAAGCTGTGTGAAAGGCATTAGCCATGTTGCTCGGTGATAGCATAACATTCTGTTTTAGCTAGCTGAAAGGTATTGTTTGCGGCAAATACCACAGCCTTGAAAAAAAGCTTGCATGTGAATTTTCAGTCAAACTTATGGTCAAATACACCTAAAACAATGTCTAGAATGTGAAACGTTGGTATAATGGTGCTACTTGAAGCCTGAAAACGATCGCCCATAAAAACAAAAACAAACGAGCAAACAGCAGTAGCTGACGTCCTGACTGGATTCTACGTTAGCATTTAGATCCCTCCAGTTTTATGCACACGGTTTAGGTAAAAATGAAAAAGGTTGAGGTTTTACATTTAGTTCAGTATTACCTGTTGCCTGTGTCCTTGTCTTTTGGGAAAATACTTTACACAAGTAATGGCTCAAAGAGGATTCCTTTTTTTTTTTTTACTGTGCTGCAATTGATTACTGGATTATTTGTGCCATTAATTAGTGTCAACTAATTTTTATTCAATCTCCGCACAGGATATGCTTGTGAAGATGGATTATGGGGGAGAGCAGAAGTGCGTTGAAGTTCCACAAAGGGATGAATGAAGGACATGCATATTGTATTGAAGAAATAAGTGATGAGAATGCTGTTATTTGCATTTACCATGTCAGACCTTTTGATAAACACAATTCTAATGAAAGTGAGAACATGTACACTGTTACATCTTTCAGAAAATGTTTTGAAATTGTGGTGCACAGTTCAGAATAAATGTTTTTCAAAAACCATTGCATCTTTTTAGTAAATGTTTATTTCCAAAAGAAATTTCTAGAAGTTCAGAACAGTAAAATTCCCGCTTTTTAGAATGAATTAGAAGATAACTCTTAAGTAGTTAAACTAAAATACTCTTTGAGAGTTAATATATAAACTCTTAACACTAAGTGTTAAATTATCAACTCCAGACAGATTTGGTGTTTAACACTAAATCAGAGTTAATGTACCAACTCTCCAAAAAGAGTTAAATTAACACTCTCTGGTGTGGACCCATATAGACACTTTAATAGTGTTGAAATCAAATCCGACAGTGTTAATTTGGACATGCTGGATTTGCTGTGTATATTGTATTATGAAATGCAATGAAACATTAAGTTTTTGTACAGAGTATCTGTATCGGATCAGTATCACCAGATACCACCCTGAATTTTACTTGGTATCGGATCGGAAAGGAAATCAGTGGTATCGCACATCACTACTAAACAGAGCTCCCTGAAAGGCACAGCCAATCACATTGGCCATATTTGTCACATGACGTAGGACTGCAGTAGAGAACGTAATTTAACTCTTTCTGCACCGCTGGGTGAACGAGACGTTGACAGATTGTTTTTTTCTTTCTTTCTATCGGGTTTGTTTTTCTTTTCTCGAAGAGATCAAATTATTGGTGGGGACACGTCCCTCCCGTCCATGCAAAATCTATGCCTTTGCTCACCTGCCTCAGCTCCACCTTCCTCCTCCTTCTCCTCTCAACGGAGGCTCAATACTTTCACTTTCACTTCTCCTCCCTAAACACAGAGGATGCTGGGACTTGTAGTCTTTTCCTTCCGGTTCGGTCTTCCTCTTTGTTTGTTTGTGTTTGTGTTCAAGTTATTTCGATCATGAAGACATAGGGTTGCCAACTCCCTGAGAAATAAATAAGGGGCACCTCGTGGCCAGGGCCGGGCAACCCAGTTGTCTTCACCCTTCCCAGTGTGGTGAATTTTTTAGCTCTTTTTTTTTGTGTGTGAAATTATTTTTTAACCATTTGACTTGAATTTGATTTAAGTAGATGCATATTCTTTGTGATATGAACACATGGGAAACAAATGATCATTTGGCCATTTATTTTTAGCTCAAAATGACAACATTAACACAGTAAAACAGGTCTCTTTCTTAAACAGAAGCCTGTCATGCTTAACTTTTGAGAATAAAAGTAAATCTTTCTTTAAAAGAACTCTGTCCTGCTTAATTTAAAATTATATAAATTAATAGAAAACAATAGAAGGCACCATTTCCATTGAGAAAAATGGACATTCAAAGTTTGAAATTTTTTTTTTTTAAAAGAGCCATGGCTTGAAAAGTGAAAACTGCAGTAATAAAGGCCCCAAGTTGAAAAGTGCCAGAAAAATAAGTTTCACTATGTCCTGAAACTTTACCAGTGCTGGCTTAAAAGAAAGGATGGTACATATTCGAAGAGGTAAACATGTTGTTCCCACATCATAACTGGAAAACTGTTCAATCGTACAGTCTGGTCCTGAAAACCTGGGCCTTCTTTGAAAGGCTGTTCCTTTTGAGCTCCATAACCAGTTTCTATAATATCTCAAAGGTATACTTTTCCAGTGGGTAGGTGAGGTTCAAAGTGTACATTAGTCCAAACAGCATTGCAGCTGCTAGGGTATAGTTATCCAAATCCTGCCAGACTCTCTGGCCTTCAAGGACTATCCTGATGTCCTCAAGGCTGCCATTGCCATCTCTTGACTTTTTGATGTAAATTCCCATGGTTGTTTCCTTATTAGATCGTTGGATAATGGCTTCATCTGTGGCCTAGAAAATGCAGAATTCCAAAATTTAATTAAACAGAACACTGGTCAAAGAACATTATACCAAATCTTATTTTAATCTGTGTCACTATTCCAAAAAATGTTAACATTAACACATTAGGTGAACAAAAAACGG
Source organism: Rhamphochromis longiceps (assembly GCF_057381845.1). Classification (NCBI taxonomy): domain Eukaryota; kingdom Metazoa; phylum Chordata; class Actinopteri; order Cichliformes; family Cichlidae; genus Rhamphochromis; species Rhamphochromis longiceps. The sequence goes on along the minus strand of NC_140559.1, from coordinate 8,787,497 downwards.
ATTCATTACAGCATGTGATTTGAGTCCTCAGAATGCTTAAAAAGGTAATGCATGAAGTGAAATCTCCATGCAAAGAAGCAGAATACTGTCAGAGCATAGAGAGGTGTTCAACTATGAACTCCACACATAGTTCTAATGCAGGTAAAAGAAAAAAAAAGAAAAATAAATGCACCCATGGTAAATTGTGAAAATCCCAGGTGATTTTCAACATACTCCTGGCATAGAGTGACAAGCAGCCTTTTGTTAAAATTATTATTTTCCCTAAAGTGTATACACAAATTAATTTTTTTCTTACCTGGGCCGTGGGCTCCAGAATGTTCTGAAGTCTTCTTCCTATTTGTCCTTCTCGACTTTTCAAGACCTTTATTAGTTTGTCAGATAGCACATCTATCTGCGAGAGTAATCTGGACTGCAGTGGCATGGTGGTAATGCGCTTAAACTCTGCATTTATCTAAAAAGAGAAGTTGTCACATAAAAATGCTGCCAAAATCTCAAATCTCACAAGGTTACATCCACACAAAGTTGTTATTTTATGTCATATTACTATTTATTAGCTATGGGTCCCATGTTTTTTTTGTTTTTTTTTTTGATTTTTTTTTTTGGCCTGTCCCGTTTGGCTCTTTTGCCATCAGAATTGTTGTCTAAAGGCAAAGAAAGATGCCCAACGGATTTACTTTACCAAACTGACCATCCCAGCCTTGCCGTAATGGTCCATTTGATTCACCTTTTATTGTTTATTTTATTTTCACTTACTGAATACGGGACAGACTTGACTGGGGGAAAGAAGGTGTTAAGGTTCAAAATTGAGGAAGGAGAGTACAAACCACCCTTGGTCCAGAAGCTCTTGGTCAAACAATGATTTTTAATGAATACACACGTGTGGGAAGAACACTCTGTGCGCAGACAGCAAGTGGTCTTCGACTTCCTCAAAGCATACACAGATTTTATACCGTCAGGGCTTGATTTACTGACGCCCCTTCATGCGTCACAGACAGGATATATACACATACGTCAATATCAAAACCACAATGACTTTTAACACAGTTTAAAAGAACGTTGTCTTCGTCTCGTCTGGAACACGAGCCCCACATCCTGCCAGACGCTGTTCCTCTTTCCAGAGACAAACATGACCAACTTCTCACCTATAAATGAGTCTACTAATGTGTGTGTGTGTATGTGTTGACCTTACATGCCCTCTCATCTCACCCGTTGCACTTCTGACCTTTTACCAGACCAGAGGCTCATCCTTATGTGTAATAACCTAACTGAAACTATATGTACTATGTTGAATAAATGTTTTAATCAAGAACCTCTACTAAGAGCTTAATAAAAGAATATAAAAGTATAACAGACAATTTGAATAACCTAGTAATTCAAATAGCCTCGTCTAACCTGCTCAGAATAACTTAGACTCTGCTTTCACTTCTGCTTTCCCTTCTGCAAACTCTCTGCAACTTCCTGTCAGCCTGCAACTTATTCTTTCTAAAACACACACACTGTTTAAACCTCTGAATACAATATTAATGCTGCAGATTCTATTATTAATGCAATGGTAATGATGATTATTTAACAATAGCAGTAAAATAATTTCCCTGCTCCACACTCCCTCTCTCGACCTCTGGAACACCAGAGGTCGCAATACATTGTGTCCTCGCTCAGCAAATCAGACAACCTCATGTCATCTAATTGGTCCAGAAATAAACACCCGCTCCCATTCGAGAACACTCCATGTGTAAGCTTAGGTTTCCTTGGTCCCTCTCTTGTGGTCCATCAGGCCTCGGACCTCCAGGATCCTCACCCCCCTGCGGTCACCGAGATCTTCTGCAAAGGAAACAAAACACCTTTCCTGCACCTCCCTAACTTATCATATTTGGGACTTCTGTAATCAAAAGCCTGATCCTAATTATGTTCTTAACTTATTGACCTGTATTTATATATTCTTATATATTCTACTACAAGCTCCAAAAGAAAACAACCACTTTAATCAATTAAGTTTAAGCATATAAGAGAAACAACTCCTGTGTGTTAACACTAACTTCATTTTAACCTCACATTTCCTATGTTATAACCTGTTTTTGGTATAGCCTTTTTATTTCATTTTGCTCATTTTAATGTAACAATACCTTCTAATTCTAGTTTATCAGATTTAACCAAAATATATGCTTTCCTTCCTCTTTGGTCCTTCTTTAAGTTCAGTTAAAAGCTAAATGAATTTGAGGCCTTTTGCCTGGACTCTATACTGTCATGTGTGTTTCTGGACTCTGTGTCTGTAAGCGCGTGCAATCCTTCAATAACTTCAATAACTCATATCAAAAATTGCAATATGTATAAAAATCATTTCTATTTATAAACTCTCCCCTTTATCCTAAAAATAAATCTATGTAATATCTGTATGTGTAAGCCTACATTATAACCACTTCTTCTAGAAATCAAAAGAAATCCAACCTGTTCTCCTCCTTCAACCCTCACTAATTTTCCCCAAAGGATATCTTTTTGTCAACGTGTCCCACAATTTCCCTCTAAGATTTGTACACAGCTTTAAAACCCTGGTATTGTATCTTCTAAACAGGATTCAGTTCTTTAATCCTTTAACCTTAACATAAAAATAACTGTTTCAGTTTTACCATACCCAAATGACCAAAAACCCCAAAAAGTCCTAAAATGATCCTAAATTATTAAACAATTATTAAACCCTAAATTCCCCCTTTATTTTGACACATGAAATGTGTCACAATACTATACAAAACTTAAAATGCTCAGTTTTCCCCACTCATGATCCAATCTGTGTCTTACAAATAAACTTAAAACAGAACAATTATCAGTCATGTGTTCCTCCAATTAAGAAAATGATTCCCCTTTAACATTTGGCATTCTCCCAACCATATACTATAATCCCATAATCTAACCCCACTCAATAAAACAGAAATTTTCTCTGGTAAAAGCCAATTGTTTGTCCACATTTATTCATCCACCGTCATCCAGCCACACATTCACATGCAGTCACACCATATATTGCTAATAATGGAGCAAGTGATCAGATTCTCCACCCTCAGCAAAATGAGCTCAGTCATTTTTTATTTTCCACAGGAAAATATTTCTTTATGCTTTTGGACTGGATTGACTCGCATAAAATCCTTTTTACAGGGACTTACGACCTGAATAGTCCCCACAGGTAGCTCTCCTCAGCCAATTGTAATCTGGAAAGCCCCCTTATATTTGCTCTTCCCGAGAATTTTCAGCGCCGTTATTCACTGTTGCAGACCTGCTTAAAACAAAAATGAGAAAAAATAGAGCTGATTATTAGCTCATGAAAACACAAAACAAAATCACCTGACAGGTTTTCTTTAAGTGCACTGTTACAAAATAATGGGCCCAATTTTAGACATGTCGATGTTTCCTAAAACTCCCTCTATTAAAAACAAAAACAACAACCCAAACCTAACTGACAGAATCAACCCATCACCACAACAACCTCAACAACCTTAAACACACAAGTCTTGCCACCACATAATTTCACCTCCTCAATACACCGAAAGTCTCATTAAAACCACACAATTTGCACACAAAAATCACCCCCTTTAACATACTTAAATTCAGCATAAAACCCCCTTACGACAACATATAATCACTAAACTATAAACTATTTCCTACCCAAATCTGTACTTCTCTTGTCTGCCATGCTTCCTCTTCTGAAAGTCACTTCCTCAGTCACACACACACACACAGGAAGTTCCTTCGTCATCACTCACTCCAGCTAATTTGCATACTGAGTCATCTCTCAATGAGTTGCTGTAACAACAGAAACATATGTTTAAACATTACCAACTCATTAAATCATTTTATTTCTTTCTACAGTGATCACTACTTGATCACTCAGTACGAGAGAGCACTCCTAAGTCACTCTTTTAAAACTACTTTAATCACCGTTTGTTTTCATAACTCACTCCCTTCGTCATATAACTTCTTTGAGTTATTCCTCAGCTTCAAACTCAAGTGTATTTCATTAACCATTCACACCATTCTACCACTCATACAAGTAGCAAGCTGATCTTCATTGCGTATCTTTGTGTTCTAAGCCAGGTTTAATCAGTATCTATACAAATAATCATCATGAGCTTGTCTTGTCTTTATAAGGTTAATGCATTTTCTGTTTGTGTATGTTGCTTTTGCAGTGTGTCAGACTCCTTCATAATTCTCCACTTAAGCCGTCAGTTTCTTTCCCAAATTTACTAACCCTCATTTTGATTTCCCCTTAAATAACAGCATTCCTTGTCCTCAGCCAGAAGTTAGGGCTCCACTTGCCACTTACCCCCTCCGCCTTAGCCCAGCGGCTTTACCCTTGAGGTCCCGTCTTCTTCACTTCATCTCACCAGTGAGTCTGAGCTCACAGGGACTGAGTGAGGCCGAGTAATCGTGACTGTGCCTGCCTTAGGTTGTCCCAGGGTTTCGAGGTGGGATCTTACCCGTCATGGGCTATCCAGCCTTCCATACTCGCCTGATACGGGGACCAAGTGGGCACGGGTGCTATGAGGGGAGGGGAGACACTGGCTCTGGAAATTAAAGGAGTTTAAGCTGCTTCCTTCATTGCATCTTATATTAAACTATCTCACTTCTGATTCTTTCCAAAAATAATTTCACATGTAACAATTTGTGTATGTGTGTTTTCTATTCATTAATGTAATTGTCAGTTATTTTCTCTCTTTATTTTACTTTTTTATCTGTTTGTTTGTGACGTTCTACTTTGGTTCTACTAAATCTTGATGTAAAAACAATACACCCTTATTTCACGCACACACACTCTGCAGACTTCCTCTGTTCACACACTCGCCTATGAGTTATTATTATTAGTTATTTATTATTTTGTTCAAATCACACAGAATCATTCAAATCGAGTACTCACAGCATTCACATCACAACCTTCAACGTGCTCACTTTCAATCCTGCAAGACGCAGAGATGGACATCTCCTTCACCTAACATAAACTAAATTACCATATCAACATACAATTACTGAAATTCAGACTCAAATACACCGTCTGTTTTAATAAAGTCAAAGAGTAAACGGGTGTACCAAGTGTATGTACTTATGCGTTCTTGAACTGAAAGAAAAAGAAACTCAAACTCTTATAACATCACTCATGCCTCTCTCAAATTAAAAACACTTTCAAACTTTAAAACATCCTACTTTACATTACCAAAGAAATACCTCTCACACCTTTATTCCTCATTCAAAACCTTCTAGTCACCGCATTCACACTTAAACTGTGACCAGAGTTGAGGAATATAACTCAAAACACACTTTCCTAAGAGTATTTTAGACATGCTTATCATAATCAGAAAGAGCAAGTCAAAAACAAACAAACGAAAAATTGAAACCTCCATTAATTCTCACCGCACACACAAGAAATTGAAAAAATAAACCACACCAGCAACTAATGCTGGAGAAAAGTTACTACTGAAAGTAATGTGTTAGTCTTAAGTATATACAGTGCACTCAATATATTTATATATCTACATCCAAACTCAGTCAATTACTATACATCCACTACGGCAACTCAAAACTTTATTTATAGTCCTCTAATAAACATAAATGGCATCTTAAACACACTCAACAATGTTTGCAGCAGTATTTGTGAAACCAACTGTGGTTTAAACAGTTCACTGCTTACTCATTTGCATTTTCACACTCACACACACTCCGTCTAAAAATAGCTCCAGCATTGCCTCAGACTCCTTTCACACAGAGATCTCTTATTTTATATTACAAAGACATCTTATATTTACAACCACTGTCAGATCTGTCAGCTTTAGCGCCTACACAATTTCGACAAATTTAAAATAACCGCCCAGCGGATAAACTCCCTGAGTTTTTTGCGACCAATTAACCAGTCTCGGTCCCGGACCGTGGCCCGATTTCTATTTCCTTAATAAATTTATAAGCGTTAACCAACCCAAACTTTGCCTGAAGCTCTATTTTTGGCATTACCTCATTACAACCTCACCTGCAGTCAGCCTGGAATCCAGAGCCACACCACTGTGCCAGCCTCTCTCTTCACATGTTGCCTCCTGTGAGATTCCTGACACCCCTCCCCCACCCATCACCTTCACTCAATACCAGGTTGAGATGCAAATGAGGAGACTTCACTCAGGCAAGTCTGCTGGACCAGACGGAGTGAGTCCCCTTGTCCTCAAGGCCTGTGCCCCCCAGCTGTGTGGAGTCTTTCATAAACTGTTTATGCTGAGTCTGAGTCTGCAGAGGGTCCCGGTGATGTGGAAGACATCATGCCTCGTCCCTGTACCAAAGACGCCTCGTCCCAGTGGCCCCCAGGATTACAGGCCCGTGGCACTGACCTCCCACGTCATGAAGACCCTGGAAAGGCTCATCCTGGACCAGCTGCGACCCATAGTAAGACCACATCTGGATCCCCTTCAGTTCGCTTATCAGCCTCGTCTCGGAACAGAGGACGCCATCATCTACCTGCTCAATCGTGTCTACACCCATCTGGACCAGCCGGCGAGCACTGTGAGGGTCATGTTTTTTGACTTTTCCAGTGCTTTCAACACCATCAGGCCGACCCTCCTGGGTGATAAGTTAGCAGCGATGCAGGTGGATGCTTCTCTGGTGTCCTGGATTGTTGATTACCTGACAGGAAGACCACAATATGTACGTCTCCCACAGTGTGTGTCTGACAAGGTGATTAGCAACACAGGGGCACCACAGGGGACTGTCCTCTCCCCCTTCCTCTTCACCCTCTACACCACAGACTTCAGCCACTGCACAGAGACCTGCCATCTTCAGAAGTTTTCTGATGACTCTGCGGTGGTTGGATGCATCAGCAGGGATGATGAGACAGAGTACCGGGCTGTGGTCGACTCCTTTGTCACGTGGTGTGAGCAGAATCATCTGCAGCTCAACGTGGCAAAGACCAAGGAACTGATCGTGGACTTCAGGAAGACCAGGAAACACTTGACCCCTGTTTCAATCCAGGGGGTCAGTGTTGACATTGTGGAGGACTATAAATACCTTGGAGTACACATTGACAATAAACTGGACTGGGCTAAAAACACCACAGCACTTTACAGGAAGGGCCAGAGTCGTCTCTATTTTTTGAGGCGACTGAGGTCCTTCAACATCTGCCAGAAAATGCTGAGGATTTTCTATGAGTCTGTGGTGGCCAGTGCGATCCTCTATGCTGTTGCATGCTGGGGGAGCAGGCTGAGGGTCGCAGATGCCAACAGACTTAATAAACTGATCCGTAAGGCCAGCAATGTTGTGGGGATGGAGCTGGACTCCCTCAAGGTGGTGTCGGAGAGGCGGATGCTGTCCAAGATAAAGACAATGTTGGATAACACCTCCCACCCACTCCATGACATGTTGGTCAGTCACAGGAGCTCGTTCAGTGAGAGACTGAGATTACCGAAAAGCACCACTGAACGACACAGGAAATCATTCCTGCCTGTGGCCATCTCCCTGTACAACGCATCCACTTAACACACTGTTTGCTGCTACAACTACACATGTTTCTTTTCCAAATATTTATTTATAAGTGACTTATGTATGTATGTATGTATATATATGTATATATTGTACTATTCTTAGTTAGCGTATTGTCTGTCTTGTCTTAATGTTGGTTTAAAATGGAGCACTGTAACAAAAATAATTTCCCCCAGGGATCAATAAAGTATTCTGATTCTGATTCTGATTCTGATTACACAGCCAAGGCTTACCCTGAAGTTTTAAGTTAAAGTTACACGCCCGAAGTCCAACTTCTTCTGACCAAAAAAGCGCAGACTACCGTTCCAAACGGTAAGGAGACTCTAACTCCTAGTTATTCTGGAGTGCCCCAAGCTCCACAGTGACCAACTGACTATCCCTCTTCGAGGACAATGCCTAAGCGTCCTTGGCATTGGCAAGCGTTACCTCTGAGCACTGCGCTTCCTAGCAGACTCTAACTGCCGTTCTAGAATAATTTATAATACTTTGAAACAACAATCAACACCCAAAACAAGTGTATGACTGAGGCAGATCGACCCTGATGGACAATGGGGACTCTAACCCACAAAATGACCAACAAAGGTCTGACCTAATGACCAACCGGGACTTTAACCCACAAAATGACCAAATTCCCTACCAAACTACTTGAGACTCTAACTCAATTTCTTTGGGACTTCAACCCAGTATTTAAACTTTTCCTAGCAGACTCTAACTGCTTTAGCAGACTCTAACTGCTTTCATTTCTTCTTGGCAGACTAACTGCTTTAGCAGACTCTAACTGCCTTAACTCATGAGATTTTTCATCAAAATCAAAACAGACATCCACCAGTAATTTCAGTGAGTAGACTTAAATTTTATCATATCCAATTTGGCACACTTTGGAAATAATTCAACAGGTCGTGCCTTACCTTTGGATAAGCCGGCTTATGCCCACTCACTTCGACCACTGGAATTCATGTCTGCCCATCAGACCACCTCAGACCACGAATTTCTCCATCTACACCTCCAATTCTCCCTCCTCAATTACCGGACGAAGCCCCCAAATGTTAAGGTTCAAAATTGAGGAAGGAGAGTACAAACCACCCTTGGTCCAGAAGCTCTTGGTCAAACAATGATTTTTAATGAATACACACGTGTGGGAAGAACACTCTGTGCGCAGACAGCAAGTGGTCTTCGACTTCCTCAAAGCATACACAGATTTTATACCGTCAGGGCTTGATTTACTGACGCCCCTTCATGCGTCACAGACAGGATATATACACATACGTCAATATCAAAACCACAATGACTTTTAACACAGTTTAAAAGAACGTTGTCTTCGTCTCGTCTGGAACACGAGCCCCACATCCTGCCAGACGCTGTTCCTCTTTCCAGAGACAAACATGACCAACTTCTCACCTATAAATGAGTCTACTAATGTGTGTGTGTATGTGTTGACCTTACATGCCCTCTCATCTCACCCGTTGCACTTCTGACCTTTTACCAGACCAGAGGCTCATCCTTATGTGTAATAACCTAACTGAAACTATATGTACTATGTTGAATAAATGTTTTAATCAAGAACCTCTACTAAGAGCTTAATAAAAGAATATAAAAGTATAACAGACAATTTGAATAACCTAGTAATTCAAATAGCCTCGTCTAACCTGCTCAGAATAACTTAGACTCTGCTTTCACTTCTGCTTTCCCTTCTGCAAACTCTCTGCAACTTCCTGTCAGCCTGCAACTTATTCTTTCTAAAACACACACTGTTTAAACCTCTGAATACAATATTAATGCTGCAGATTCTATTATTAATGCAATGGTAATGATGATTATTTAACAATAGCAGTAAAATAATTTCCCTGCTCCTCAAAGGGGAGAAAGAAAGAGGGAAAGAGAAACAGCTGAGAAGAGGGACGGGGGAGAAGGGCAAAAGACAAAAACCAACAGAACGGGCAGAGAAAAAAAAATGCATATATCAATCACCTGGATCACCTGCTGAGAAAGAAAAAAGAAAGCAAGCAGAAGAGAACAAGAGTAATAGAATAAACAACATCACAATGATATATGGGAATATGACAGTAAATACTAAATGTTAAACATTATTGTGCAGCACATAAGATCAACAGAACACAGTGTGCTTTGAGGTAGGAGCCAAAAAGGGTGTAGTTTGTGGGTGTGATCACCCGTGTGTACACCTGTGAGCATGGACGCGCTTGTTTTTTGTTTTTTTAAAAGGTTCCTTCATGTAATAATCTGCTAGAGGGTGTGGGGGGGCCACAGCCCCGTCCTCCAGGGCGTGAAGCAGGTGTGGAGGAGATCAAAACTCCAGACATCCAGAGGCCCCCAGAACACAAGAGACCAAGGAAGACCAACAGAGGGGTAGCTGCGCCACTGTCCCGGAAAGAGCTGAGGAGAGTCCCAGATGAGGGCTCACTCAGCAGCCGCGGAGCAGAAGCCAGGGGGAGTTGCAGTGACGCGCCCGTGAGCTCCGCCGGCAGCCAGCTGCGCCTGAGTGACCGAGCCGGGGGCACCCCACCTCCGAAGTGGCCCGAGCGAGCCCCAGGCTCCAGGCCCCGATAAGCGGCCGCCAAGGAGTGAGCCGGTGTGTACCTGGACGCCCATCCCCGGACACAAAGAACCACCAATGCACCGATGTCTGAGGGGGTCCGCCACTGGCAGGGGAAGTGGTGGTAGGGGGAGATAGGCCTCCAAACCTTGGAGGGCCTGAGATGTCCCCAGAGAGGTGGCGCCTGACACCCAACCTGACATATAGACACAGACATACAGGCACACACAGATACAAACATCCATTCCCACCCTCATGCTCTCATATGCACTTACTCCACACTCAACCAACGTGGAGACAGACATAAAGAGACGTTGTACACACGATCACACTCCCCAAGCGTACTCTACAAACCGGGTCTAGGTGCCCCCGCCCCTGGAGGGGGGAACTGCACCCAGACCCAGGTGGTGTTTCCCTTTTCCCTGCGGTGGGGGGAGGCAGACCGCCCCGACTCCGCAGCAGCAGGAAGGCTCCACACTCCAGACCGCAGTCGGACGGCCTACTCCTCCTCCTAGTCCTAGCCCCCCTGCTCCAGCAGGTCGCAGAGAACGGGGGTGAGAGAAGACTCCGAACCTCCCTCCACCCGCTCATTGTAATGTTGATGCATGTGTGTTCTAAGGTGCATTTAAAACCCAGGAGGGCTTGGAGCTACCTGCCAGAGAGCAGCAGGTAAGCGCATGGTCCCTCCTGCTAGCCCTCAATGTCTACGTGTATTTAAAATTGAGAGGTGGGCAACGATGCCAGGGGTGGGGTGTACACCCTGATGGTACTTTGGACTCCGTGTATCGTGCCCACCCCCAAGATCCTATATGTATGTGTAATGAGAGTGTGAGTAATGTGAATGTCTAAGTTGTGGGATAAAATTGAGGCAGAGGCAGCCAGAAGGGGACAGGGGGGGGGGGGGGGGGGGGGGTAGCCTCCTCTGCACCCTGGTGACATACCCCTACTCCAAGGCCCTGCATGTGTGGGTGGTTGTGGTGGAGCGGGAAGAGGGAGGCAGCTGGAGATGGGGAGGGAAGGAAGGGAGGGGCAAGTGACCCCTCCCTGGGGCCAGCTCCCCCGCTGACCCCAGTAGGCACCCCCATACTCCGCGACCCACCAGGGAAAGTGGGCCCAGGCCCATCCAGACCGGGCCCAGTGCAGCAGCGCCGCCCGGCCCCACAGAGCCCGGGACAGTCCACCCAACCCCACCACAGAGAAAACTGCACCCACCCCACCATCAACTCATCTTCCAGACTACATAAGACAATAAACACCCAGGCTGAGATCTTCCTCCACCTCTCCTGTATCTCCCCCTCCTGCAGAGGCAGCTCCTGAGGAGAGGAAAGCTCCTGCAAGATGTGACAATCTCCCCCACCAGTTGAAGAGCCCCCCAGGTGGCTCGACGCACCGGCGGCACCCTGCTCCAGGGCTGGGCCCCCATGCACCCACCCGCCCACAACCCCGGCAACACACCAACCAGGACCCAAGCCCCCGAGGCCCGGTCCGGGTCCCAGCCCAGAGACGGAGCGCCCCCAGAACCTCACGCCCATCCCGGACCCACCCAGGGGCAGCCAGGCTACCAGGTCAGTAACCCACGTCCGTCAGCACAGACCCTCCCCTAGCCCCGCTGCACGCAGCCGCGAGGAAACAGTCACCGGAGAGCCAACAGAGCCCCTAACCGGACATGACCGCTACCCCGGGTTGAGCCCCCCAAGGAAGATGCCTCCGGGGAACCCCCCGATGCCCTAAGCCTGTCCCTACCCCCACACCAATCACAACAGTGAAGGCGGGACCAAACTATGACCCCCCCCCCCCCCCCACTAGGTGATGGAGCTGATCAAAGGAGCCCAGAGCAATTGATCTGATGTGGTGGCAGAGGCTGTATCAAGACTAATGTAATCTAATAGATAATTTCTATATTGGTTAGAATTAAGATTATTTTTATTTTTCCAGTTCATGAGGACTGTTTTCTTGGCTATGCATAGGGCAGTGAAAACCATATGGGCGATATTCTTTTCTGAAGTGACATTATCTAAGCTGCCCAACAAACACACTAAGGGGGAAGTTGGAATGTTACATTTCAGACACTTCGATAAGTCTTCACATATCTCGCGCCAAAACTTCTGAACTGGTGGACAGAACCAAAGAGCGTGGATATAATTGTCCGGTGAATTGGTTTGGCAGTGTGAGCAGTTGTTGGTAGACGTAAAGCCCATCTTGAACATCCGATGACCTGTATAGTGCACTCTATGTAATATTTTGTATTGAATTAATTGAAGACTGGGATTTCTAATTAGATGAAAGGTTTTTAAGCAAATCTGAGACCAGAAGTTTAGGTCTAAGTTAACTGATAAATCCGCTTCCCATTTTGCAATAGGAAGTGATATTGATTCATCTGTTTTAGAAAGCATTCTGTATATTTTGGATAGTAATTTGGGGGGTTTAAGAGTAAGAAATTGAACCACACTTGGTGGTGTTTGTAGTTCAACTTGACCCGGTTTAAATTTCTTTTTTACTATGGATTTAATTTGTTGATATTCTAAAAATCTTTTCTTGTTGATCCCATATTGTGTAACTAGTCCGTCAAATGAAATAAATTCTGTTCCTTCTAGTATATGTTCTAAATATTTGATTCCTTTATCACTCCAATCTGAAAAGTTTATCATATTATTGTTTTGTAATATGTCAGGGTTGTTCCAGATAGGTGTATGTTTGCATGGGATTAATGAAGACGCCGTCAATTTTAGAAACTCCCACCATGCTGTCAGAGAAGAGCTGATGTTGATGCTTTTAAAGCATTCATGTCGTTGGATGTTTGAGCTGATAAATGGTAGGTCTGAGATCTCTAGATTATTGCAGAGTGCTTGTTCTACATCTAGCCAAGGTTCATCTAAGAGGGTGTGTTTTAGCCATCCTGAGATAAACTGAAGCCTGTTGGCTAAGAAGTAGTGCTGAAAGTTAGGCAGTTCTAGTCCTCCTTTATCCTTGGTCTTTTGTAGTGTTTTTAAGCTTATACGTGGGGGTTTATTTTTCCAAAGGAATTTGGACATACATGAATCTAGAGATCTGAACCAATCTTGTGGCGGTTTAGTTGGGATCATTGAGAATAAATAATTTATTTTTGGTAAGACCATCATTTTTATAGCGGCAACCCTTCCCATGAGTGATATGGGTAGACATTTCCATCTAGCCAGATCATCTTCTACCTTCTTTAAAAGTGGGATATGGTTTAATTTAGTTAAATCTCACAAGGTTACATCCACACAAAGTTGTTATTTTATGTCATATTACTATTTATTAGCTATGGGTCCCATGTTGCTGAGCAGTTCCATAGTTGCCCTTACTTCCATACCACCCAAAGCCTGTTTGCAACCACAGCAGTTGCCTCCTTCTGGGCCATTTTGCAGTTCTGCCAAATGACCCAGAAACTACATCTATTATTGTCATATACACATCAAGGTCTTTCATTAATACTTAGTTAAATTAGTTAATTTGACCTTTCCAGAAAATTTACCTTACAGAATGTGAGATAACATATGCAAATCTTCACTAGTAAATAAAATAATGTTATTAAAACCTTAACTGTAACACCTCTACGTAACAGCGCTAGAGAATTGTTCTGAAGCAACACCAATCTGCCCTTCAGCAGGGATAAGCACCATATATCGATACAGAAAAAATAAATTTAACATATTTATATTGTCATTATTTTTATCTCTTTAAGCCCTCCTCTCAGTCTCTCTATAAATCAGTTAAAACAATTTGGTGTCATGCCCTAAATAAACCGACTTTAGTGAAGACCCCCCCCCCCCCCCCCCAACCAACACACACACAGAGCCCACCCCATGGCAAACTAGCTTATTTAACTGTTTAACTAAAACATTTTAGGTGCAACCAGGGGCCCGTTCTTCGTACCTCACTAAGTAAGTTAGCTGGATTTGATTGTTGACGATTTCGCGTGATCTTGGATCGTTCGGTTCCCCGAAGCTCATCCGGGACTTGCTGTCATAGCAACAGAGCCGTAAGCGTAAACCTGCTCGGGAGCAGGTTTACTTTATGTAAACAGGATTAGATCGCGGCCACGCAGGTATGTCCGCTTCATTTATACGAAAGCAACAGCGATATTCCACCACTGTTTCACCATAAATAAATAACATCAATGTAACTAAAGATAATGCAGCACTTGATCCTTGTATTGATGTCACACAGATACATACAGGTCATTTCCTAAAAAAGGGAAATGTACTATTAACATTCTATTACATGTATGTGATTATTACAGATGTAATTCATATTTCAGAGTAGTAATTGTAAATTACTTCGTGTAATCAAGATGAGAGACCACGGCTATAAAAGCGAAGGTGGATTTGGGAAGCCTGTCGCAGCCATGTCCTGTCCGTATACGCGACCAACCCATTGCGGAAGGTGCAAGATTGATAAGGAGAGTCCCCAGAATTCAGCGTATATTGCGGGATAGACAGGATCCTTTAGCTCAGCGCGACAGTGTGCTCATTGAGAGATATCGATATTCCCGTGAGGGTGTTATTTACTTAACCAACTTGTTGACGAGGGGGTGCAGGACCACCACCTGTCTTTTTTTCCTCTGCCCTTTTCTTGGTTGCTGTTATGAACAAACTAACAGAGTATTACAGGCCAGTATTACCTTGCCAAGAGACGAAAAGCAATCTAAGAGATAAATATTACCATTCTGCAGAATACTCCTGTATTCCACTTTTACTTGTTCCCATGTTCTTGTGGGTCCTGTTGTGGCTCTAATGTGAAAGGGGATATAATATAACATATTATAATATAATATAATGCCATATGATATTGGACAATATAGTGTCATATGATAGATCTACCCTACCGCCTACTGGTGTTGGCCAGAGGGGCCGATGGCGCGATATGGCAGCCTGGCTACAACCGTAGCTGCTTCCACCAGTGTGTGAATGTGGGAGTGAATGAATAGTGGTATCGTAAAGCGCTTTGGGTGCCTTGGAAAGCGCTATATAAACCCAATCCATTATTATTATTATTATTAAATTACCTACGAGTTTGATTTGTCAGCAACTTTCTGCCAGCCCTCTCTCCTTGCTTTTGCAGCCTTTGCAGTGTTCTCTTGCGTTTTAATTAAACTCTGAAACTCCTGAAATCCCTCACTCATGAGTTCTTGCTCTGCTGCCGGAAAATACCGAGCACGCCCCTTCGACATTTTCGCCGACCAATCAGCGGGTTGCCGATCAATGTTTCTACTATCGATGCGTAGCCCCTTTTACGACACCCAGTGATGTCACATTACTGCGTCCAGCTGTACTAATCGTCAACAGCAGGTGTGTTCGGGGAACCGGATTAGCGAGCTCACGGTTAGCGCGATGGTTTGGTCTTGGATGTGTCATTTGATCTTGGATGTAGTAAGCGACGTACGAAGAACGGGCCCCAGTTAACTAAATGGACACAAGTTTGTTAGTCTGTATTCACTGAGAAAAAACAAGCGAATGTGACTGGGCACACACTGAAAAAAAGCTAATGCACATAATATTGTCTCGCAGCTTAAGCTAGCATTATCGTTAGTTAACTTAAGGAATGACTTGTTTTTTACATTATGTTGCACAACAGCAATTCATGAGAAAAACTTCCCCATCTAATGGATGTTCTCTTCGTGTCCTCTCAAACATGTAGTTTTCAGTTTACCTCTACAAAGTAAAGCTCAGCACCAAACGTAAACGAAGCGAAGACAAAAAATGGCGGACCGCCACAGTGAATTTTCCCTCGCAGAACACACCCGGGGGGGGGGAGTTTCAACAGAAAGCATAACTATTTTCTGTTATTTTGATATGACTGGTTTTAAAAGACTGAACATCCTTCTAAAACAAGTGAAAGGCGTGAGACTTAATTATGTTTATGTTCCGTTATTTGAGGTTATGGATGTTCCTACCACTTAACATTTACCTGATACTACAGTTTAGACCAAAAATATAAATGATTCATGTTGGATATATTTACTGTATTTTTACTAATTTAACAACCTCATCATTGCATTAGTCGCTTTATGCTATAGCATTACGCTTACATTAGCTTGAAGCTCAAGGTCGTCATTTTATTTAATTTCTTTTTCTGGGCTTACAAACAGGACACACAACATTTAGATAACCGTTACACTGAATCTTGGGTCTGTGTTGAGTCTTCCAGCTGCTGACTACAGAAGCTAGATTGACCTTTCAGCATGTTTATAGCGGCTGTGGCTATGTGCTGGTAATGTTACCATGTGTGAGCAGTCACATTGGCAGCAGACACGTTTCAACAAACTAGTCATATCCCAGCCCTACATTAGCTTGTTTAATGGTTAAGACACTGCAGGTACCACCACTTACTACAGACACCGATGCAAGTTTGTAATAGTCTGTTAATTTAGACTGAAAGAATATACAAACAATATTAACTCACATTATATATGTTAATTACTAATTTGCTTATCGCATAATTTCGGTTACCATTAGCTAACTGGAGCCTTACATTAGCCTTTCATGGTTTTCGATAAACAGCCCACATACCTGTAAAATAACAACACCCCAGTAAAAGTCCACATATATAAAGGGTCTACACTCTTTCTCACTGGTGTGTTAGCTTTAAAATCTTATTTACCTTCAAGTGTAAAACTCCAGATGGTAGTAGATTTTCCAAAGCGAGAGACAAAAATGGCGGACAGTGCAGCCGATTTTTCCTTTCCAGGGGGCGGAGCTTGAGGATAAAACACGACTAACTTGTTTCTTTTCAACATGATTTGTTCTAAAAGAATGAATATTCTTAAAGAATATGTGAAAATTAAAAGACAAAAATATGTTTAGATGTGAAATTTAAATTAGTCATGCTGGATATATGAAGTAATTCTATGCAAATTCAACAACCACCCTATTGCATTTTTTTCAGTGTGCTTAACTTTTGAGAATAAAAGTAAATCTTTCTTTAAAAGAACTCTGTCCTGCTTAATTTAAAATTATATAAATTAATAGAAAACAATAGAAAGAAAAATATTCTTGTAACAGTGCACATTTAGTGCATTTAGTGCAATTGGCTTCAGTAGAGGCATTATTTCAGCTTTTGCTCCCATTTGTAAACCCGCTTGAGTACGCATCTTAACTCATCATCATTATTCATCTATGTATTACTTTTATGTATTAGTGATCTATTTGTTGTAATCATCTATCCTTGCAGTTGTCTATTACACAAAATAAATTATATTATCACACTTCTGGCCACATAGCGCTGATATTCACTGCACATGCCCATATTAACCTTAACCAGAGGGTTTAAAAAACAAACCAGTGTTTACATACCATATCTGCTTCTGCCGTGGCCTGGTGGACAAGAAATTGGTTAAGGGTTCCCCGAGCTTTCACGCCCCTCATGTTCTTCATGTGCCCACCACTAGAAGCATGCCTATGGAAAAAGTGCGCCGGCACACAGTGCAGTGCGCTTTATAGGTGTTATGGTGACCTTTTCCAGCCAGGTGTTTCCCTTTTCCCATTCCTCCTGTACTTTTGCAGCCTTTTTTATTTCTCTGAGGGAAACAAACATTTCTCGCTCGTCAGGGTGTCACCGCAGCCGCTCACACTGCTCACGCGCAAACACGTAAACGTCGGTGAAAAAGACGGAGCAGCACGGCTGTGCAGCGTGTGATCTGGACACAAGCGATGGAGACACAACTTGTAGAACTTTGGAAAGCTCATCTGAGCCTTTTCGATGTGGCATCACAAAATGATCACGACCACAACAACCGTGAAAATAGTTGGATTTACATTGCTGCTCAATCACAGCTGCCTGATCAATGTTTTTCATTAGCAATTTAGCAAAGTTGATGGTGGTGGTGTGTCTGTGTGAGTGAAAGAAAGGAGAGCGAGCGACCGATTTTCTGTTATAAGCTTCATTTTATGGAGGCACAGTGTGAGCACTCGGGTCGCATCAGAGCATCGGGCGATATAGTGTGAGACCTGCATCGTGACCTACGAACTTATAACCCCTGCGAGCCAATCGTGCAGTTTGAAAATTGCAGTGTCTGCCCAGCTTTAGGTGTACTGTCGTCCGAGACTTGCACCGCAGTGTCGGCATTTGTTTCCCCGTTGGCCAGGGCTGGACTGGGACAAAAACTCAGCCTGGGCATTTTGACTAGAGACCGGCCCCCCAGGTATTAAAGCCATAAAGCCTTTGAATGAAAACAAACGCTGTTGTGACAGTGATGTACAGTCTTGTTGGTATATGTATGATTTCTATACATTTTACATCAGATAAAAAACTTTGGTTGTAAGATTCAGATAATTATTTGTTAAAAGCGAGACATTTTAAATGAGAATAAGAAAGAAAAGTGTTTCTTTGTGCCCCCCTCTCCCTGTTAATGCCCTACCTGCCCCCCTGGCAACACTTTGCTAGACCCGCCCCTGCACAGTTACCAGCTGTCAGCTACATAGAAAAGGATCCTGGTGTAATTTGTCTCTCAGAAACAGTTCATAACTTCAACTCATTCATGTCACCTGAAAGGTAAACCTGTTTCTCCATCACCTGTTCAGCTCTGATGATCCAGTAAGGACATCTCCTGGTTTCATCTTCATGTTTCCCTCTCACCACATATCCAAACTGATATTATGACCAGCAGCTTTTACAGCTGTGGCTCAGCATGAACGTTTGTTTTGGTTTTTTTCTGCCCATGCCTGTGATGCCGCCCCCACCACGCTTTAATCATGGACTGTATTTTAGGTGTTGCATTTCTTCTTGTTAATTGCGTAGAATGATGCACAGAGTGAACCTCAGCCAAGACCAGTGCGCTGGAAAAAACGTGACAGACAGGGAGATTTTATTCCTCAAAGACCATCATCCAGTCGAAGTACTAGTTGCCATGTGGTCAGTATTCACACAACCATTGATTTTATCTCACAACTTGTTTTCACCAAAGAATTTCAGTAAGTAAATATTCTTCGATCTCTTTTCCCCCCCAGTGTCTGCAGATCAGCATCAATGTCCACGTGAAGAACCTAGTTATGTTGCCAGTGTCAACCCAACAAAAGGTACTTTACCTTCTTTTATATGTTGTGATTCCTTTTTTAAAGTTTGCTTTTATATTTGTTGTTATAGTTGAGTTAGGCAGGGCTTTTGTGCAGTCCTAAGAAACATACTGCCTAGAGTGTTTTTCACTTTGTGGAAGAGTTTCTTTATTATTTTCTGTTAGTGTGTGGAACTGAGGTGCTTCGTCAGGAGCTCCTTCAGTTGTTGGAGGATGGAGAAGAGGACGCAGCCATGACTTGTGAGACGTTGTCTGAGTCAGCTGCTACTCACTGGGCGATCAGAAACATGGTGTCCTTGCTAAAGTGGAAAGAGGCCAGGCCTTGTCTTATAGACAATATGTTAGCTACTCTGGATCCACAGTCACACCGTGTGTGTCAGTGTGGCAAACAAGTAGTTGTGAGGTGTTTGGACTGCCTGCCTCTTCCATTCCTTTGTGCTGACTGTGATATTGCAGTTCACACACGCTTTGTCCTGCACAGCAGAGAGGCAGTAACAGGAGGGTTTTTGAAGCCTTCATCAGAGTTTCACAGGCCAATAGGTACGGTTTTTAAGTCCTATGCATTTCTTGCTATGTACTATGAGTGTGTGCTGTTATTGTATATTTATTGTGTATCAGTTCATTTCTAATTCTTTTTGTATATATTGTGTGTTTTAATGTTAGTTCGGCTGTTGCCTGTGCAAAGGCCTGTGTGTGACTGCCCAGCAGGTAACGTTGAGGTTTCACCCGGTGCAATTGTGGCTCTTGTAACCATAAATGGTAAGTTGCTCTTTTGTCACACACTACATACACAATAGATGTGTTTGCAGGTTTTAGTGCAAATTGTACATTGCTACATTGTTTTGAATTACCCTCGGCCCGCAGTATATGTGGGCACCTGTCAAAGGTCATTTGGATTTACCAGACCGCTTTGAAAACAACATGAAATCTAGTCTAATCTAATCTTATTATGACTGTCCTTGAATATTCTGTTGTTTGTCCTCTACTTAAAAGACTGGCCGAATATCAGCTGATGCCTTCAGTAAAAGTTTCTTGGAGTGGAGTGCTGTAAAGTGTGAAGTGGACAGGATGTGCAAGGAGCCATGCTTTAGCTGCCCTGCCTGCACTCCAGACATGCTCGCCGTGTCAGTTGATGGAAACCGCAAGCTTTATCGCTTTCAATCAAATGCAAGGTACGTTATGCATTGTGGACATAAATCAAATATGGATTTGTACAAAAATTGTATTTTGATGTTTCTTTTCAAACAACTGTCACTGTGTTCGTTCAGCACTTCAGAGCAGGGGAACTTTGAAGGTGTCTTCATTGAAGAAAATGAGGAAGTTGCTGAGTTTGTGAAATACATCCAGAGACACACAAATGATGTAAGATACACATATATATCAGTGCTGTCAGCGTTAATCTTGTTAAAATGACGTTAACGCCATAACCATATACTCATACGTGTGTGTGTGTGGATACATATTTGGATGGGTGGATATTTATTTTGTTTTTCTCTTGGTGTTGTCGTAATACTATTTACTTGACTTTATCTTAATGCATACTTCATTTTGTCACCATGTGTATTTAACAAAAAAAATGATGCAGTGATAAGTGGAACAAAATTCTTTCTTTCAGATTCAAATGATTCATGTTATGCAACAAATAATGTTTAACACATTAATTTTGAGGAAGCATTTTCACTATCACTCGCAGCTCAATTCACTTTGATTTCCTTTTGTTTCCAGATTCAGATCAATCATGGGAGTGGCTCTTCAGTTTGGTTTCTGTAGCTAACTGACCTGTTCAAATGTGTTAAGGCTTAATAAAGCCAAAGTTCTTACAGGCTACCAGCCAGTGGCAGTCAATAGTAACATTTTATCAGACCCAAAAGTGCAACAAGTAATGCTGTAAAAACAAAAATTAGTAACTTTTAAACTTTTCGTTGCATCTCACTCAAAAATAAAGACCTGCCTTACTACAAACAAAAGCTTGTCAGTCCAACAAACCCCACCCTGTAGTTGCTGTGATGCGTGTTTTCAAGCTATATAACACAGACTATTTGTTTTTCCCTGAGTAAACCAGCAGATGATAGTAACGTGCACGTGAGCCTGGTTGTGAATGTTGTACTTGTCTGAGCAACGCCCAGTAGAAACTGACTGTTAGTCAAACCTGAGTAATTATACAAGTTTGAACTGGTCTAGTTCACTGTGGTTATTTTCCGTGTGAAACTCAAGTGTATTGATTCACTTCCACACACACTTTAATTTGTAGTTCAAATGCATTCTTTGCCTTTGAACATTAAATCTGTTGCAATAATTTGTACAGAGCTGCATGAGATATCAAGACTGTAACAGTTCTCCAAAACCACATTCAAGTTAACGCCTCCATTATTGGGCCACAGTTTGTGTTGATACCTGAATTTTTATTTAGAGAGAAAAAAAAACAAAAAAACAACTTTTTACCTCAGGCCTGATCAGCTGATTATGACTACATAATGAACAAAACTCAAATCCATTATTGTAAAATGTTTCCAGTTTACTCTTCATGTGAACAACCTGCAAAGATCACAGCTTTCATTAGACCAACATGCCTCAGTGACTCATTAACAGCTTCAACTATCACAATACAAGAAGATGGAACCATGACATGATACTGGAAATGTTTCCGTTTCAGAGTAATTGAAAACCAAGATGCACCCCATGTGAACTGTTGTATTCAAGGATTCATTCAATATATTTTTTACTCAACCAAAATTTCTGTGTTTCTTGAAATTGGCAATAAATGCCATTGAAGCTGGCATTTATTTTCTGTTGAGAAGTTGTTCTCTTGTGTGTTTTCCTGAAATTTGGATTTTGGCTTTTGACTTCTCTGGATTTTTGGGTTAGCTTTTTAATCCTTTCTGCCTGTGAGTTCACATTTTGGTTCTCATATACCCACAGCTACGAGGAGTAAAAACTTTAGGACTCTAGTGGAACATTCTAAAGTGCAGATTTAAGAGTGGATATTTTTTTTACAGGTTTTATTGATTATTTGTAAAAAAAAAAAAAAAAAGAAAAAAGACTAAAGTAAAAAAAAGAGTTGTCTTTAATAAGTCCCTTAAACCTTTAATGGAGTTAGATTGGTTTTAGGGATTTTTTATCATTATTTTTTTTAAATTAACCACACTAAGAAGTGTGGAAATGATTTAAATGTGTTGTTGTGCAGTTAAAGCTGTTTATGCGACACCCTGACCTCCGGTGGAGCAGCTCTGAAAGAAATAGTCAATCGGCAGAGGACACATCGACAGTTTAGTCCATTCACAGAAGAAAAGACCAGAGAAAGGCCTGGACTTCCACAGAAGACACGTGTGGATGATCCAGATCCTATCACGGTAAAAAAAAGCCTTCATCACAACATCAGCCAAGTGAGGAAGACTCTCAAGGAGGGAGACCATCATTACCCAAGTCTTCCATTAAGAGAGTTCATTGTAAATCCAGTGTTTGTAACTGTCTCTAAAGCCAAACACCAAAACAGACCACATAAAAGTAAAAATTAATACAAGCTCAATTTATCTATTCTGTTGGTTATGATTAACAGAGCAAACAGTGGATCATGACAGATACATTTTTCTGTTTCAGTAATTCTTGTTTACCTGCTGTTGTCATACACTTTCTTATGAAAAAGAGTCAATATACTTTGTTTTTTTAAAACTAAGAAAAAAGGGGGTTGTGTTTGTACAATATCTAAATGTATGTGTTTTTTCTAAATTGTGCTAAATTTGCCCACTGAAATTTGCCCATTTTGTACTGAAATCCAGCGACTGAATACCTTCTGTAACATCGCCACTTTGAATAAAATTATGTTTGTTTTTAGGCAGCAGTTCATTTTTTGGTAATTCATAAATGTGTGTAAATATGATGTTAAGACGACTGTGTATTTATCTTTCAATTTTCTGAGTGATTGACAGACTGATTTATGATATGTTAACATGATAAATTTTGTCAGTCTAATCCCATCAGGATAACAAATATTTACTTCCTGTTGTAGAAAATCCATTAGTTTGTGAAGCAGTGTTTTGAATCAGATACTTACATATTTAATATTTATCTGAACTCCAGATATCAAATGTCATCTGTTCATCAAACTATTTGATTCCAGCCACACTAGAATTTCACATGTCAAATCACAAAAAAGTGATCTATAATATAAGAAATATATAAGTTTATGGTAAAAAGAAGAGAGACTTACAGGTTGTTCAAACAGAGCAGAAGCTGAAGAATCTCTACTATACACCCAAGGTTTGTCACTGTGTTCTTGTCTCAACTTGTGTTGTCTGGCTCCAAATGTTCATCAGCTTTGCTTGTTTTTCTTGTTTGTATTTTTTTTCTCCACCCATTTGATTAAGGGTGCATTGGGAATATAAAATACCATAAAGGCACAAATAAGTCACATAAAAAACAAACAAACAAAAAACAGCACAGAGTGATAAAAAAGTTTACATTTATTTTTTATATCTCTCTTTGAATGTGTTGGTGTGAGATTCTATCCAGAAAGAAGAAAACAGGAAACTGAGAATAATACACAAATTATTTCATTTAAAAATAGTTTTAAATATTCTTGTTACTGCAGTCAGTAGGTTTTAATTTGTTTAGAATAAATTCATAATTATTCTATAGATGTCACATTGACTCCAGAAAAAAATAAAATAATATAAATATATATATATATAATATAAAAACATAATATAAAAATAAAATTAAATAATAAATAATAAATAAATGCTTCAAAGTGTTAAAAGGGCACGAAAGAGAGCATGTGAGCACAAAGGCATGACCATGGCAGTCAAGAAAAAAAAGGTTAACCGTTGTATTTCAGACCAACCCATTCTTTCTACATCTCAACCCCATTAAATGATCTTGCTGTTTGCTCTCATTTACATGTCGTCTCAGGCCTAAATGTTTGCTTATTCCAGTATCATTCCATAGATGTTTTCTAATCTAATCGAGGATGTATTCCCTGCTAGTAAAATTAATAATGTAGTTAACAAGTAGAAAAAAAAAATATGTGAGTGCCCTGTGTGAGAAAACAATTTGGTTTATTCTGCTGATACCCCTCCATTATCCAAGTGTGTGCTTTTTTAATGACTTAAAAGTATAAAACCTCAATTTCAATTCCATGAATACAAACTTTGTGTCGTGGATTATGAATCTATAGATTAAAGGTCATGATTACTTCACAGCCTGGCTTGAGACAGAGTTGTGAGACTGTCAGTCTACATTGTCTCTGCAGAAAATGACCCTATGAAACAAACTACAGCTGATTATTTTACACACACCAGACTGGATTTATTTAACCTCCCAGCTTCAGGACACATTTGATCATTTTAAACCAAAATATCAATCATCATATGTTAAAAATGGCATTAAAATCAGCTGACTACACTTCCTGCAGGTGAAGAAATAAAGTAGAATTTTATTACAGCTATAAATTTTGTGAACAGCAATGTTAACATTACTTTTATTTTTGTTACACAGAACTATAAAAACAAGAACTTGTGAGCTGCAGCCACATAAGTCTAATTTCCCCCTGTGGAAACCTGCAGATAATGTGCACTCCATGTCAGTGTTTTTTATCATGGTTTGCAATCCATACCGGGTGCTCTGCCATGGTGATGTGTCCTCATGTTCCACACACACTTTAGTATGCAGTGTGTGTTTCCTCTTTGCCTTTGAACATTAATATATTATTAAAGAATATTTCTTTAGTGGGAAGAAGGAACAAAAGACAGGGAAACAGTGCAGCTGCTCAACATCTGGAAGCCCCCCCCCCCTACACAACCAGAACTTTGTTTTTGTTGTTTGTGCAACAAGGATTTCTGCTTCTTTGAGGAGCACAATGCAGCTGGAATTTAGGAGTTACCCTCCTGAGCTGAAAATTTACATTTACATTTGCAATGATTGATTACACAGCAGTGGGGAGTAGATGTCATCACAGTAGATGTCTTTCTGAAAGTGCTGTAACTAAGTTTAAGAATATAATGCACCCACTGTTATCATCTTCAATGCCCTGTACCAACATAGAGCAGAGCAGCTATCTGAACGCTACCCCAACAGAGGTCGATTATCTTGTTAATAATTTTACCTCCTCACTACGTACGACTCTGGATACTGTAGCTCCTGTGAAAACTAAGGCCTCAAATCAGAAGTACCTGACTCCGTGGTATAATTCTGAAACACGTACCCTAAAGCAGATGACTCGTAAGCTGGAGAGGAAAATTTAGAGGATCATCATTTAGCCTGGAGAAATAGTTTGCTGCTTTATAAGAAAGCCCTCCGCAAAGCCAGAACATCTTACTATTCATCACTGATTGAAGAAAATAAGAACAACCCCAGGTTTCTCTTCAGCACTGTAGCCAGGCTGACAAAAAGTCAGAGCTCTTTTGAGCCAACCATCCCTTTAATGTTAACTAGTAATGACTTCATGAACTTCTTCACAAATAAAATTTTTATCATTAGAGAAAAAATTACCAATAATCATCCCACAGATGCAATATTATCTACAGTTACTCTTAGTACCATTGATGTTAAGTTAGACTCTTTTTCTCTAATTGATCTTTCTGAGTTAACTTCAATAATTACTTCCTCACTTCACTGTTAATTCCTCCATCAACGGTTAGCTGAGCTGGTCAGAGCGTGGTGCTAATAATGCCAAAGTCATGGGTTCAAGTTTTTTTTCCACTATGTTGAAGTAATTTCTTGTAAACACACATTTCTCTTGTGTTCTTAACAGTTCTTCCACCCTCTTTTTTGGTATATTAGTCAACAAAAGGATTAATTTGCACACAAGTTGTAGGCCGGTTAGCTCAGCTGGGCAGAGCGTGGTGCTAATAACGCCAAGGTCATGGGTTCAATCCCCATACTGGCCATTCCAGCAGCCATCTAAGGTGCTGTCTGGTGATAGATTGTGGATTTTATTTGGTGCGATCCAAGAAAAAACCTCTGCCAACTTCCAGGTGAGTGATGTACGCAACTACAAATGACAGCAAACCACAAAATTCACTGACACATGACACGCTAATGAATACATTACATGCTTAGCTACAATCTCCAAATCACTTTTCCAGCTACTTTCTGGATAAATCACTCATTTCCAAAGTCTGACACAGCATACTGCATCAAAAACTGCTGCTTTATATCCTCACCTATCGACCCTAACAGTAGAAGACGCGCACCATGTATTGTTTTGTGGAAAATTTCTTCTGAAAGCATTTTTTGTAAGTCAACAGAAGAGGTTTTTTTCCCACTATGTTGAAGTAATTTCTTGTAAACACACATTTCTCTTGTGTTCTTAACAGTTCTTCCACCCTCTTTTTTGGTATTTTAGACAAAAAAAAGGGGTCGGTTTAGGCACAAGTTGTGGGCCGGTTAGCTCAGCTGGTCAGAGCGTGGTGCTAATAACGCCAAAGTCATGGGTTCAGTCCCCATACTGGCCATTCCAGTATGGAAGGTGCTGTCTCATGGTAGACTGTGGTTTTGTTTGGTGGGATCCAAGAAAAAAACTTCTGCCAACTTCCAGGTGACAGATCGGGCCACGTAAGCTTTATGACGTCCATTGGCAGTTGATACTCTGGCTTAGTGGGTGGATCCACTGTGCATGTGGCAGGTAGGACTACGTTTTTAAGAGCGTGATACATGGGAGAAATGCTGTGGCATGCACTTATTTCAAGCAACAATCAATTATTTCAAGCAACAATCAAGCAATATCCACCAGCCACGTGACCAACCCAACACCAGCAGTTGGCTCAAGCAGACTCCAACGAACGTTCGTGAAAAGTGGGAGCTTCTGCCAGACCACGTGGCCTAACGGACAAGGCGTCTGACTTCGGATCAGAAGATTGAGGGTTCGAGTCCCTTCGTGGTTGGTTGTGAGTCCTTGAGGAGCAGGCATGCGTTCGCAGCATGCCAACCTCAGCTCCTTTATGTCATCCAAAATTGCTACGCTGTTGTCAACTTCATGTCCTTCAACAGAGACTCTACGAGTTCTCAAACGAGGCTCGAATGGCCAGGTTGGGGACTGAAGCCATGAAGTTGGCCTTATCAGTGCCAGGCTCCAGTAGTCTTGGCTTAGAAGCAACCATAGAAAGTCAATAACATGCCATGACCTCAAGCGACACGGGTGAAAAAATCACGACTTGGAAGCAGGCTGTTGGTGGAACTCCACCTGCATAGGTGGCTTCTGATCAGTGGGAGCTTCCAAGAGTTGGCTTTCATTGGTACAGCTTGAAGTAATTTCTTGTAAACACACATTTCTCTTGTGTTCTTAACAGTTCTTCCACCCTCTTTTTTGGTATATTAGTCAACAAAAGGATTAATTTGCACACAAGTTGTAGGCCAGTTAGCTCAGCTGGGCAGAGCGTGGTGCTAATAACGCCAAGGTCATGGGTTCAATCCCCATACTGGCCATTCCAGCAGCCATCTAAGGTGCTGTCTGGTGATAGATTGTAGATTTTATTTGGTGCGATCCAAGAAAAAACCTCTGCCAACTTCCAGGTGAGTGATGTACGCAACTACAAATGACAGCAAACCACAAAATTCACTGACACATGACACGCTAATGAATACATTACATGCTTAGCTACAATCTCCAAATCACTTTTCCAGCTACTTTCTGGATAAATCACTCATTTCCAAAGTCTGACACAGCATACTGCATCAAAAACTGCTGCTTTATATCCTCACCTATCGACCCTAACAGTAGAAGACGCGCACCATGTATTGTTTTGTGGCAAATTTCTTCTGAAAGCATTTTTTGTAAGTCAACAGAAGAGGTTTTTTTCCCACTATGTTGAAGTAATTTCTTGTAAACACACATTTCTCTTGTGTTCTTAACAGTTCTTCCACCCTCTTTTTTGGTATTTTAGACAAAAAAAAGGGGTCGGTTTAGGCACAAGTTGTGGTCCGGTTAGCTCAGCTGGTCAGAGCGTGGTGCTAATAACGCCAAAGTCATGGGTTCAATCCCCATACTGGCCATTCCAGTATGGAAGGTGCTGTCTCATGGTAGACTGTGGTTTTGTTTGGTGGGATCCAAGAAAAAAACTTCTGCCAACTTCCAGGTGACAGATCGGGCCACGTAAGCTTTATGACGTCCATTGGCAGTTGATACTCTGGCTTAGTGGGTGGATCCACTGTGCATGTGGCAGGTAGGACTACGTTTTTAAGAGCGTGATACATGGGAGAAATGCTGTGGCATGCACTTATTTCAAGCAACAATCAATTATTTCAAGCAACAATCAAGCAATATCCACCAGCCACGTGACCAACCCAACACCAGCAGTTGGCTCAAGCAGACTCCAACGAACGTTCGTGAAAAGTGGGAGCTTCTGCCAGACCACGTGGCCTAACGGACAAGGCGTCTGACTTCGGATCAGAAGATTGAGGGTTCGAGTCCCTTCGTGGTTGGTTGTGAGTCCTTGAGGAGCAGGCATGCGTTCGCAGCATGCCAACCTCAGCTCCTTTATGTCATCCAAAATTGCTACGCTGTTGTCAACTTCATGTCCTTCAACAGAGACTCTACGAGTTCTCAAACGAGGCTCGAATGGCCAGGTTGGGGACTGAAGCCATGAAGTTGGCCTTATCAGTGCCAGGCTCCAGTAGTCTTGGCTTAGAAGCAACCATAGAAAGTCAATAACATGCCATGACCTCAAGCGACACGGGTGAAAAAATCACGACTTGGAAGCAGGCTGTTGGTGGAACTCCACCTGCATAGGTGGCTTCTGATCAGTGGGAGCTTCCAAGAGTTGGCTTTCATTGGTACAGCTTGAAGTAATTTCTTGTAAACACACATTTCTCTTGTGTTCTTAACAGTTCTTCCACCCTCTTTTTTGGTATATTAGTCAACAAAAGGATTAATTTGCACACAAGTTGTAGGCCGGTTAGCTCAGCTGGGCAGAGCGTGGTGCTAATAACGCCAAAGTCATGGGTTCAATCCCCATACTGGCCATTCCAGCAGCCATCTAAGGTGCTGTCTGGTGATAGATTGTGGATTTTATTTGGTGCGATCCAAGAAAAAACCTCTGCCAACTTCCAGGTGAGTGATGTACGCAACTACAAATGACAGCAAACCACAAAATTCACTGACACATGACACGCTAATGAATACATTACATGCTTAGCTACAATCTCCAAATCACTTTTCCAGCTACTTTCTGGATAAATCACTCATTTCCAAAGTCTGACACAGCATACTGCATCAAAAACTGCTGCTTTATATCCTCACCTATCGACCCTAACAGTAGAAGACGCACACCATGTATTGTTTTGTGGCAAATTTCTTCTGAAAGCATTTTTTGTAAGTCAACAGAAGAGGTTTTTTTCCCACTATGTTGAAGTAATTTCTTGTAAACACACATTTCTCTTGTGTTCTTAACAGTTCTTCCACCCTCTTTTTTGGTATATTAGACAAAAAAAAGGGGTCGGTTTAGGCACAAGTTGTGGGCCGGTTAGCTCAGCTGGTCAGAGCGTGGTGCTAATAACGCCAAAGTCATGGGTTCAATCCCCATACTGGCCATTCCAGTATGGAAGGTGCTGTCTCATGGTAGACTGTGGTTTTGTTTGGTGGGATCCAAGAAAAAAACTTCTGCCAACTTCCAGGTGACAGATCGGGCCACGTAAGCTTTATGACGTCCATTGGCAGTTGATACTCTGGCTTAGTGGGTGGATCCACTGTGCATGTGGCAGGTAGGACTACGTTTTTAAGAGCGTGATACATGGGAGAAATGCTGTGGCATGCACTTATTTCAAGCAACAATCAATTATTTCAAGCAACAATCAAGCAATATCCACCAGCCACGTGACCAACCCAACACCAGCAGTTGGCTCAAGCAGACTCCAACGAACGTTCGTGAAAAGTGGGAGCTTCTGCCAGACCACGTGGCCTAACGGACAAGGCGTCTGACTTCGGATCAGAAGATTGAGGGTTCGAGTCCCTTCGTGGTTGGTTGTGAGTCCTTGAGGAGCAGGCATGCGTTCGCAGCATGCCAACCTCAGCTCCTTTATGTCATCCAAAATTGCTACGCTGTTGTCAACTTCATGTCCTTCAACAGAGACTCTACGAGTTCTCAAACGAGGCTCGAATGGCCAGGTTGGGGACTGAAGCCATGAAGTTGGCCTTATCAGTGCCAGGCTCCAGTAGTCTTGGCTTAGAAGCAACCATAGAAAGTCAATAACATGCCATGACCTCAAGCGACACGGGTGAAAAAATCACGACTTGGAAGCAGGCTGTTGGTGGAACTCCACCTGCATAGGTGGCTTCTGATCAGTGGGAGCTTCCAAGAGTTGGCTTTCATTGGTACAGCTTGAAGTAATTTCTTGTAAACACACATTTCTCTTGTGTTCTTAACAGTTCTTCCACCCTCTTTTTTGGTATATTAGTCAACAAAAGGATTAATTTGCACACAAGTTGTAGGCCGGTTAGCTCAGCTGGGCAGAGCGTGGTGCTAATAACGCCAAAGTCATGGGTTCAATCCCCATACTGGCCGTTCCAGCAGCCATCTAAGGTGCTGTCTGGTGATAGATTGTGGATTTTATTTGGTGCGATCCAAGAAAAAACCTCTGCCAACTTCCAGGTGAGTGATGTACGCAACTACAAATGACAGCAAACCACAAAATTCACTGACACATGACACGCTAATGAATACATTACATGCTTAGCTACAATCTCCAAATCACTTTTCCAGCTACTTTCTGGATAAATCACTCATTTCCAAAGTCTGACACAGCATACTGCATCAAAAACTGCTGCTTTATATCCTCACCTATCGACCCTAACAGTAGAAGACGCACACCATGTATTGTTTTGTGGCAAATTTCTTCTGAAAGCATTTTTTGTAAGTCAACAGAAGAGGTTTTTTTCCCACTATGTTGAAGTAATTTCTTGTAAACACACATTTCTCTTGTGTTCTTAACAGTTCTTCCACCCTCTTTTTTGGTATATTAGACAAAAAAAAGGGGTCGGTTTAGGCACAAGTTGTGGGCCGGTTAGCTCAGCTGGTCAGAGCGTGGTGCTAATAACGCCAAAGTCATGGGTTCAATCCCCATACTGGCCATTCCAGTATGGAAGGTGCTGTCTCATGGTAGACTGTGGTTTTGTTTGGTGGGATCCAAGAAAAAAACTTCTGCCAACTTCCAGGTGACAGATCGGGCCACGTAAGCTTTATGACGTCCATTGGCAGTTGATACTCTGGCTTAGTGGGTGGATCCACTGTGCATGTGGCAGGTAGGACTACGTTTTTAAGAGCGTGATACATGGGAGAAATGCTGTGGCATGCACTTATTTCAAGCAACAATCAATTATTTCAAGCAACAATCAAGCAATATCCACCAGCCACGTGACCAACCCAACACCAGCAGTTGGCTCAAGCAGACTCCAACGAACGTTCGTGAAAAGTGGGAGCTTCTGCCAGACCACGTGGCCTAACGGACAAGGCGTCTGACTTCGGATCAGAAGATTGAGGGTTCGAGTCCCTTCGTGGTTGGTTGTGAGTCCTTGAGGAGCAGGCATGCGTTCGCAGCATGCCAACCTCAGCTCCTTTATGTCATCCAAAATTGCTACGCTGTTGTCAACTTCATGTCCTTCAACAGAGACTCTACGAGTTCTCAAACGAGGCTCGAATGGCCAGGTTGGGGACTGAAGCCATGAAGTTGGCCTTATCAGTGCCAGGCTCCAGTAGTCTTGGCTTAGAAGCAACCATAGAAAGTCAATAACATGCCATGACCTCAAGCGACACGGGTGAAAAAATCACGACTTGGAAGCAGGCTGTTGGTGGAACTCCACCTGCATAGGTGGCTTCTGATCAGTGGGAGCTTCCAAGAGTTGGCTTTCATTGGTACAGCTTGAAGTAATTTCTTGTAAACACACATTTCTCTTGTTTTCTTAACAGTTCTTCCACCCTCTTTTTTGGTATATTAGTCAACAAAAGGATTAATTTGCACACAAGTTGTAGGCCGGTTAGCTCAGCTGGGCAGAGCGTGGTGCTAATAACGCCAAGGTCATGGGTTCAATCCCCATACTGGCCATTCCAGCAGCCATCTAAGGTGCTGTCTGGTGATAGATTGTGAATTTTATTTGGTGCGATCCAAGAAAAAACCTCTGCCAACTTCCAGGTGAGTGATGTACGCAACTACAAATGACAGCAAACCACAAAATTCACTGACACATGACACGCTAATGAATACATTACATGCTTAGCTACAATCTCCAAATCACTTTTCCAGCTACTTTCTGGATAAATCACTCATTTCCAAAGTCTGACACAGCATACTGCATCAAAAACTGCTGCTTTATATCCTCACCTATCGACCCTAACAGTAGAAGACGCGCACCATGTATTGTTTTGTGGCAAATTTCTTCTGAAAGCATTTTTTGTAAGTCAACAGAAGAGGTTTTTTTCCCACTATGTTGAAGTAATTTCTTGTAAACACACATTTCTCTTGTGTTCTTAACAGTTCTTCCACCCTCTTTTTTGGTATTTTAGACAAAAAAAAGGGGTCGGTTTAGGCACAAGTTGTGGGCCGGTTAGCTCAGCTGGTCAGAGCGTGGTGCTAATAACGCCAAAGTCATGGGTTCAATCCCCATACTGGCCATTCCAGTATGGAAGGTGCTGTCTCATGGTAGACTGTGGTTTTGTTTGGTGGGATCCAAGAAAAAAACTTCTGCCAACTTCCAGGTGACAGATCGGGCCACGTAAGCTTTATGACGTCCATTGGCAGTTGATACTCTGGCTTAGTGGGTGGATCCACTGTGCATGTGGCAGGTAGGACTACGTTTTTAAGAGCGTGATACATGGGAGAAATGCTGTGGCATGCACTTATTTCAAGCAACAATCAATTATTTCAAGCAACAATCAAGCAATATCCACCAGCCACGTGACCAACCCAACACCAGCAGTTGGCTCAAGCAGACTCCAACGAACGTTCGTGAAAAGTGGGAGCTTCTGCCAGACCACGTGGCCTAACGGACAAGGCGTCTGACTTCGGATCAGAAGATTGAGGGTTCGAGTCCCTTCGTGGTTGGTTGTGAGTCCTTGAGGAGCAGGCATGCGTTCGCAGCATGCCAACCTCAGCTCCTTTATGTCATCCAAAATTGCTACGCTGTTGTCAACTTCATGTCCTTCAACAGAGACTCTACGAGTTCTCAAACGAGGCTCGAATGGCCAGGTTGGGGACTGAAGCCATGAAGTTGGCCTTATCAGTGCCAGGCTCCAGTAGTCTTGGCTTAGAAGCAACCATAGAAAGTCAATAACATGCCATGACCTCAAGCGACACGGGTGAAAAAATCACGACTTGGAAGCAGGCTGTTGGTGGAACTCCACCTGCATAGGTGGCTTCTGATCAGTGGGAGCTTCCAAGAGTTGGCTTTCATTGGTACAGCTTGAAGTAATTTCTTGTAAACACACATTTCTCTTGTGTTCTTAACAGTTCTTCCACCCTCTTTTTTGGTATATTAGTCAACAAAAGGATTAATTTGCACACAAGTTGTAGGCCAGTTAGCTCAGCTGGGCAGAGCGTGGTGCTAATAACGCCAAGGTCATGGGTTCAATCCCCATACTGGCCATTCCAGCAGCCATCTAAGGTGCTGTCTGGTGATAGATTGTAGATTTTATTTGGTGCGATCCAAGAAAAAACCTCTGCCAACTTCCAGGTGAGTGATGTACGCAACTACAAATGACAGCAAACCACAAAATTCACTGACACATGACACGCTAATGAATACATTACATGCTTAGCTACAATCTCCAAATCACTTTTCCAGCTACTTTCTGGATAAATCACTCATTTCCAAAGTCTGACACAGCATACTGCATCAAAAACTGCTGCTTTATATCCTCACCTATCGACCCTAACAGTAGAAGACGCGCACCATGTATTGTTTTGTGGCAAATTTCTTCTGAAAGCATTTTTTGTAAGTCAACAGAAGAGGTTTTTTTCCCACTATGTTGAAGTAATTTCTTGTAAACACACATTTCTCTTGTGTTCTTAACAGTTCTTCCACCCTCTTTTTTGGTATTTTAGACAAAAAAAAGGGGTCGGTTTAGGCACAAGTTGTGGTCCGGTTAGCTCAGCTGGTCAGAGCGTGGTGCTAATAACGCCAAAGTCATGGGTTCAATCCCCATACTGGCCATTCCAGTATGGAAGGTGCTGTCTCATGGTAGACTGTGGTTTTGTTTGGTGGGATCCAAGAAAAAAACTTCTGCCAACTTCCAGGTGACAGATCGGGCCACGTAAGCTTTATGACGTCCATTGGCAGTTGATACTCTGGCTTAGTGGGTGGATCCACTGTGCATGTGGCAGGTAGGACTACGTTTTTAAGAGCGTGATACATGGGAGAAATGCTGTGGCATGCACTTATTTCAAGCAACAATCAATTATTTCAAGCAACAATCAAGCAATATCCACCAGCCACGTGACCAACCCAACACCAGCAGTTGGCTCAAGCAGACTCCAACGAACGTTCGTGAAAAGTGGGAGCTTCTGCCAGACCACGTGGCCTAACGGACAAGGCGTCTGACTTCGGATCAGAAGATTGAGGGTTCGAGTCCCTTCGTGGTTGGTTGTGAGTCCTTGAGGAGCAGGCATGCGTTCGCAGCATGCCAACCTCAGCTCCTTTATGTCATCCAAAATTGCTACGCTGTTGTCAACTTCATGTCCTTCAACAGAGACTCTACGAGTTCTCAAACGAGGCTCGAATGGCCAGGTTGGGGACTGAAGCCATGAAGTTGGCCTTATCAGTGCCAGGCTCCAGTAGTCTTGGCTTAGAAGCAACCATAGAAAGTCAATAACATGCCATGACCTCAAGCGACACGGGTGAAAAAATCACGACTTGGAAGCAGGCTGTTGGTGGAACTCCACCTGCATAGGTGGCTTCTGATCAGTGGGAGCTTCCAAGAGTTGGCTTTCATTGGTACAGCTTGAAGTAATTTCTTGTAAACACACATTTCTCTTGTGTTCTTAACAGTTCTTCCACCCTCTTTTTTGGTATATTAGTCAACAAAAGGATTAATTTGCACACAAGTTGTAGGCCGGTTAGCTCAGCTGGGCAGAGCGTGGTGCTAATAACGCCAAAGTCATGGGTTCAATCCCCATACTGGCCGTTCCAGCAGCCATCTAAGGTGCTGTCTGGTGATAGATTGTGGATTTTATTTGGTGCGATCCAAGAAAAAACCTCTGCCAACTTCCAGGTGAGTGATGTACGCAACTACAAATGACAGCAAACCACAAAATTCACTGACACATGACACGCTAATGAATACATTACATGCTTAGCTACAATCTCCAAATCACTTTTCCAGCTACTTTCTGGATAAATCACTCATTTCCAAAGTCTGACACAGCATACTGCATCAAAAACTGCTGCTTTATATCCTCACCTATCGACCCTAACAGTAGAAGACGCACACCATGTATTGTTTTGTGGCAAATTTCTTCTGAAAGCATTTTTTGTAAGTCAACAGAAGAGGTTTTTTTCCCACTATGTTGAAGTAATTTCTTGTAAACACACATTTCTCTTGTGTTCTTAACAGTTCTTCCACCCTCTTTTTTGGTATTTTAGACAAAAAAAAGGGGTCGGTTTAGGCACAAGTTGTGGTCCGGTTAGCTCAGCTGGTCAGAGCGTGGTGCTAATAACGCCAAAGTCATGGGTTCAATCCCCATACTGGCCATTCCAGTATGGAAGGTGCTGTCTCATGGTAGACTGTGGTTTTGTTTGGTGGGATCCAAGAAAAAAACTTCTGCCAACTTCCAGGTGACAGATCGGGCCACGTAAGCTTTATGACGTCCATTGGCAGTTGATACTCTGGCTTAGTGGGTGGATCCACTGTGCATGTGGCAGGTAGGACTACGTTTTTAAGAGCGTGATACATGGGAGAAATGCTGTGGCATGCACTTATTTCAAGCAACAATCAATTATTTCAAGCAACAATCAAGCAATATCCACCAGCCACGTGACCAACCCAACACCAGCAGTTGGCTCAAGCAGACTCCAACGAACGTTCGTGAAAAGTGGGAGCTTCTGCCAGACCACGTGGCCTAACGGACAAGGCGTCTGACTTCGGATCAGAAGATTGAGGGTTCGAGTCCCTTCGTGGTTGGTTGTGAGTCCTTGAGGAGCAGGCATGCGTTCGCAGCATGCCAACCTCAGCTCCTTTATGTCATCCAAAATTGCTACGCTGTTGTCAACTTCATGTCCTTCAACAGAGACTCTACGAGTTCTCAAACGAGGCTCGAATGGCCAGGTTGGGGACTGAAGCCATGAAGTTGGCCTTATCAGTGCCAGGCTCCAGTAGTCTTGGCTTAGAAGCAACCATAGAAAGTCAATAACATGCCATGACCTCAAGCGACACGGGTGAAAAAATCACGACTTGGAAGCAGGCTGTTGGTGGAACTCCACCTGCATAGGTGGCTTCTGATCAGTGGGAGCTTCCAAGAGTTGGCTTTCATTGGTACAGCTTGAAGTAATTTCTTGTAAACACACATTTCTCTTGTGTTCTTAACAGTTCTTCCACCCTCTTTTTTGGTATATTAGTCAACAAAAGGATTAATTTGCACACAAGTTGTAGGCCGGTTAGCTCAGCTGGGCAGAGCGTGGTGCTAATAACGCCAAAGTCATGGGTTCAATCCCCATACTGGCCATTCCAGCAGCCATCTAAGGTGCTGTCTGGTGATAGATTGTGGATTTTATTTGGTGCGATCCAAGAAAAAACCTCTGCCAACTTCCAGGTGAGTGATGTACGCAACTACAAATGACAGCAAACCACAAAATTCACTGACACATGACACGCTAATGAATACATTACATGCTTAGCTACAATCTCCAAATCACTTTTCCAGCTACTTTCTGGATAAATCACTCATTTCCAAAGTCTGACACAGCATACTGCATCAAAAACTGCTGCTTTATATCCTCACCTATCGACCCTAACAGTAGAAGACGCACACCATGTATTGTTTTGTGGCAAATTTCTTCTGAAAGCATTTTTTGTAAGTCAACAGAAGAGGTTTTTTTCCCACTATGTTGAAGTAATTTCTTGTAAACACACATTTCTCTTGTGTTCTTAACAGTTCTTCCACCCTCTTTTTTGGTATATTAGACAAAAAAAAGGGGTCGGTTTAGGCACAAGTTGTGGGCCGGTTAGCTCAGCTGGTCAGAGCGTGGTGCTAATAACGCCAAAGTCATGGGTTCAATCCCCATACTGGCCATTCCAGTATGGAAGGTGCTGTCTCATGGTAGACTGTGGTTTTGTTTGGTGGGATCCAAGAAAAAAACTTCTGCCAACTTCCAGGTGACAGATCGGGCCACGTAAGCTTTATGACGTCCATTGGCAGTTGATACTCTGGCTTAGTGGGTGGATCCACTGTGCATGTGGCAGGTAGGACTACGTTTTTAAGAGCGTGATACATGGGAGAAATGCTGTGGCATGCACTTATTTCAAGCAACAATCAATTATTTCAAGCAACAATCAAGCAATATCCACCAGCCACGTGACCAACCCAACACCAGCAGTTGGCTCAAGCAGACTCCAACGAACGTTCGTGAAAAGTGGGAGCTTCTGCCAGACCACGTGGCCTAACGGACAAGGCGTCTGACTTCGGATCAGAAGATTGAGGGTTCGAGTCCCTTCGTGGTTGGTTGTGAGTCCTTGAGGAGCAGGCATGCGTTCGCAGCATGCCAACCTCAGCTCCTTTATGTCATCCAAAATTGCTACGCTGTTGTCAACTTCATGTCCTTCAACAGAGACTCTACGAGTTCTCAAACGAGGCTCGAATGGCCAGGTTGGGGACTGAAGCCATGAAGTTGGCCTTATCAGTGCCAGGCTCCAGTAGTCTTGGCTTAGAAGCAACCATAGAAAGTCAATAACATGCCATGACCTCAAGCGACACGGGTGAAAAAATCACGACTTGGAAGCAGGCTGTTGGTGGAACTCCACCTGCATAGGTGGCTTCTGATCAGTGGGAGCTTCCAAGAGTTGGCTTTCATTGGTACAGCTTGAAGTAATTTCTTGTAAACACACATTTCTCTTGTGTTCTTAACAGTTCTTCCACCCTCTTTTTTGGTATATTAGTCAACAAAAGGATTAATTTGCACACAAGTTGTAGGCCGGTTAGCTCAGCTGGGCAGAGCGTGGTGCTAATAACGCCAAAGTCATGGGTTCAATCCCCATACTGGCCATTCCAGCAGCCATCTAAGGTGCTGTCTGGTGATAGATTGTGGATTTTATTTGGTGCGATCCAAGAAAAAACCTCTGCCAACTTCCAGGTGAGTGATGTACGCAACTACAAATGACAGCAAACCACAAAATTCACTGACACATGACACGCTAATGAATACATTACATGCTTAGCTACAATCTCCAAATCACTTTTCCAGCTACTTTCTGGATAAATCACTCATTTCCAAAGTCTGACACAGCATACTGCATCAAAAACTGCTGCTTTATATCCTCACCTATCGACCCTAACAGTAGAAGACGCACACCATGTATTGTTTTGTGGCAAATTTCTTCTGAAAGCATTTTTTGTAAGTCAACAGAAGAGGTTTTTTTCCCACTATGTTGAAGTAATTTCTTGTAAACACACATTTCTCTTGTGTTCTTAACAGTTCTTCCACCCTCTTTTTTGGTATTTTAGACAAAAAAAAGGGGTCGGTTTAGGCACAAGTTGTGGGCCGGTTAGCTCAGCTGGTCAGAGCGTGGTGCTAATAACGCCAAAGTCATG
Source organism: Rhamphochromis longiceps (assembly GCF_057381845.1). Lineage (NCBI taxonomy): Eukaryota > Metazoa > Chordata > Actinopteri > Cichliformes > Cichlidae > Rhamphochromis > Rhamphochromis longiceps. The sequence continues at coordinate 8,748,693 of NC_140559.1, read as the reverse complement.
GGTTCAATCCCCATACTGGCCATTCCAGTATGGAAGGTGCTGTCTCATGGTAGACTGTGGTTTTGTTTGGTGGGATCCAAGAAAAAAACTTCTGCCAACTTCCAGGTGACAGATCGGGCCACGTAAGCTTTATGACGTCCATTGGCAGTTGATACTCTGGCTTAGTGGGTGGATCCACTGTGCATGTGGCAGGTAGGACTACGTTTTTAAGAGCGTGATACATGGGAGAAATGCTGTGGCATGCACTTATTTCAAGCAACAATCAATTATTTCAAGCAACAATCAAGCAATATCCACCAGCCACGTGACCAACCCAACACCAGCAGTTGGCTCAAGCAGACTCCAACGAACGTTCGTGAAAAGTGGGAGCTTCTGCCAGACCACGTGGCCTAACGGACAAGGCGTCTGACTTCGGATCAGAAGATTGAGGGTTCGAGTCCCTTCGTGGTTGGTTGTGAGTCCTTGAGGAGCAGGCATGCGTTCGCAGCATGCCAACCTCAGCTCCTTTATGTCATCCAAAATTGCTACGCTGTTGTCAACTTCATGTCCTTCAACAGAGACTCTACGAGTTCTCAAACGAGGCTCGAATGGCCAGGTTGGGGACTGAAGCCATGAACTTGGCCTTATCAGTGCCAGGCTCCAGTAGTCTTGGCTTAGAAGCAACCATAGAAAGTCAATAACATGCCATGACCTCAAGCGACACGGGTGAAAAAATCACGACTTGGAAGCAGGCTGTTGGTGGAACTCCACCTGCATAGGTGGCTTCTGATCAGTGGGAGCTTCCAAGAGTTGGCTTTCATTGGTACAGCTTGAAGTAATTTCTTGTAAACACACATTTCTCTTGTGTTCTTAACAGTTCTTCCACCCTCTTTTTTGGTATATTAGTCAACAAAAGGATTAATTTGCACACAAGTTGTAGGCCGGTTAGCTCAGCTGGGCAGAGCGTGGTGCTAATAACGCCAAAGTCATGGGTTCAATCCCCATACTGGCCATTCCAGCAGCCATCTAAGGTGCTGTCTGGTGATAGATTGTGGATTTTATTTGGTGCGATCCAAGAAAAAACCTCTGCCAACTTCCAGGTGAGTGATGTACGCAACTACAAATGACAGCAAACCACAAAATTCACTGACACATGACACGCTAATGAATACATTACATGCTTAGCTACAATCTCCAAATCACTTTTCCAGCTACTTTCTGGATAAATCACTCATTTCCAAAGTCTGACACAGCATACTGCATCAAAAACTGCTGCTTTATATCCTCACCTATCGACCCTAACAGTAGAAGACGCACACCATGTATTGTTTTGTGGCAAATTTCTTCTGAAAGCATTTTTTGTAAGTCAACAGAAGAGGTTTTTTTCCCACTATGTTGAAGTAATTTCTTGTAAACACACATTTCTCTTGTGTTCTTAACAGTTCTTCCACCCTCTTTTTTGGTATTTTAGACAAAAAAAAAGGGGTCGGTTTAGGCACAAGTTGTGGGCCGGTTAGCTCAGCTGGTCAGAGCGTGGTGCTAATAACGCCAAAGTCATGGGTTCAGTCCCCATACTGGCCATTCCAGTATGGAAGGTGCTGTCTCATGGTAGACTGTGGTTTTGTTTGGTGGGATCCAAGAAAAAAACTTCTGCCAACTTCCAGGTGACAGATCGGGCCACGTAAGCTTTATGACGTCCATTGGCAGTTGATACTCTGGCTTAGTGGGTGGATCCACTGTGCATGTGGCAGGTAGGACTACGTTTTTAAGAGCGTGATACATGGGAGAAATGCTGTGGCATGCACTTATTTCAAGCAACAATCAATTATTTCAAGCAACAATCAAGCAATATCCACCAGCCACGTGACCAACCCAACACCAGCAGTTGGCTCAAGCAGACTCCAACGAACGTTCGTGAAAAGTGGGAGCTTCTGCCAGACCACGTGGCCTAACGGACAAGGCGTCTGACTTCGGATCAGAAGATTGAGGGTTCGAGTCCCTTCGTGGTTGGTTGTGAGTCCTTGAGGAGCAGGCATGCGTTCGCAGCATGCCAACCTCAGCTCCTTTATGTCATCCAAAATTGCTACGCTGTTGTCAACTTCATGTCCTTCAACAGAGACTCTACGAGTTCTCAAACGAGGCTCGAATGGCCAGGTTGGGGACTGAAGCCATGAAGTTGGCCTTATCAGTGCCAGGCTCCAGTAGTCTTGGCTTAGAAGCAACCATAGAAAGTCAATAACATGCCATGACCTCAAGCGACACGGGTGAAAAAATCACGACTTGGAAGCAGGCTGTTGGTGGAACTCCACCTGCATAGGTGGCTTCTGATCAGTGGGAGCTTCCAAGAGTTGGCTTTCATTGGTACAGCTTGAAGTAATTTCTTGTAAACACACATTTCTCTTGTGTTCTTAACAGTTCTTCCACCCTCTTTTTTGGTATATTAGTCAACAAAAGGATTAATTTGCACACAAGTTGTAGGCCGGTTAGCTCAGCTGGGCAGAGCATGGTGCTAATAACGCCAAGGTCATGGGTTCAATCCCCATACTGGCCATTCCAGCAGCCATCTAAGGTGCTGTCTGGTGATAGATTGTGGATTTTATTTGGTGCGATCCAAGAAAAAACCTCTGCCAACTTCCAGGTGAGTGATGTACGCAACTACAAATGACAGCAAACCACAAAATTCACTGACACATGACACGCTAATGAATACATTACATGCTTAGCTACAATCTCCAAATCACTTTTCCAGCTACTTTCTGGATAAATCACTCATTTCCAAAGTCTGACACAGCATACTGCATCAAAAACTGCTGCTTTATATCCTCACCTATCGACCCTAACAGTAGAAGACGCGCACCATGTATTGTTTTGTGGCAAATTTCTTCTGAAAGCATTTTTTGTAAGTCAACAGAAGAGGTTTTTTTCCCACTATGTTGAAGTAATTTCTTGTAAACACACATTTCTCTTGTGTTCTTAACAGTTCTTCCACCCTCTTTTTTGGTATATTAGTCAACAAAAGGATTAATTTGCACACAAGTTGTAGGCCGGTTAGCTCAGCTGGTCAGAGCGTGGTGCTAATAACGCCAAAGTCATGGGTTCAATCCCCATACTGGCCATTCCAGTATGGAAGGTGCTGTCTCATGGTAGACTGTGGTTTTGTTTGGTGGGATCCAAGAAAAAAACTTCTGCCAACTTCCAGGTGACAGATCGGGCCACGTAAGCTTTATGACGTCCATTGGCAGTTGATACTCTGGCTTAGTGGGTGGATCCACTGTGCATGTGGCAGGTAGGACTACGTTTTTAAGAGCATGATACATGGGAGAAATGCTGTGGCATGCACTTATTTCAAGCAACAATCAATTATTTCAAGCAACAATCAAGCAATATCCACCAGCCACGTGACCAACCCAACACCAGCAGTTGGCTCAAGCAGACTCCAACGAACGTTCGTGAAAAGTAGGAGCTTCTGCCAGACCACGTGGCCTAACGGACAAGGCGTCTGACTTCGGATCAGAAGATTGAGGGTTCGAGTCCCTTCGTGGTTGGTTGTGAGTCCTTGAGGAGCAGGCATGCGTTCGCAGCATGCCAACCTCAGCTCCTTTATGTCATCCAAAATTGCTACGCTGTTGTCAACTTCATGTCCTTCAACAGAGACTCTACGAGTTCTCAAACGAGGCTCGAATGGCCAGGTTGGGGACTGAAGCCATGAACTTGGCCTTATCAGTGCCAGGCTCCAGTAGTCTTGGCTTAGAAGCAACCATAGAAAGTCAATAACATGCCATGACCTCAAGCGACACGGGTGAAAAAATCACGACTTGGAAGCAGGCTGTTGGTGGAACTCCACCTGCATAGGTGGCTTCTGATCAGTGGGAGCTTCCAAGAGTTGGCTTTCATTGGTACAGCTTGAAGTAATTTCTTGTAAACACACATTTCTCTTGTGTTCTTAACAGTTCTTCCACCCTCTTTTTTGGTATATTAGACAAAAAAAGGATCAGTTCGCACACAAGTTGTAGGCCGGTTAGCTCAGCTGGTCAGAGCGTGATGCTAATAACGCCAAGGTCATGGGTTCAATCCCCATACTGGCCATTCCAGGAGCCATCCAAGGTGCTGTCTGGTGATAGATTGTGGATTTTATTTGGTGGGATCCAAAAAAAAACCTCTGCCAACTTCCAGGTGAGTGATGTACGCAACTACAAATGACAGCAAACCACAAAATTCACTGACACATGACACGCTAATGAATACATTACATGCTTAGCTACAATCTCCAAATCACTTTTCCAGCTACTTTCTGGATAAATCACTCATTTCCAAAGTCTGACACAGCATACTGCATCAAAAACTGCTGCTTTATATCCTCACCTATCGACCCTAACAGTAGAAGACGCACACCATGTATTGTTTTGTGGCAAATTTCTTCTTAAAGCATTTTTTGTAAGTCAACAGAAGAGGTTTTTTTCCCACTATGTTGAAGTAATTTCTTGTAAACACACATTTCGCTTGTGTTCTTAACAGTTCTTCCACCCTCTTTTTTGGTATATTAGACAAAAAAAAAGGGGTCCGTTTAGGCACAAGTTGTGGGTCAGTTAGCTCAGCTGGTCAGAGCGTGGTGCTAATAACGCCAAAGTCATGGGTTCAATCCCCATACTGGCCATTCCAGTATGGAAGGTGCTGTCTCATGGTAGACTGTGGTTTTGTTTGGTGGGATCCAAGAAAAAAACTTCTGCCAACTTCCAGGTGACAGATCGGGCCACGTAAGCTTTATGACGTCCATTGGCAGTTGATACTCTGGCTTAGTGGGTGGATCCACTGTGCATGTGGCAGGTAGGACTACGTTTTTAAGAGCATGATACATGGGAGAAATGCTGTGGCATGCACTTATTTCAAGCAACAATCAATTATTTCAAGCAACAATCAAGCAATATCCACCAGCCACGTGACCAACCCAACACCAGCAGTTGGCTCAAGCAGACTCCAACTGACGTTCGTGAAAAGTGGGAGCTTGTGCCAGACCACGTGGCCTAACGGACAAGGCGTCTGACTTCGGATCAGACCATTGCAGATTCGAGTCCCCTCATGGTTGGTTGTGAGTTCTTGAGGAGCAGGCATGCGTTGCTAAGTGCTGCTGGATGTTTGCTGGAAGCTGAGACCTGCTGTTATTTGACAGCTACTGGAAGTTGCAGGTGACTGCTTGAAGCAGAGTGCTGCTAGCAGCTGAGAACTGCTGCAGGGTGAGATCTGCCAGAGGTTTAAAGCTGCTTGAATCTGCTTGAGGCTTGAAGCTGCTTGAGTCACTTGAGTTTAAATTATACTACTCCTCATATTCAGTATGTTTGAAACCTTTCATCGGTCTGGTTAGTGCTTTTATTCTGTTGTTGCCAGAGGCGGAGCCAGACATTTGAAACACCCGGGGCTTAGCCCAAAAGGGTAGTATGCATGTGGGATTTTTTTTTTTTTTTTTTTTTTGGGGGGGGGGGGGGGGGGGGGGGGGTAGAAATTACTGAAAGATTAATTGGCTCTGTTTTGAGTTTTGTTCAAAAAACAATGACTTCATATAGGGAAAAATATATATCACATGTGCAGGACACCTTAAACTAGTTTTTTAATTAGGCAGCAAGGCAGAACAAAATCGGGGCTGTATCAAGACATGAGGACTAAACCCCAATTCAACCAGACCCAGAACTGATCCGGAATTAAAACAGGACTACAACAGTTCAAAATCAGGACTACTGAGGACTTAACCAAGACAGAACCAGAATCAGAACTAGATGATAGTAGCACTAAAAGTCATCATAGACCTGCAGTACATTTATTGTTTAATTCTACCAAAGTACAATATTTAGATTGAGAAAAGTTTATATAATTATTTAGCCTTGTTGTGCAAACAAGCCTGCAGAACTTAATAAATATAGAATTTGAAAAATAACAAACCTAAAAAGAAACACTAGGTACGAGATACATGAGGACGGTGATACTTTTGGTAAACAACCATTTGACTAACATGTGTGTCTCACCTGCTCTTGTTCCACCTCTGTTCTGTCCTCATTCTCCTCTCTCTCCCTCTCTGTTCCTCTCTCTCTCTTTGTGCTGACAATCATCAAATATACAGTTGAAACCACATATTTATGTACTCTTCAGATCAAAACACAAACACTTTTTTAATTGTAACATCAAATCAGACTAAATGTTTATTTTTTAGACTGATAAATCTAAAAAACATATTTGTTAACTTTAAGAGTAAAGAGAGAAACTATCTGTATTTCTTAATTGCAAATGGCACCAAATTGTATTCAAACTGAGCCACACTTATGGAGCTCCACAATTCTTTTCCTGGTGTTTTGGTTGACATCTTTTGATTTTCCCATGTCACAGAAAATTTACTCACATGGACTCTACTAACCTATCAGAAGCTTCTTCAGCTCAGAATGGAATCGTCTGGAGTTTCTTATTAGTTAACAATAAACTTAGTGTACATGTACTCCTAAATTTGATGAAAGTGATAAAAAATAGACAGCTCTGTCTCTCTTTATTCTGACATTTAACTAATTCAAAAGATATTTCAATATTTATCTAAAAGAAAAGTTTACTCTAAATTGATGTTGTACAGTAAAACTGTTTTATGTTTTCTCCCTAAAGTGTAAATATCTGGTTACAGATGTGAATATCCTGCTGAGTACTGAAATCCCTCTTATTTTGCATACAAATATACTGAACAACATACAAAGCATAATATATAAAATAACATTTACCTGAGTTTTTTCTTTGAAAGAAGCCTCTAATGTCCATTCTTATATTTCAGTACATAACTGAAACCGATTTAGTCGGGGAGGGTAAGAACTGAAAATATGAAATAAACACACGTAAGCTAAGACTCTAAAAAAAATAGCATTTGTTCGGCTTTTCATTTCGCCATTTGTTGATTCACTTGAAGAGCGAGTAACGTAATATTGGTCAAGTGATCAGTTTGATATCAATCTTTCGTGATGCACCGTCATATTTACATTATTTGTACGGTACGAATGATTTGCTTTGGTACCTGGTCAAACTTAAGCTCTCCTTACTATGGCTGGCTCCGTTTCTCCAACAGCGCACTCACTGCTGGCAGCAGCTACCCCGCCCCCTCGCTCAGTCGCTTAGTGCCTGAGCTCGGATCATACCAATATCAGGGGGGGATTCACGCACAGTCGTAAATTCCCACGGTGTGCACTATGTGCTTCGAATATTGTGTGTACTTTTTGTTTTATACAGTTGTCAGCCAGGCATCTAACTATGAAAAAAATTACACTCCAAAAGACCCCGGGCTTCTGACAAAACAACCCGGGCTTAAGCCCAGTAAGCCACCCCCACGCTCCGCCCCTGGTTGTTGCTGTAGCGGGTTGTCAAATGCAGTTATTCATCAGTTAGTCAATGACCAGAGAATTGATTGTTTTGTCATTATTTTAATCACATTTAAAGCTGGTTCCAGTTTCTGAAATGTGAAGATTTGTCACGGCTGGGGGCAGTCGTGTGGTGTATTGAGAAAAGGATCCAAAATGCAGGCACTGGCTGGGGTGCGAGTGAGTGTTTATTTACAGCGGTGATAAGGTGACAAAAACAGGAAGAGCAGAGCGGGGAGTAAACAACCTAAACATGGAAAACTAAAGAACAAAACTTAAACCAGACACTCACAATTAGGCTAACGAGACAGGGGAGAGGTAAAACTGAACACACTGACATGAGACATGAACTTTCAGAATTAAACAGGAAACTAACAGACACAGAGAACCAGACAGGACACTGAACTTGACAGGCAGACTCATGAGCAGACACAATAACTCCATGGACAGACAGAGGGAACACAGAGAAGTGGGAGCAGGCAGGCAAAGAACAGAAACCTAACAAATGGCAAAATCACAACAGAATACATACTCGGAATGAACAAAAGCATGATTTTCTTGATCATATATGATCTTAAACTTAATGTCTTTAAAGGTTTGAACTTTTAAAATGTAACAAAAGATTGAATCTTTGAGTTTTTTTTAATTGTTCTTATTGTATCTAGAGTGATGACATTTAATGTCATTTTTCAGATGACAGATGTGGAGGAGAGACATGTTTCTTTGCCCTAAGCTGTGTCTGGCAGGCAGAGCATCTCCACGCTCCACAAAGCTGATGCTTCTGATTTGGAGTAAATGAGCTGAGGGAGACATCTGGTGGACAAACACAGACATGACAAGAAGAAAGATTAAAGTGCAGAGGGGAGACAAACAGCTGGAAATACTTGTTGGAAAGGATTGTCATGCTTCAGAAAAACACACAGCACACACTCTAACAATCCTTTATTTGCACTGAAGGAGACACGTGAAGAAACCAAATCACACAATAATGACGTGAACACATTTATAGCCAGTGTTCAAGATGATGGATAGAAACGAAAATCATGGAGCATTTATGCATTTTTAGGTCTGTGTCACAGAAACTGTTCAGCTATTCTCTGTTTATTAGTCTATTTATTAGGAACCTCTGTTGGTTTTTATATGTAAAGCATTTTTCTTCTATCATTGAACCTTTTCAGGGTTTTCTCATAGTAGTTTTGGGGAGTTTTTAATTTTACAGATTTACAGCTTCAGAATAACTTTGTGATGTCCGATTAGAAAGTCTGTGTCCATGTGGATTTTTTTATATGAATGATGAATTTGTTGTATTGCATTTGAGTTCGATTTTTACTGATGGATGATCCAAGTCAATGCACACAGCAGCAAAAAGAACTACAGCAACACAACCGAGAACAAACGAGCAGCACAAACAGGAAAGCAAACTGAGAACAAAGCAGCAGGGTATCCCTCAGCAGCAGCTACAATATCTTCAGAGTGACAAACTGCATTTAGCAGAACACCAACTTCAATTCAAAGAACCGCAAACTGCAGTTTCTACAAACCCGCTAAATGACTCCACCTGAACAGGAGAGGAGCGCTTCCTGAACCGATGTTTGTCAAAACGTCACGCCGCTGTCAGATTGGCGTTCACGCTGCCGTCGCTCCAGTACAGCTGAGCAGACTGCAGCCGTGGGAGAGAGTGACTGTGTTTCGCACGCTCAGCATTCTGATCCTGGACTTCATGACAGATCTGCCACTGTGAGTAACACTGCTTCGTCTTCCGTGGACTCTGTATCTGCTACATCAGATGACTGTGTGTTTGAACTCTACAGACATTGTTCAGAGGGACTCCTCGGTGTCACGTTATTCACCGGTTGTCCTCGCTCGTGATCTTTGTGTTCCTGAGCCGTCAGACTCTGCTAATGCTCGCAGTGTTTTCTCTGAGTTAGCCAATATGGATTTTCCAGCTGTTGAGTTTGCTGAACAAAGGACTGTTACTCCACCCCAGACTCACCTCCACACTATCACTGGCATTGTATCCCCACTGGACTGTTTTCCTCCTCAGCCTGCTGATTCTGAGGTTTCACAGCCTGAGCCCAGCCACACCATCAACAGTTGTGAATAAAACAGTGCGTGCTGAGGAGCCTGGACATTAGTAATCCTGCTCCTGCATCTGAGACTTCCTGTGTTGATCCGCCAGTTTCCCAGTTTGTGATCTTTTCTGTGCCTCAGCTGGTAAACGTAAATGGTAGCAGAGTGCCACCTGCCATAGTTAAACTGGCTGAAATGCTGGAATTAGTGCCTCAGAAATAATGAATTAGGTTGGATTTTGTGTTTCACAGCCATTTATATGTAAACCAGCTCACCATGCTTTTGTGTCAGTCACTGTTAACACTGTTGTGGTATTGTTACACCCTTGGACTGTGCAGTTTATTCTGTGATGGCCTGTGAAAATACACCTGCTTCTGTAACCTCCTTCTGAGCTGAGAGTTACTGAGTTTGCTAAGCCTGAATCTGTGTATACAAAGACTGTTTCAAAGACTGCTATTTCGAACATGGACAGCTTAAGAACAGCAGAGTTGCTAAAACCAGCCTGCCATACGTCTGTCTCCTGAAACTGTGTTTGACACCATTAACCTAGTTTACCCAGTGACTGTTACTGAGCTCCGCTCTGCACCTTGCACCTACCCATACCATAGGTCAGTTTCTAGCTCTATTACCTGTTCAGGCTTTAGCTCCACTGCTAGCTGCTGAAAGCTCTAGTGAGCTTATTCAGTCAGCTGAGGACTGCATCTTTCTGACAAAGAGGACGAGCATCAAAATTTCCCCTCAGAGGTGAAAAAGATCATGATAAAGAAGACTTAAGGCGGCACCACAGAAGAGGGAGACTTTAATGTGGCAAAAGTACACACACGTTGTACTTAAGTAGAAGTACAGAAACCTGTGTTAAAAATGCTCCAGTAAAACTGATTCAATGTATTTACTTAAGTAAAAGTGAAAAAGTACAGGCTCTGAAATCTACTCAGTGTAAGACAGTAAAAAGTAGGTGAGCTCTGCCTCGTGAGCAGAGAAAAAGAAGGAAAATAAAACATGGCTCTATTTTCTGTTGCCTACGTTGTAGAGGGCGACTTTGTCCCTAAACAGGAAAATGAGGAGTCAGGAGTTAAAGTGGATTCAGCAGGTGGAGGAACCCTAAAATCAGCTGTAATGGCTCAGTGCCTGGAAAAGATCACAAATCACAATCATTTCTATTCAGAGCTCCAGTGGATTTTCTGAATGTACAGGCTGTGATCAGCTGACCTGCTGCTCTTTGTGGATTTACACAAGTGAATTCAACCAGATGTCAGCTGATGATTTTATGAGTTGAACAGGCTGATTTCCATTCTCTACACTGACAGTAAATTGTTTATGCTGTCTTTAGATTAGACACTATTCAGCTGCTCTGAAGGTGGAATTCAGTGAATCTAAGCGCCACAGTCACACACTGTTCTGTACTTTAAATCCATCACAGTGCAGCAAACTAACCTGTTTATCCTGCAGTAGCATGCAACCTTTAAATAACACAGTTAGTCTTCATCAGTTTGTTTAGCAGCACGTTTCAGAATATGAAAAAACATAATGTCACATGTACAGACCCAATATTTGATTTAAAAACTGAGCTTTAAATGTTACATGTGAGCTTTACCCCCTCCCTGTGAAATACAGCAGCTGGACCTTTAGCTACAACTCACTGTGACACAAACTGCACATGAAGAGTTTGTGTGTTTGCTGATGTTTGTTGAGCTGATAGAAACGTTGCATTTGAAATGTCCTCACGCTTAAAGTTTGATGCTTGAAGGCTGTCTTCATCCTGCTCTCTCAGGCTTTGTTCAATGTTGCAGTGAAACAGAATTTACAAAGACAAAAACAAAAAAAGACACGAACTGATCCACATCAGTTTATAACAATATTGAACACAGGCTGCAGCTGGACACTGACAGGTAACATCATTTTCACCTGCTGTTGCCTGGATGTGGAGCTGCACTGTAAACAAACACTGAAGCCCAATTCCATCAGAGTAGGAACAGAAATCTTTAACGAACTAAAATAATAAATTTCATCAGCTTCTCAGCCCCTGAATACAAGCAGACTAGTGGATCAGAAGGTTAGAGTTAGCTAATAATCTCTAATGTTTTTGATGCTATTTAGAGAACAGATAAAAACTTTTTTTCACAGCAACGTCGCCGTATTATCAGGACAGTTTGAACTTTTGCTGTATTTCAGTTAAAGTGTGTTTTAAATCTGCATCACTGATTTGTGCCATGACATGATCTCTTCATCGTCTTTCTGCCACAGCAAAGAAAGTCTTAATTAGGCGATTAATGACAAACCAGCCTCTGTGTGAGCGCACTGTAACATCATGATACCATAAACACTGCATATGAAACTTGTTCTCATCTGTCCTGTATGTCATCATTAGGCAAGTTAAGAAAATATAATGTTTAATGATAATTCCAGAAAATAATACTAACATCTGGTATTATTACTAGTATTAATATAGTAGTAGTAGTATTTTTAGAGGTGCTCTGATTAAATTTGGGGGCGCTTGAACACCTCATAGGAGGAGTTATGAAAAAAGTGAAACCAAACGGAGCAACTTGTCATAGTCGACCTGGACCGGTTCTAGACAAGCATATATAAGGGGGCAGACCGAAATGTAAAGGGGGCAAATGGTGGAAGTGGAGGCAGGAAAGGGGTGGGGTTGGGTGGGGTGTTCTTAATAACTGTTTTTGTCATGTAACTGAATTGCACTTTGTCAGGCCTCTACCCTAAGACTAGACCAACTTGGGTGTCCCACCTGAAGGCTGGTCTAACTCTTAGGGTCACCGAGGCACGCAAACCCCCTGACCACATTAAGGTGGTAATCCGTCAGGGGGGAAACAGAAAAACAAAACAACCAAAATATTCCTCATCTATCACGGTTTGCCGGGGCAGGCCGTGTGGATAAATAACGGACCCAAGATGCAGACTGCTTAAGTGGAGGGTGAGCTTTATTTACAACCGGAGAAGTACAACAAAAAGGGGTGGCGAGAAACAGAACGGTAAAAACTCTAAACTGGGAAAACTAAACACAAAACCAGAACGCGAGCGAGGGTACCTTGCAGGGAGAATGACCAGGAAGCCGGAGGCATAAACACAGAATGGCGTAAGGGAAATGACGCAGACGAACCAGCAACTACCATGACAGAAGACACAACTTAAATACACTCAGAGAACACAAGTGGGGAACACAGCTGGGAGGAACTAGGCTAACGAGACAGGAGAAAGGTAAAACTGAACACTTTGACATATGACACAGACCTTCACAATAAAACAGGAAACTCAGACACAGGGAGACAAGACGTTGAACTAAACAGACAGTTTCACACACAGACGGGGTGACACCATAGACAGACAGAGATACAGATGCAGACCGAATATAACACGTAGAACTCAAACAACAATAATCATCATGATAATAAACTGGAAAATGATAATAATAAACTTAAAGCGCTGGGTCACCGACCCAGGACCATGACATCATCAGATTCTAACAACAACTAAACAACAACTAACAACTAAAAGCACTAATTAGATGCCTTATATTAAATATATCCAAGCCCAGCAATAATACATCTTACTATTGCTAATATTAACAAAACTAAAAAGGGTAGGCGATGTTATTTAAAAAATACAGTTCACCAAGTCTTAAAAAATAAAACTCAAAAATAGAATTAAAAAAGAAAATAAAGAATAAATTAAACTATCCATCCAGATCTTTACAACCAACAACATCAAATCCATCTTCATTGAATGGCCTAATTCTCAAATAAATTTGTAAAATAAAGATTAAAATAAGACTTCTCAATATAGCCAATATTTACAAAACTAAAACGGGTTGGGATAGTAATGAAAAAAAAAATCACCAGCTCTTGAACAAAACAGATTTTGTCATGCTTTAAACTTATTTGTTTCGCAAGGGACTGAAGTCTGTTTGCAACTAAACAGCTCCACTCTCCTTTCTCCTCGGTCCACTCTACAACAACAGTCTCCTGTTTACCTTTCCAAAAACACTCTTACAGAGTCATCCATATCCAACTTATTTGTTATGGACTTCTCATGGACCAAGGTCACCAAATTCCTCTTTCTCTTATGTTGCAAAACTAAATAATCTTTGCTAAAATCACACTTTGTGTCGCGTCTGACAGACACAAGTCCCCCAGTCGGCAGCTGGCAGCAGACAGGCTCACAGTGGTGCTTGTGGGATTGAGAAACACGTCTTTTCCAGACTGAGGCCACGTCCACACCAGCCCGGATAGATTTGAAAACGGCGTCTTTGTCTGAAAGCACTCCGCGTCCACACTAGTGTTTTCAGCTGTTTTCACAGAGTTGTGCATCCACATTGAAAGGGTTGAAACTCTTACGTCCCAGTACTGCGCATGCGTGAAACGCAAGACGATTCGACCTGCCTCATTTCTGTCTGCCGCTTATTTACTTCCCGGCTCTTAGAAACGTCTCTTTGAAAAGCGCAGAGTTTTTTTAAATGGACTAACAATGAGGTGGAGTTGTTGCTGCGAGTAACACAAAAGTACAAAGTTGCAAAAGCGAGTGAGAATCATGAATCATGCAGCGGCCAACAACGGTCCAAGCATGGGATTTCTCTCCTGGAAATGTGCACATTATCTTTTCCTTTCTATTGGTAGGTGGCACAGTGCACGTGTGGCAAGTAAGCAAGCTAGAAGACTGGCAATGCTGGGTATCCAGTTACAGAAGCAACACATTAACAAGAGAAGTCTGAGTAAAACCAACGTTACTTTCCCTAGTAACTAGTTACTCTGAAAGTAATGAGTAACTTGAAGTAACTGAGTTACTTTTGATATAAGTAACTAGTAATGTAACTAAGTTACTAATTTAAAGTAACTTACCCAACACTGTACATAACATTCATCAATCTTCAAACATTAAAGAAGGAAAACCTCTGGGGGACAAACCCAGTTTGATCCGGATGGATAATTGATCCAACATGTCTATTTAATCTGTTTGCCAAAATTTTAGTGGAAATTTTCATATCCAAATTCAACAAAGCAATATGTCGATAAGAGGAACATTCTGTTTCATCCTTTCCTTCTTTCAATAACAAAGAAATATTAGCGCACGGCGGAATGCTTGAGTATGGAAAGAATGCTTAAACATTCTCAATAAAAGCAGGGCCACCTTTTCAGAGTATTTTTTATACAATTCAATGCCAAACCCATCTGGGCCTGGGGACTTTCCACTGGGGAATGACTTAATAGCTTTCGAAACTTCTTCAACAGTAATATCTGAGTTTAAAGCCTCTCCTGCAGCGTCATTCATTGTCAGGAGATCCTGCTTCCCAAACCAATGAGAAATATTGCCCCAAGATTTCGACATATAGAGCTCTTCATAATATTCTCTAAATCGCTCATTAATAGCTTTAGGGCTAATTAAAATTTCGCCTGATCTTGATTTTATTTTGTGTATAGCCCTACTAGCCTGTAGGCCTCTCAGCTGCCGAGAAAGAAGCTTATGGGGCTTATCTCCAAACACAAAATGCTTCTGTCTGATCCTAAATAGCTGATCTGTTACTTGACACGATAAAATTGTGGTTTACTCAAACTTCCTTTTAATGATGTCTTGAAACAAAGAGGGACAAGAGGAGGCCTTGTGGTCCTGTTCTAACTGTGTTAATTCAGCTTCTATTTCAAACAGGCGTTTCTGGCGTCCTTTTTTTAACGAGGATACAAAAGAAATAATTTCTCCTCGCATGTTTCCCATAGAATCGAATCAGAAACGTCTTGTTTATCATTAGTTTCCAAGAATTCTGATATTTTAGTTGTCATAAATCGGCAAAAGGATTTCTCAGACAGGAGTGACGGGTGAAAACGGCAGTTGTTTCGTACCACAGAAGTCCAGGACTAAAGATCCAAGATCAAGATATTATGATAAGTTGAGCATACAACTTTAGACATCAATTTAGAATCAAGCAAAAAAATAATCTATTCTGGAGTACGATTTGTGCACTTGTGAAAAACAAGAGTAATCTCTATCAGTGGGGTTACACAGTCTCCAAACATCAACAGGTTAGTAGAACTCAACATATTATTATTCAGAACAGTCGAAGCGTTAAACAACTGGGAGGTTTGAGTGGATCTAACCAAGAGTTTATCAAGTACACAATTAAAATCGCCTCCTAAAATTACACGAGTATCAGCGAGACTAAGTAATAAATTAAATATTTGTTGAAAGACAGATCATAATTATAAAGCCAGGACGGTTTGCCACTTCATTTTACACGTTAAAGCAGGGGTGTCAAACTCAAATACACAGTGGGCCAAAGTTCATAACTGGATCAAAGGAGCTTGCAAAGAAAAGCGTCTGGACTTCTTTAAGTTACTTGAAGACGTTTCACCTCTCATCCGAGAAGCTTCTTCAGTTCTGCACCAGTTCATAACTGGATCAAATAATCATTGAAAAAAAATCTTCCTCCAAATATAACAAGGAATCTTTTCTTATGGACTCAAACAAGTTTTGCTGAAAAACGAAATATGGAACAAGCAAAGCTTAATACTAAACAATATATAAAACTAATATAAACTTAATATTGCACACATGCAAAATCAAATTTCCAATTAAATAACAGATCAGTTGAAGTCATTTCTTAAATAAAAATTGCATTTGCAGCATTCTGAATTAAATTTTTAATTTAATTAAATTAATTTTTTTCATCATATTCTCCCACCTGTTCAGAAAGCTCCTGTTTTCTCCCTTTCTTTTTGCCACTTTGGGATTGGTAGCATGTAGGGATGGGTATCGTTTAGGTTTTATCCAATACCAGTACCAAACCAGTACTTTTGAAACGGTGCCGGTGCTTAAACGGTGCTCAAACTGGTGCTTAAAGAATGGAGAACACAAAATTGGTCCAAAAACCTCTCATGTTCAGCTGTTTTTTTGTAAAAAGATAACAATGTTAGCCTTTTCTGCAGCTATAGGGGCATATATGGTATCACTCTTGGCTGGAAGCAGTGCTTAAACAATGGAAAAAACACAAACTTTGTCCAAAAACCTCTCATGTTTAGCTGTTTTCCACTTTTTCTTTGGTCATTTTAGCCTTTTTGGCCAGGGTGAAGGGAGTATCTGCCATCAAACAAGAAGACAGCCGCATGGTACAATGGTGTTTGCTAGTTCACCTTACATGCATTAATGTAATAACGTGGTTAGCCTACTCAACGTACATTACACACGAACAACATTAAGCTACTCATGCAGAGAAGAACACCTGCTGCTGCATCATCATCCTCATCATTTCTGCAACACTGGCAGGGCTAGGGGCCAGGACTCTGCTCTTCTTTAGAGAACCGTCTCTTTCTGCTCGGCTCACTAAAAAGAGCCGGCTCTTTCGGCTCCCAACTGGCTCTTCAGGTTGTTTTGTTGCTTTAATTAATTTATTATTAAAATCATGCACAAAAGGAATTTCTAATGTAAAAAAAGTGGTTACGTACAAACTCCAAAGAGCATGTACAAAGTCCAAAACACATTTCTAGCGTTAACTGAACTTCCAAAACACAGCTATCGAGATCACTTAAATTACACAATTTAAAGCTGTGTTCTGTGGCTGTGATAAGATCCCCCGTGGGCAGTCCTTGGACTGTTTCACTGTGATGTTTTCTTTTGCAGTGGTTTTAGTTTAGCTCCTGTTTACAGTGAGGACAAATGATTATGGTTTTCTTCTTGTGTATGCTCTGTGGAGGATGCACTCAGAAAAATTCATCTGATTCTGTCTCCCTGTTCATCTCTGTCCCTACAAACACACAAACGCAGTCAGGTCAGCCCAAACTTTATAGTCGATGCTCATTACCACAGTATTGTTAAGTAATGCTGCTGCTTCATTTGGGCTGCTAACAGGCTGCAGACATTAGCATGGTGGTAGCTGTGTTGTAAAAATTGTGCTGTTTTTCACATCTTGTGGACTTCTACCTTAATAAAACAGTCAGTTTGAGATTTACCTGGTTTAGTCTGAGTTTGCTGAACTGTAAAAGTAGCTAAAACAAAGCAGAGCCTGCGTTACCTTTGACCTGCTGTACTTACTGTAGCTGTTTTTGGATCAGCTGACTGCTTGTGTCTTTTGCCTCTCGTTTCCAGAAGTGCACAGTTACTTACTGCAAGTAATTCTTCAAATACAACCCCAGTAAATTAAATAAACATATCCGATGTTAGATTTTTATAAAAGCTTGAGAATGGAGTAGAAACTGGCACGCTAAAAAACAAATGCGGCGTTGGACAACACAGACAATGAGGCGGTTTCCAGGAGAGCGGGGACTCTAAGTTTGGTTTTTCTTTCCCTTCCCGCTTCCTTGTTCAGACGCACCATCACACATGACTAATTTATCAGAACAGGCAGCAGCAACACTCACGGTGCCTGTAATCTGTGAGAGATGAGACTGTATTGTCAGCACACTGGTTTTTTTCCCTTATCAGCTTTCTTCTTATTTCCTGTTTTATGGCAGTTTGGCTTTGTCTGCATGTATGACTGTGTGCTGCCTCATGCAAACAGGGTGGGCTGCAGGGGTCACGGTTTGCTACACAGCGTAGCTCCATCAAGACGAACAAAGCAAAGAAGGAGCAGTGCCAAGACCGCTGAAATCAAAGACCAGGTTCAGGACTGGGCTTTGTTCCAAGAGGCTGGGTCCGTTTTGCTGGTGCAGGGGGTCTGAGTGCTGAAAGAAGTGTCTGGAGCCTTTGTATGCAGCATGTCTCCTCATCCCGCCCCTTTGAAGTCTGCTTGCTTTTGTCCTTTACATAACTTGATTGAATTTTTTGAACAGCTAATTCTTATGGATTTTGTGAGCAAAAGGGTGGGGGAGGGAGGAAGACAGAAATGCCCCCCACCCAGAATTCCACAGGAGAGCAACAGGAAGGCCAACATGATTGGCCACAGGGGAAATGACGGACACGAGCGAGCCAAAAGCATAGCATCCATGCACGTGTTTGAATTATGGCAGCTCTTTGCAAATTTGATGACAATGGCTGGGAGGTCGAGGATCCCTCTGTAAACAGAGGCCACGTACACTCTGGTGGTCTTCACTTTGTTGTCAGCTTCCCCGCTGGGAGAAACGGGAATGAGTTGAGGAGGAAAAACTATTCGTGAGCTGGAACCTGATTTTTTTTTGTGATTTCATTAATTTTGATTATCTTCACTTTGCAGTTATTTCTGTGTGGGTCAATGTGCATATTGTATGTTTGAGGTGAATAAATGCCATAACGTGACACGATCTCAATTCCAAGAAAAGCTGGAACGCTCTAAAATGTAAAACTTCATATTTCCATATTTTATGGACAGTAGAACAAACGTTTCAGCTGAGATCCCTGCATGTGTATTCTGTTCATCTGGATGTTGCATTTTCACTGAGTGACCACATCACTGCTTCAGCCTCAGCTGACTGCAGGTCACATGATGACCAAAACGTGGTCATCATGTGTCTCTCTTCTGGAGAAGAGAGACACGTATGTGAGAATGCTGTTTGTAGATTACAGCTCAGCATTCAATACCATCGTTCCCTTGAAGCTGGACAGGAAACTGCAGGATCTAGGACTGAGCAGCTCCCTCTGCAGCTGGATCCTTAGCTTCCTGTCTGACAGACGCCAAGTGGTCAGACTGGGCAGCATCACCTCATCCCCCATCACACTGAACACTGGTGCTCCACAGGGGTGTGTACTGAGCCCTCTCCTGTACTCACTCTACACCTACAACTGCACAGCCACTAACAACTCCAACATCATTGTGAAGTTTGCGGACGACACTACAGTGGTGGGTCTTATCACCAACGGTGATGAGACGGCTTACAGGGAGGAGGTCAGCGCCCTGACCCACTGGTGTCAAGACAACCATCTCACCCTCAACGTCGCAAAGACAAAGGAGTTGATAGTGGACTTCCGGAGGTGCAGAGAAGTACACACCCCCATCACCATCAACGGCGCTGCTGTGGCGAGAGTGAGCAGCTTCCGGTTCCTTGGTGTACATCTGGCTGAGGATCTTACGTGGTCAGTACACACAAACAAAACAGTGAAGAAGGCGCAGCAGCGCCTCTTCTTTCTCAGGAGACTGAAAAGATTCGGCATGAGCCCCCGCATCCTCAGGACCTTCTATCACTGTGCCATTGAGAGCATCCTCACTGGATGCATCACCACCTGGTATGGCAACAGCACCGCCTACAACTGCAAAGCTCTCCAGCGAGTAGTGCGGTGCTCTGAACGGATAATTGGAGGTGAGCTTCCCTCCCTCCAAGACATCTACAGGAAGCGGTGCCTGAGGAAAGCGGGGAGGATCATCAAGGACTCCAGTCACCCCAGCCATAAACTGTTCAGACTGCTTCCATCAGGAAGGAGGTTCTGCAGCATCCGGTCCCGAACCAGCAGACTGAGAGACAGCTTTTTCCATCAGGCCATCAGACTGCTGAACACGTCATAGACACCTCAGCTTCACTACTGGAACTTCAACATTATGCACTCCATACTGTACAGTAATGCCACTGTTTTGCACATATTCAACTCTGTATATTTTTATATATTTTATTTTATTATTTTTTTTACTATTTAATTTGTAAAAATGTGTATACACACACACACACACACACACACACGTAGAAAAACATTTAGTATACACATCCAGAAATGCATACACTATTATATATTGTACATATATTTATTAGTTTCAGGTTGGCCATTCTTGTATTTTGCTCGTTTGTGTTGTTGTGTTTTGCACATCTCTGTTGCTTGTGGGGCTCGCACACAAGAATTTCACTCGCATGTGCTGTGCCAGTGTGCCTGCACATGTGATGTGACAATAAAAGTGATTTGATTTGATTTGAAAACTAAACTAACAGTGGGTCAAAAGCTCTGTTTCATGGTCAGCAGTAGAGATGGCCCTGTCCCAACTTTGAGATGCATCGGTTAATATTTTATTAGCTTAGTTATCCAGCTTAGAGTAATTAACCATTTAACCAAATTGATGATAGTAGCATTCATTGCATCGGTCCTATTAGCACTGCAGTCCTCAAGGAACTGTGTTATTGATGTCGGATATCTTCTTTATCTGCAAGGCTTCATCTCAACGGATTCACGTCACTGAGCCAAAGTCTGATGAGTCTGTATGTGGCTGCTTGAACTTGGTTACTTACAAAGGGTTTGTAAACATGCAGATCGAGCTGCTACTGTGTTCAGTGATAAATCCGCTGTGCTAACATGCTTGTTTGTAAACAATATGCCAAGGTAACTCAAAGAACACTTTTTTAAATGAATTAATATTTATTTTGTTTACAATTTACGATGAAATCAGTCAGTTGCACTTGCTTATGTGTAGAAGTGAAGGAAGTGTGTTTTCCCCAAGCAGCCTGCCTTCACAGCTGCAGGCAGTGATACGAGTGAGGAAGGGCAGATGTGTCATCATGTGCAGAGGTTTGTGTGGAGGTGAGGGTGGGGTTTGGTGGGTGGGCAGTTTTTCACTTCCTTGGCCTTATGCCAGTGTGACAGTCGATGTCTCTGTGTCTCTTCTGCGGGAGGTTATTTTGAAGGTCTCCCAGTTTTATTGGAGGAAGTGTTTGCCGGACCGCTGAAGCGTTCTCCCACCCCTCGGTTCCATTCTTCCTTTGTACCCAGCTCCTCTCCCTCAGCTACATTTTCTCAAGCGAGAATGGCTTAAAGGAGTCTCAGTGGGGACTTTCCCTTTTAGTTTAAAAAAGCAACACAAAACCCTCGTGGCTCGTAATGAAGCCTTTATCGTGTCCACCAGAGATAATGCAGTTTAAATAAATGATTACAATAGCAGTAGCAATGGTAGCATGAAGGGGAGACTACAATGATCCTAGCACATGCTTCCACTATGCTGTGCAGATGAGCTCATTTAGAACATCAGCAGAAACATGGCACCTCCATCCCCGGGATGAAACATCCCGCTGTTTCCTGCAACACCCAAGATGATCGTCCAAGACGTCTTATCCACAAAGCAGTTGGAAAACCTGGTGAGGGGTGGGTGATGTTAATGTCCATCTAAGAGATCAGCCCACTGTGGGTGGGCACTCCACCCTTTTCCTGCTGAGGACCATGGCCTCAGATTCAGTTATGGAAGTAAATACAGAAGGTACCAATCCTCCAGCTGCAGGAACATGAAGGAAGTCCAAAAAACCCAAAACTACTTTTGCTTGTTTAGCTTGTAGGAAACGAGGGAACTGATTTTACCAGTGGCGCTGTCTGGGTCTCCAGGCTCTGAGTACATCACTACAGTTTAGCAGCTGCACTACTTAAGTTTGTTGTTGGAACAGGCAGGTTAGTTTTAAGGATGCAGAACAGCTACTGTAATCTAAACAGGGGCCTCTGCAGCTGTCAGCCATAACGAAACGCACTGTTTATAAAGCATCACATCAAAAACCGGTCAGATAATCACATTTTTATTAGTGCTATTAATGAGTTTATATTATTTTAAGGTGTAGTACAGAAGGGTGAAGCTGTCGGCCTGTACTAACAGCCAATAGGGGGCAATCAGTCTATTTTAGCTTCCTTTACGGAGGGCTGTCCTGTGACTGCTTTAACCAGGAAACAACATTTTACATATTTTTAGGCAAACACATCGACTTTGGGGGTAACGATGGTCACAGAATCGTGGAGTAAGTCTGCTTGAACCAAAGGCAGGGCTTTGTATGCATCATTCACATTAACTTAATATAAGCAGTGAATAAAGATGAGATGAATCATTTAACTGTGGATTTCCCACTTCAGGGAGCTGTGCAGCAGTTTTAACATGCTACCACTAGGTGGAGCTAAAAGCTGATATTTTGAACTAATGATCAGAGGCTGCTGTAAGATGCACACAGCAAACATTTTGGGCCTGACACCACAATTTGTGCACAGTGTACACAGCTACTTCAGACGCACATACAAAAACCAGCTCATCCACATGTGTGCGATCTGCACATCATACAGAACATTTATAGTTCATTCAATCCTCAAAATACGAAATCATCCTCATCAGACTGTCACGTGTCCCTGTGGCGACTCCAAGAAAGGCCTCGTCTCACGCCGAGCTTTGATTTAACAGGTGAAACACATCCACACCTCAGAGTACCTGTTAACGGTTCCTCCTGCAGGTTTTGGGTCGGTTGTATGACTCCACGTGTTAGTGGATCTTTGTCTACAAACATCCTAAACCAACTGAACCCATGATCTGTGCTTAGGCAGGCGATCAGAAGCAAAAGCTTAGTGGGCAGGACCTCCTGAGAGGCAGCTCTCCTGTACCAAAGATGAGTGCTCAGCACAGGCGAGCAGCCATTCATGCCCTGCTGTTTAAACAACATTAAACAGGTTTTTAAAGCAGCCGACATGAGTTCATCTGGTATTTAAAGCTGGTAAATTGAGTTCACTTTGTAGAGCCGAATAACAGGACCACAGTAAGATTAAAAAACAATGTCGATCGTTTTGAGAATAAAGTCAAAAATCTTTTTAGAGAAAAACACTGAAATGTGGCGATTACAGTCGTTTTAAGTGCCACGGCTGCACTGTGAGCTGGTGAAATGCTTCAGGATCAGGTTTAGTTGCAATAACTAATCTGCACATTTCCACTTTATTCTCAGAAGGACCTTTATGTTAATGTGCTCCCTACACTCCTATGTAGGAAGGACACTTTCAGCAGGAGACAAGGCCAAAGATTTTTGTAAAGCTCCAGTGGATTCAAAGTTCAGAGTTTGCATAAAGGTGGCTTTAATAAAGACACACTTACAAATAAAGTTTTTTTTAAAGCTTTAACTCCAGAACAAACTGGAGAAACTTCTCAACTTTTAGTTTTCAGACGACGGCGCTCTCAACTCAGCACGCTCGCCATGATGTGTCACTTTGTATCCAGACCTCCTGCTGGATTCTTCTTCATATTTCACACGTCTTTGCAAACTGTGAGGTCGCACACAACAAAACAGAACAACAGAGATGCATCTGTGCGGACGCTGTTTGATCCCAGGGAAATGAATGAATCGGATATCTGATCGGAGACCGAAGCAGAGTAGTGTTACTGGTCAGACTTGTGCCTTAGAGCTCTTCAAAGTCTTGTTTCACTTTTTTCCACCCAACACACACGCACACACACCTGCAAACTAAATTTAATAAATAAGACGTACAATGTTGTAAGGCAAAGTTGATCATGCACTTGTCACGATAAACAACAACATACATGGCAGCAGAATCACTCCCACCCACCAACCCTTCATATCAAGCTTTCAGATTGTTGCCTGCTGACATCCTGATCTCGTACATCTACCCCCGATTTCTGCAGCAGGGTGAACTCTTTGTTCAGGGGGGTCGAAGCAGCAGGCTGGACCCACTGTGAGGTTTAGACACGCCAACTACAGCTGGAACTGATACAGGACGAGTCAGAGGCTCGGATCCAGCACCCAACTGCTGTGTGCCTCAGGACGTCCCGAGATAGCTCTGCAGCTTCCTTACTGTACTTCTGTCCAAAGAGCAAAGGTCAAAGTCAAACGTAGTGTTTGTAATGTGGAAGTGTCCGGTCTCTTCAATCAGGTTTACAATCTGCAAGACAGAAAGTGAGAGTGGTGGGCACAGGCTGGGTCAAAGTAAAGTCTGCAACTATTAACTATTGTTATACATTACTACTTCATCATTATTATTTCGTCTAAGGTCTAATATTTATTTTAAACAAGCAGATTTCTTTATGCAGTCATCTGCTGCAGGCACACCATGCTCTCAGCTGGCCAATCAGAAGAGAGCTTCGACCTGCGCTAACGTGTTTCCTCAACTGGTCGATTTAAATCGTGTGAATAAAATCTGAGATCTGAAAATCACTGAATTCAGTTTTTACATCTGACACGGATCCCAAACTTTGTAGAAGTGGGTTTGTGTCTGATGGACGTATCGGACACTGCTGACATCAGCTCACCTGTTGCAGTATGTGACCTTCTCTTAGTGTCATTAGTCTTTTATGCAGCTCCACCAGCTCATCCAGGTAAACCTGAAAAGCACAAAGCAAAGACGGCTGTCATGATGTAGCAGTGGCTGATGGTAACAAACCCCAAGACATAACAACACTTTCCATATTTCAGAATATTTACTAGTCTAGTCCACATTACACGCACTGTTTCTAAAAACCAAAGACACTCGTTCTCACCTTATCACACTCCATGCTTTTGTCTTGCTTGCTCTGCTTGGTGGGACTTTTTACTTCCACTATCTGACAGACAGAAGAGCAAAGAGTCACCCAGGGTCACGCACACACCTGGATACTGTGGCTTTCAATCATGCTGATCTAAGACATAAGCCAGTATATTACTGATATGATTACCTGGTTATTAGTAGACTTTAATAAGGGCGGGGCCTCACTGCACGACAGCGGGGAATGGGAGGAGCTGTCACTTCTGCTGCCATCACTTAAACTAATCCTAAGTATGAAGTCACAAAGAATAAAGACATTAAAACTGTTGTCTCAGCTGTTAGCTAAAAACCGCTAACAATGAAAAATCCCCCATGAGCAGCATGTGAGAGAGTGGGGACGAAGGACGGTCTTTAACATGAAGATGACTCTCGCAGAATCAGTGTCAGGGAGGGGCCTGCTAGATCAGGGGTGTCCAACTCCAGGCCTCGAGGGCTGGTGTCCTGCAGGTTTTAGATCTCACCCTGGGTCAACACACCTGAATCACATGATTAGTTCATTACCAGCCTCTGGAGAACTTCAGGACATCATGAGGAGGTCATTTATCCATTTGAATCAGCTGTGTTGGATCAAGGACACATCTAAAACCTGCAGGACACCGGCCATCGAGGCCTGGAATTGCCCACCCCTGGCATAGATGATAGAAAACCGGTCAACTGTTGGAGACGGAGACGATCTGGTTAAGTTATGCTTTTTGGCCAAGGTTGACGGCACGCCTCCACCAACAGGATGGTGGAGAGAGTTGGAAAGAGCTTACATGAAATACTTGAAAAGTTAGTAAAAGGCACGTTGAAAGAACCTTTAGAAACTGTCCCAAGCAATTTTAACCAAGATTTAAATGGCGGCTCTTCATCATTTTACAGGTTTGTTGTTAAAGGCTGGCTCTACTGCACAAACATGTGAGATACAAAGTAGCCCTCATAATAGCAATATCCTGGTTAGAAGGAATTCATTACCAATGTCTGCACACAGCTCTATGAAACTAAACTAGTGTGCGGTTCAGCCATTCGAAAAGCTGCCCTCGGGTTACTAACCTGTGCTGGTGGTGTGTGAGGTGTGCTGCTCGATCCGTGTCTGAATCCACGTCGTCGTTGTTGTCCTCTGAATCGTCGTCGTCGTCCGAGTGCAGATCCTGCATCACTGACTGCAGCGGGCCAAGCACTGAGTGGAACAGTTCAATAAAGCCTCAGTCATTGCAGTTTAAACCTCAGGAATACAAGCAGAAAGCTGCAGATTGTGACGTTGGTACTGTAAAGCTCAGCAAATGTGGTGATCTGACTTTCAAAGGGAACATGCACACATCTCGAACTCTACATAGCTGACTTACAGCTCTGGTTTTCAATTGTTCTCATTGCTCAGGAAAACAACATGATTCTTTCATGTTCTTCAATCTCAAAATGATTTAGCAGCCTCTCTTACGACGTCTTCAACTTTCTGAACCGACTCAAAGTAAAAGTTTATAAACCAGGGCTGTGCCCGTTTGTTTACAGGCTCAAAGTGATACTTTAAGAAGATTTGTGGTAATAATGTTTCTGATCATTTACACAAAAAGATATTTTCGGCAGCATTTCTAAGTTTGATTAAATGAAGGGCATCCCATGATTGCTTCCAATGAGCTACTGTCACTGATGACACAGTGCCGTTTGCAGCAGCGTGAAAGTGGCATGGCACTGCAACACAGAATAAGTCAAATGTAGTACAGAAACAGTCGTAGTTTGGCCTGGAAACTTTTGTTAAACAGTAACTAAAGTAACTTAACCTTGTGACTCTTTAGGAACCTGCACAATATTTTCACAATAAAACTGAAGACTCTCTTCTACCTGGGATGTTGGGTCATGAGTTGAGCTTTTTAACCTGCTGCTTTGGTCTTGCACCATGTACTGTATCAGTAACTTTCATCCACTGTTTGCTCTTCCTGTCACATGACGTCCTTCAGCCACACTTGGTGGAGTCATTTGTTTACATTTGGGTCACATGACACCAGCAGCTAATATCTCCCCACACACAGCCTGACTGTAGCGCACAGTTTTTTCACCTGAAGGGCTGAAACAGGTTCTTGCATATGTTGCAGAGCACTGTGATTGTTGGAGGTTCCTGAAGTTGCTCCACTGCAGACTGACACATGTGGCTCTCACTCCCAGACATGCCCAGGCTTGTCTCTTAATTGCATGCACTAGGGATCATAACCACCTGGTGTTGCTATAGCAATGATATCTCAGTACGACAGTTTTGTATCACGTAAGAATTTGTGTATGATTGCAGACAATATGATATACACAGCTAGTTAATGCTTCCACTTTACAATAATAAAGCTTATGGTTCATATTAGAATATGTAGGAGGGATCACTCTCCTCAGCCTTCCCGGGAAAGTCTGTGCCAGCGGGCTGGAAATGAGAGTTCGTCCACTGCAGGAGCACGATGTAGAGTGGCTACATAAGATGCAGGTTCAGGCATACCAGGCGAATTCAAGGTCTGGCTATACCAGCATGGTATAGTACCAAGACTCATTGGCAAGTCCTGCATGGGGCGTTAGGGACTCGGGTCCACCCACTTCCAACAATGGGCAATAGCTGAGCCCTGGCTGAGGAGAGGCATGGTCCGAGCCGAGGTCCGGCAGCTAGAGGAGGAAAGCACGGAACTGGGTTTACAAGGAATCTGGACATAGTGGGACCTGTCAAAGCAGACGATTAATTGGCTTTAACTTTGGAGCCTTTCCACATCTTAATATTGCTCCGCTTAGTCTACAAGTCAATGACGGAGGAGCCACAGTGCAGGTTATGTGGGGCGATGGCGCACAGGCTGGAAGAATGCAAGACTACTGTTAGCCAGGGAAGACAGAGATGGCGCCATGACCAGGTCCTGAGACTGAGCAGTACTGTGAGAAAGTAGCATCACACAACACCAACATCAGGTGGCTGGAGGACCCAACAGCAGACCAAAGAACCTCCCAGAAAAAGCCAACATAACAAACACAGACATCCAACAATGACTCCACAATGAAGAGCTGGATAGTACTGGACACCTACTGGCTAAAGAGGCAAACAGCCCTCCAAGAACACCTGGCAGCAGCTGCTGGCTAATCAACCACACACAGTGGTGCTGGACAAGGAGCAGAAGGCTGCAGTTGTGATAGATGTGGCAGTCCCAGCAGAGAGCATGTCAGGAAGGGGAGCATGAGAAAAACTGGAGGAAAACTGGAGCCAACGTAGAAGGTCAAGAACGAAGTGGTCCCAGTAGGAATGAACGCGTTAGGAGCTGTAATCCCTAAAGTGGAAGAGCCAGGCACAACATTTCTCACATGACCGGGTCCACTGCCAGAGACCTCGAGGTCGAGGTCACCGAGATTCAAACTCGTCGACGTCGTTAGCTTAAATCCTACGTAGCCTCGTTCTTGAGGTACTGCATGCACAAACCTGGCTCTCCACCCCAACCATCCGACCAGCGGGGTGATGACAATCAGCCTTTTTACAGCCGAGAGGAAAAACACAACATGCAGAGATATGTCAGGTTTTCATGATCCAGCCATTCATCCTTCCTTCGGTGGGTACTTCTTAACTTCAGTTCCAGACTTTCTCTTTGATATTTGGTCACATTGGGGCCCGATGAATGTAAAAACAAAGAATTACCAGATTTGGTTTTTTACCTTTTTTTTTTTTTTTTAAGAAAAATATCAGCCACATCTGATAAAATTTTGATAGAACAGCAGCAGTATAATGTCCTCGTAAGTGGATATCAGGCCCTTGTAGAGCAAAATTTAGTATTTTGGTCTAAATAACCCAAAATGTGATGTCCACATATGTGGACGCCCGGTCCTAGGAGATTAACATGAGCATAACATTTTTCAGGCAAACGCCTCCATGTGTAATTAACATAGAGCCACAGTATTGTTACTGTTTTGTAATCAGCCATAGGCACTAGCACCGACTATTTTAAAGTGTTACTGTTACTAGTAAGCTAACATAAACTAACCAACCCAGTGACATCACATGCTGATGTCGGTAAACGTGTTATATAAACTTTAACTTTAAGCACTTACTTCTTAAATCGAGCTGCACAGACAGCGTTACCTTTGAGAGCAGGGCTCAGTGGTGTAAATTAGCCTTCATACATGTAGCGTTTCATGTCCACTTTAATGATAACAGCTAATTATCTCAAATCGTGAGCATGTTAAATTCCCACCAAGCAGGTTAACGATTATGGTAACTGTGTAACACTTCAGTTTTCTTTACATTGGAGTTTTGCTGAGTGCTGTGCATTGTTGTGAATGTCAGCTACATGTGTCGTAGTGAGGAAAGAGGTTGTGTGTCTGCCTGTGTGCAGGGGTGCTGCGTGTCAGCTGGAGGCGGTGAAACAACACTGTTCAATATCGATCCTGCTGCTAAGCAGCGTTTAATCCAACAGGAAATGTTAGTTTTAATTTGTAACAGTGTAGCAACCTTATGACAACCATACCACAGTCTCTACAGGGCACACAATAAGTGTTAGGCTACCACTGTGTACTTGGTGTTACGCTGTGTACTTGGTGTTACGCTTGCATGACAATCACGAAAACAAACAAATCAAAGCGCTGCAGTTTATTGGTTACATCGCTTTGACTGCACGAAGTGTCACGTATGATGTTAGTGTCACTAACAAACAGCACAAACTAAACTTTGTAACTTGTGTGCACGGTCCAAGTCGGTTACCTTGTCGTTTGTGGGGTGTGGGAGCAAAGCTTGAACTGGAGCTGGAACCCGCTGGACTGGGCTGCTCAGACTGGGAGGAAGAAGAGAAACAGGCAGCGATTAATGATAAAAATATGACTCAAACTGCTGTTTGACTGAATGTGGCGGTTCTGCAAACACAGAAGCAAATGAATACTATTCGAGCCCCGGCTCCGACAGTCTCGGTCGTTGTGTCCTTGGGCCGTTGCCTACTGGTGGTGGTCAGAGGGCCCGGTGGCACCAGTGTCCAACACCATCGCCTCTGTCAGTGCCCCACAGGGTGGCTGTGGCTACAATGTAGCTGCCATCACCAGTGTGTGAATGGGTGGATGACTGGATGTGTAAAGTGCTTTGGGGTCCTTAGGGACTAGAAAAGCGCTATACAAATACAGGCCATTTACCATTTACTGTTATTATTATGTATGTGCTGAAAGAAGACCAAACCCAGCAGGAGTGGACCAACCTGGACTCACCAGTGTTCCCACTTTGAACACGTTCGGCTTTCAAACCACCTCCAAGGGACAGGAATTAAGAGTTACAGTGAGGGGGACTCTCTTTATTAAAAATATGTTTATTTATCAAGGTTTGTATTTATTTTCAACAAATACAAACATAAAACAAACGAGGCTGCAGAGAGCACTGGATGTCTTTTTCCAACTAATGTCAGAACTATCTGTCCTGACATTAGTTGGAGAAAGAAAAGCTCCAACAGGAGGTTTCATAGTGCCATCCATCGTCTGTTGGGTCGGCAAAGCATCAAGAGAAAATTAGATTTCTGTGTAAATGTTCAAGGTTGAAGCAGTACCTTTTATAACAGCACACACAGTTCACAGTGTGTGCTGACATTTCCATACAGTCCTTCCCTTCATGTCCATGTTTGTGTTTGACACGTCTGTAGTTTGGATTCATAAAAGCCAAAAATGAAAATCGTTCTTTTAAACCCTTTCTTGAAGCAGCATCTGCCCACAGGCAGCAGAGGCTCACACAGCCCAGAGTGAGGATGTTTGACTCTTTCAGATTGACTGAGATGTGGACTTAAACAATGACAGTGCACGTTTAAACGTGTTTCAATGTACATGCACAGATACATAAGGAAACCCTCACAGTGCAAAACATGGTGAGGAGAAACGTGAGAGAAAGAGCGCACAGCTGCTCTGCTGGTTTACAGGCTTCTTCAAAGTGTCATAAATCTGACCGGCACTCCTGTTTACGGCTTTTGTTCTCCTTTACTCCAAGTAAGCAAACCCAATCACATCAAGAGACAATAAACCGACAGCACATCCAGGAAACTGTCTGACGGTCTAGTTTAGAAACCACGGGGAACAAAGTGGGAAAAGTTGATGCCTGCAGCCGCTCTCACATCCACAGCTCGCAGCGCTCTGCCTCAGCTCTGCTCCTCACGCTCGAACCATCCGATTCATCTGCTCTGGATTTCCTCTGATTAGTTCCCAACAATGGGTTCAGCTACGGTTCCCCCGCTGCTCTGCACAGCGAGCAACCCGCTCGCTCCTCCACGCGTCCACTGTCACAGATCAATATCCCATCTGTGATCTGTTCAGCCTACAATAATGAATCCCGCTAACCTGCAAAGCTAATGACAACAGATGGCTGGCACTCATTTCAGTTTGAAAATAAGAGTGAGAGGATTGTCCACAGCAGCAGACGACATCTCATGAAGAGCAAACAAATCTGGGATGTGATTAAAACAGCTGAATGTAGAAAAACACTGCACAGACTCAGGATAACATGAATACTGTCATTCAAAATAAAGATATTATTTTTATCATGTTTGAAGTTTAAGACACTCTTCCATAATTAAATGTTCTTCTCTTCGTGCTGTGTGATGATGATGAGTGGACACTTAAATCAAATAGATGATAAACTTTCTTTTACTAAATTTATCTGTCACCAGAACGTCACCAGTGTGACATCGTCAGCATCCTGAGACACCAGCATCTCTGTGGGGTCCTGACCATCCAGCACAAAGCGCCTCGACGATGCGGCGCCATGGAAATAAAACTGATTCGTTTTAAACAGACGTGTGCTGGTCGGAGGCCACACCCAGTTTCCCTTCCTTCATGTCATCACCTCGTCCGCGTTTCCTTCTCTGCCGTTTTTATCCGAGCACTCGCTCCCAAACTCTGAGATCAAAGATGAAGCAATGGGAGCGCTGGGCTGTGTCGCCTCAGGCCCACCAGGGTTGCTAGCCTGGGCACAATCAAATGCCTGGAATTTGTCAGCCCACATGCTTTTTACAACCAGTAGCTGCAGCAGCCCCCACCCCAAAGCTACTTTCATGACAAAAACACAGGTTTCGGTGCCACTCTGTGAGAACTCCTTTGACTAACCACGCGGCAGAGAACGATGCATGAAAGAGCTGCACTTCATACAATCACTGACAACAGAAATAAAAACTGCTGCAGAAAGAAATGCTGTGAAGCACAAACACGCAGCCATTTGATTCTTTCAAAGCTAAAAGAATTAAAGAGGAGCTGTGCTATTTACGGCCCTCGTTTCTCCTCAGGTGCCGTAAAACCATAAATCTTTCTCGTCTGTGATTTGGCTTTAAAACTTCTTTATGGGGAGGCTCTCTGCAAACCAGCGTGGGCATGGCAACAAGGTCAAATGTCAGCCTGTTCATGAAGCTGCAGCATTTTCCTAATTTGGCTCACGGGTTTGAAGAAGACGCAGACACTCTGTTAGACACTCGACATCATCATCAGCTGTTTGCTCCCAAACCAATCAATGTGCAGACGAACGCACCAGAACTTCCACCAGGTTTACTGGTGGAAGTTACCAGTAGATGAGCTCATTCCCAGCTGTAACGACAGTAAAGCGTCACGTTTACTCACATCCGATCTGGCAGACTGGTCCTCCATATCAGAGTCATTAGCATCAACCAGGTCCTGGAATGGCGGCAGCGTGGACACGCTCCTGAGGTCTGCGTCCTCGCTTTCTGCTCGTAGCTTACTGCTGTGCAGCTGCGATCTGTCTCTCAGTAGTTTCTTATCCAAACACGGACCGTCCAACTCTGAAATCTGCATTTCCGAGGAATTCACAAACCCCTTTTTGCGTCTTTTGGTCCCGTGATCGTCACCTTCGAGGCCGGACAAGCGCTTGTTTAACCTCGACGCATGAGTTATCCCCTCAGTCCTACGCTCCTTAGACAAAGACTTGGGCTGCTTGAAGCCCATCTTAGGATTGATCTCTCTAAGTGGCTGGTTCTCTTTGGGTTTCCTGGAAGATTCTTTGGGGGCTTTTCCGGGTTCCCAGCCTGAGTCCCTGAAGGCACTTTTGGGGTCTTTTAAATCTTTTGGGGTCTTGTCTATATGGTCCTTAAATGGCTTGTGGAGTTTGGAGATGCTGCTGTTGTCAGAGCTGGTGGTTGTGGCCATGATGAGGAAAGTGTTTCCTGTAGAGCCATCCTGCAGATTGAAACAAACACAGGAGATCAGATAGTAGCGTCGGATATTTAAGTAGCTGGAGATGAAAAGTGACATCAAGCAAAACAATAACAAAAGAGAAAGAAAGACTGAAGCTACACGGGAAAAACACGTAAAGCTCAGAGTGTTCAGGCACAAGGCAAAGGGAAGCTCCTCGCACTGTCAGGGCGCTAATGAGACCATACCGCTGTCAGCTGATACAGTATCGAACACGCCACCGATTTTACAAGCAAAGATGTTTTTAAAGGTGCCGTGGACATGAAACCCACTCAGTCCACACATGCAAAGACATCATACACGTGCACATATTAAGTTATGCATAGTAATGAAAAACAATGCAGGGAAAAGTGCTGAACACACTAACTGAAACTTGTACAAAAACCTTTATTGATAGTACAGCTTCAAGACGCCTCCTTTATGAAGGAAGCAGTCACACTGCTCAGGTGTGGTTTCGTCCCAGTCTGTGGGATCGTCCCAGTCTGTGGGATCATAATCTGAACAGGTGATTGGCTCTAATCCTGTCCCTCACGCTGATGTTGAAACCAAAGCTGATTGGGCGAAACAAAAACACAAAGTGTGGAACAGATCAGCTGATTCTGTTTGCTAATGTGTTGCTAATATCTTTCTACATTTTCTTAGTTTAAACCAAGTTTTTCTGAGTAAATATGAGTTCTAAATCAGTGCATTCTGTTTTTATTTACATTTCACGCAGTGTCCCAATATTGGCTGACAAACACTGCAATGATCAACTGTACAGCGAAACACTGATGCTGTATTACTGTAAAACACTAAATATCTGTTTCTTTGTCCACAAACATCCACACGGGTAAATCTTCGGCCCCTGACATTCTGATGTACGTCAGATATTATAAAGTGGATCCAAACAATCTCAGAAAAATGAGGGATGTTCCTGACCACTCATTTCTAAGCCGACTAAACGAGGAAAGCCAAACGGCTGCTGTGAAACTAAGAAACACTGCAACACACTGTGGGTTCAGTTTGAGGGCTGTATAATGGACAAACACTGTAAATGCTGCTCAGCTGTGTGGCGTCTCACATCGTGCATGATGAACACGTTATCCTCCAACACCAGACTAAACCCAGAACAGAAACAGGTAACCTGATGGTAACCCTCAGCTGCATCAGAGGCTCCAAACTAACCTGCTGAGGTTGGTTTTAACAGCAGTTGTTCTGGTTTAATGTTCCAGCTATAAAAACATGATTTTGATATCAAGCCATCTTAATTTTAAACTTACCACATACACTGATGTACTCATGCATATACACACAACGGACGATGACATCTTTGCTGCTGAGGAATTATTTTCCCTTTTTCCAATTTTAAAAATGTTTAAAAAAAATGTTTAAAACGTTAAAAAGAAAATATTTCAAACATTAAAGCACAACATTGGTTACTAGTAACCAAAATAACACAGGTGGCATAAAAACACTGATTTGAACATTTGTGACCCACCTGTGGAAGACTGTAGGGTCCAGTCTCTCATCTAAAGGTTAAATATGATGTGAAGATAACTTTCTACTAAAGATGTTCATGCACTATTAAATATGACAAAACGAATACACTGTGGCACATTGTGCTGTGCATTATTAATGATGCACATTGATGCAATTCATAGAAACCATAAATGATCATCCATTTCCTCTGACGGGTCGTTGCATTAAAATAAATATATCAATAATGACTTTGGTTTGCAGAGCGCCTCACATGAAACCCAAGGACGTGCTAGAAACAGTATAAATGAAAATATAGTGAAGAAGCCCACAGCTCCCTCACAACAACCGCCTTCTGCAGTTTATCCAAGGAAACACAGAGACATTCCCAAGCCAGCCGAGAAGCAGCCTCTCCTGGGACCGCCTCCCAGAAGGCCACGCCCTGAACACCTCACCCCGGCGACAGCTGACTCAAATGGTAAATGGCCTGTATTTATATAGCGCTTTACTAGTCCCTAAGGACCCCAAAGCGCTTTACATATCCAGTCATCCACCCATTCACACACACATTCACACACTGGTGATGGCAGCTACATTGTAGCCACAGCCACCCTGGGGCGCACTGACAGAGGCGAGGCGCCACCACTGTCCAAGCCGGGGCTCAAACCAGCAACCTTCCGAGTACAAGGCGAACTCCCAACTCTTGAGCAGTCCGAGTCCCTCTTGAACTCGTCACCCTATCACAAAGCAAAAGCCCACCTTCGGAGAAAGCTCACGTCTTGCATCTGCGATCTCATTCTTTGCACTTCAGCAGTGAGTAACAATAACAGGCCTAGTTTTATAAGCGTTGGCTGCTTTGCCATTTGCTGGCAGACGACTGCGTATGGGAGACACAATTTTCTCCCATTGGGCACCAATTAAAGCGTTAACATTAAACAACTAGTCCTTCTGATACGTCTAATGACAGCAGCTCTGATGAGTCAGGCACATTCCTGCTAAGAATAGGCCGAAGCACCTCGGTTCAATTCAATTTTATTCATACAGCCAAATCACAACAAGCTTTACATTGTACAGTATATCCTATAATAACAGATACAGAGAAAACTCTTATCCACATACAACACCATCTCAGTTCTGTTCACCACAGCTCAATTATACACATTATGACATAATCATTTTGCCTAGCAACAAGCTTTTAGCATATATAAACTTTACCACCATATTATTATTTATTGATTGATTTTTTTTACTTTTTTAATTAAGTATATCAACTAACAATATTGTAGTTTTAGTGATTCATCAAACAAAATAAATAAATTAGTACCAAGCACCGGTGCACCCTGGGAGAGGCTCCAGGCCCCGACAGGCCAAAGCGTTTAGTGCAGTACAAGCCGGAATCACCCTGAGGTTTAAAAAACATATTTCATGCTTGTGCTACAACTTTTTTGCAGCAGCTGGTCTTTGCTGCAAAACGAGCGACCTTTGTAGCAGCGGTGCTATAAGCTAGCAAGGTAAAGAGCAGAGACACTGACCTTGGACGCAGTAAAGCCTTTGCTTTTCTTTGTGTCAGAGCTGTTGGGAAGTGTTGCCAGCTTGAGGTGGGAGCCAAACAGGGAGGTTGAGCCCTCCTGCATTATCATCACCTGCCAAAGGAAAATCAGCAGCTTAAATGAGCAGAGAGTTCTTTGCTTTCAGTAAATGTAGAGTGTTCAGTCTCTACCAGGACAGCTGATAATAAATCAGTCATTTACTGAGTAATATCACTGTGTTTGTAGAGTCAAGTACCAGAAAAAAGGACATCAGTAAAGAATGTTCAGCTTTACTGTCAAGCAGCTTGTGTGAGCACTTTTGTACATATTTGTTCTATATTACATCGATTTCATCCCAGTCATCCCAGTGACATCAGTGCCTCACATGTACATGTAACTGACTTGGCTCAAACCCATTCCCATAAAAAAAAAAAAAAAAAAAAAAACTGCATCAAAAACAACAACAACAATCAAAGAAAGAACAACAAAGGATTCTTCACTTGTACAAGTGAAGATGGATATCATGAAGATTTAGAGTAACACATAAATGCCACACAGTTACCAAACACACACAAAACCATATGACCATAGACTATACTGGCTGCACTCGAGGTTCACCTGAAGCACAACAAGTGAGCACCGCTCCAACTGCAACTCCAATCCCCAAACGTTTGATCGAATGCTTATATAGGTCATCATGTGCTACCACATGCCCCTCTTCATGAAACGCCTCACGTGGTCTGAAATCTTACTCAAGAACAGAACCCGATTCCTGCCTAGCCTAAACATTTAGCTAATTACGGCTAATCATGAAGTCGACCTGCTGTCATCTTAGATCGCAGTGCAGGGGCGGGGCCGGTGTCCTGCAGGTTACAGAGCGCAACCTGGGTCAACACACCTGAATCACATGACTAGCTCATTACCAGGCCTCTGGAGAACTTCAGGACATGTTGAGGAGGTAAATAAACTGGATTAAAATGAAGTCAGTGCACATGAAAGTCCCAGTGAGGGAATTGAAAAGCTTAGCAAAGGATGGCAAGTTAAAGATGTGTTTATTGAACTCATTATAAACACTTTATCAACATTTTAACAACATAAACTGTTGTTCCACGATTTCTGGCACAGCTTTAAAAAGAAACACATGCTTTATGTTTAGCAACAGCGTTTTTGTACTGCACATTATAGCAAACATGTCCACTTTGGTCCTGTCCATACACAACCACAGGTTTGTGACTTTGTAAAGCTCAACTGTGCTGCTCTGTTATTTTTGGCAAACTCCAGGAAGACAGTCGCAC
The DNA here is from genome assembly GCF_057381845.1 of Rhamphochromis longiceps. Taxonomy (NCBI): domain Eukaryota; kingdom Metazoa; phylum Chordata; class Actinopteri; order Cichliformes; family Cichlidae; genus Rhamphochromis; species Rhamphochromis longiceps. The sequence continues at coordinate 8,711,691 of NC_140559.1, read as the reverse complement.
TATGTTAACGTAGATGTAAAAGCTCCAGACAAGAAAACAACCAAAACCTCTGCTGGTGTGGAGCAGCAGGGCCGTACATACACTGCCCCGTGAACGCCGTGTTTCCATGACTGCAGGCGTCTTATGTGGATCTGACAGTCGTTCAAGTGCACAATTTAGTAACGGGACACATTTGAAACAACTGGTTTTGACTGAAATCCCTTACATTAAAGTGCTACAACAAAGTTCAACATCTGCAGCAACAATAGCTGCTACATTGTGTCATTGCTGAGGTGGTAACAGTAACAGGGAGGAGTCGTCATGAGCTACAAGCCTGTTAGAAATCTTACCTTTGAGTCTTCTGAACTTCTTTTGTGAGGATTTCGTTGCTGTGAAGGACAACAGAAGAACAGGGTGACAATCTTGGTAAACAGAAAAATACAAACTATTCATTACTATTCATATCTCACATATGCAGGGTAAACTAGTTCAGCCATTGACTGTCCTCTCCAGACTGACTGTAGCACTTCAGCCCACTGTGGGGCCAATCAGAGGCTCCAGACATGTCAAATAAAGTGAATCAATACTGAAGTGCAGTTTTAAAACCCTCAGATTTACTGAGGAACGTAAACTAATGTCATTGCTGTAAAGACTATACACATATACTGCACACATACTACATCCATGATATAAAGCGACAGCCCAGGATGGACCTGGTCTGTCACGCCCTCGTGCCTACCCCTCCAGCTTTCAGTAACTTCCTACGAAACTCCTCTGTTGGATTGTTGAAGGTGAGCTTCTCACAGCGGAGGTGATTGACGGGCGGGTGACCTTCCAGGTGGAGGAACAAGTCATAATCAAAGCGAACTTTCTTCGGTTCTTCCTACGGAGAAGTGGAAGGAAAACCACGAAAGGGACAAACAATAAAAACCCGTCATGCAGCACGTTACCCACATCATGCTCTGTTTTTGACTGCATCATTTAATTAGATTCAATTCAATTTTATTTACACAGCATCAAATCACAGCAAAAGTCGCCTGAAGGTGCTTTATATTGGACAGTAGATACAGAGAAAAGCCCAACAATCACATGACCCCCTATGAGCAGCACTTTGGCGACAGTGGGAAGGAAAAACTCCCTTTTAACAGGAGGGGCGGGGCCATCTGCTGTGACCGGACTACCTTATTCAGATCCCAAACACCCTCTGAAGCCTGAACCATGAAATAACAGACAGAATTTTTTTTTTAATTAATTAATTAAAATTTAAATTTCATATAAACCCTTCATTTTGATTGAATTTGCTACATCTGGCAAAAATGTGTTGTGCAATTTATTTACTTTCTTCAGGGGAAAATAAATAAATCACACTGATTATGTACAAGAACTGTATTTGTTAAATATGATACACGAGGCACTAAGTAAGTACCACAGTAACACAGCAAACTCAAGTCCTGATTGTAATTAAAAAAATAAGTTGAGAAATTTAAGGCAGCTTTCAAATGAACATCCATGTTTTTCCTGGGTTAAGATCAACTTTGATTTTTTGCTTTTGGACTTAGTTTCATTATTTTTACTAGCTTTTTTAGTTTGAATCACCATTTGATGAAATGATGACAGTTTGGGTTGAGACGACCTTTGCTCAGGAGTCAGCATCTGTTAGATGTGTTCGAAAGGCTCTCTGCTAGAAAACGCCAAAGAAAATGGAGCCAGTGGAACCAGTGGAACCAGTAACAAGCTAAAACTCTGGAACAAATGCTGCTTCTGAATTTTGCACCAATAACCAATAATGGAGCTCTTCCAGCACTACAAAATGCACCTTTCTCTCCACTGGATGTGCCAGTTCATGGCTCTGACCCAGTATCTGTGTGGGGTCGTTTAATTTAAATCTCTGCATTCATGACCTACGTTACCAGGTGTCGTCACCCAAAGAGAGAACCAGTTCATCTAGCCTTTACCCTCACATGGCAAAGGTGGCATCGCCTTTAGGCCCAGCTGTGTGTGTGACCTGCTGCTTTGTTAGAGCTGCACACACACCTCTGAGTATTGGTAGGCCAGTTTTTTCTCTTTTCCAGCAAAAACACTTTCAAGAGAGCACAACTGAATCACGCGTACACTCCTTCAGTAACGTCGCTGCAGAAGCTTCCACATAATACATAAAATGTTGCAACAGCTTGAAAAGACGTGACTCTTGATAGAAAAATGAAAACAGCTCTGAATGGACACATTTGACAATCAGCCTCTCCAAAGCTGCAGTTCAGGAACGACCTGGTGCAAACCCGACACATGTTCAGAGCATACACAAAAACCCCTTCATGGTTTAGAGGTTCAGGGTCTTACAACAATAGTGCATTACCCACAGACACAAACCCTGGCAGCTGATTGCTGCTTGTTAAATGTACCTTGTTTCTGAAATAAACTTCGATGGGCAAGATGAAGCCTGCGTATCCAGATTCCTCCACTTTGTACGGTGGATCCTTGCACACTGAAAGAGAAAACTGCTGTTAGACTTCAGCACCAGGAGGCTGACAGTTCACAAAGCTTGCTTTAAATTCATGCAGTTACATGAAATGCAGAGCAGCGCTGAGTGTGCTGCAGCCATCTGGTTGGGTTGCTGGGAGACGGCCGCTCTGACAAACACAAAAAACCCAACCATTACATAAATCACATCCCCTCCACACCTGAACCAGGTGACAGGACTGTATTAAGACTGTTGCTTCATTTATTGTGTCATTAAACACACTAATCCTGCAGCTGTGTTCTCATGAGACCTCATTAACTCAATTTCTGCAGCCTACTCTGATGCATCGATACAGAGAGCGGGCGTCCATTAGAGCCAAAGCCTTAAACACACACGACAAGGCCAAGACGTCCACGCATGCTCGTAGAGGAGCACACGGATCACAGCGGATCCCTCCTGAGTCACAAACTGTACCAATGCAGGAAATGTACTAATTAAGTTACGTGTGCTTATTGAACAAAGGAAGCTTTGCTTAATTCTCAAATATTGTCCGTTTGACACATCACAGCATGCAGCTACGATGGTGATGCGTGTGAATGTGTAGAAATGCTGTACGGATGGATGAGAGTAGAGAAGGACGACATCTTTCTCACATCGTCCCTCTGCTGCCTCCAACATCTTCGTTCCTGAAAATCACATCTTTTCAAATTATTGTTGTTAATAAGTTACAAACTATTTTACTTACTGGTCACGGATCTAATCCAGTAGTCTAGAACTATATCTGTCCATGTATTCATACTATGACAGCAGTGGCACCTCTCAGTGTCCTTGTATACACAGCTATGTGCTCAGTTTGAAAATCCTACATGTGCTCAGGTTTCAGTGGTTTAGGTTGAAAAAGCAGCCATGACCTGATGGAGCACATAATGATTGTTGTGAAACGTTAGCTTCATGCTTTTCAGGATTTTTTTTCCTTCCACACTTTTAAATCTGCAGCTGTTTGACAAAATTAAATGTCACAGCCTTTGTTACCCTCAAAATGAACCAGGATCCTTATTTTAGGACAGATGTGTCATAGACACTAGGCTTGTAACAATACTACAGTTTCAGTTTTAATACCAATACCCAGAAAAATAGCATGGTGAAGAGTATAACTGCATCCTACACCAACAGAAGTAATGGTGAACAAGTTCTATCTTGAAAATGTCAAGTTGTTACCGTTCAACTAATTCTTTCAAATATAAAGTTGATTTAAATAAAATCAATCCTGGTGGCCTGCAGCGCTCCCCCTCAGCCAAAGACACGAATTTAAAAATCAGAGCTGATTTTCAGAGATGTTGTCCTCCAACCACGAGGTCAGCGGGATTCAAACTCATCTGAGATTTTCAGCAGATACACCTCTGGTATCAAGTTGAAAATCTTAGGTGACCTCCTCCTTGAGTTATCACATTCACAAGACTTTACAAATCCTTGATCCCCGACCTTGACGCTGAGCTCTTTAGAAGAGCACCTATGGCATGAACTTCCCAACCCTACATCCCCTCATTCTTGATGTATCACATCTGGACAAAGTGTGGTATTAGCTGTGTTGAAATGAAGAAGACAGAAAACAGAGTGCTTACTGTGAACGCTCACACCGCTCACTGCCTGGATTTCCAAACTGACCTTTCAGGCAGCTCTTTACATCCTGGTAATTGCTAATACCGTAGTTAAACAGCAATGCTGACATGTGCTCCTGCCAGGTTAATATTTATGATAATTTCTTAATACTTTAATACTAGTGAAATGCAAGCTTCACTGATCTCTGGAGATGCCTCTGAAAGGACTGTTCGGTGTTAAAGACAGCTGTTAGCTGCATGCCTGACTTACTGCAGCAGTGCCATGTGAAAACAGCACTGTTTGTATTGATGTTCTTGCAAATATGTACCATTGGAGTCAGTGATTAACATCTGAGTGCCTATTTTTTGACAGCCCTAATAGAGACATTGCTTATGTTTGGAGAACGCAGGGACTGATGTAGACCCCAAAAACACGTCCCCACAGTGAAACGAGGGCGTGGGAGTATTAGGCTGTGGGTATGCTTCAGTCCATCTGGAACTGGAAATCTTGTCAAGGTGGAAGGAATTATCAAGAAAGACACACATGTGATAGTTTGGAAAGAAAAGATCAAGCAGCCAAACCTGGATCTAAGTAATCGCTTTGTCACATTTTCCTTTGTCTGAAAACGCCTGCGTCTCATCTGTTTGTGGGTTTATATTGGTGCTAATGTAGGACCCTTACATTCATACATCCCTGTAAAGAGGCACTTTGACGTTCAATCACTGTTGCTCTACTAGAGACAGTACTTTGGAACAGTTTTAATAGCACTGACTAAGCCAATCTCAAAGAGCAAGGACCGACCAAAGCTGCACATCAGCATGAAGCTATGGTCCAGCAGGCAACAGTTGCTCCTGTTCTCGGATGAACGCTACAAAAAGCTGAGCAAAAGCATTCTTCTTATGTCATGGTGAATCTGATTAGTGCTTATTTATGCACAGACAACACTAATTCATCATGATATTCACCGCAGGTGATGAAGAGTGTCTGTGGTTGACTGAGCAGAGCACCCAACAACAACCCTGCACTCCCCCACCCTACACGACCTCTCCTGACTCTACATCACACTAATCAGGTAACAGCAAGACCCTTCGACAAAATGAGGTCAACATTAAGCTCCTGAGCAGCAAGAGCAGAGCAGGGATGAACGCACACGCTAAAGTTTGTGTTGGAGGTCAGTTAGGCCGTACGGGTGGAGAGCCTCAGCAAGTTAAAGGTTAGCATCCTCCTCGCTGCTCGTCGTACCTCTCCCACCCCGCTAGCACACATGCTAATGCAGGTCACATACAGAAGCAGGCTGCATACACACTATATCACATATGTCAGCCTGTTAAGATACACACACCTCCACAGAAACGCACTGAAAGAAACTCCTGATCAAAGGTCTGAGACTAACAGCACACACAGCAGGGTGAAACTTCCACACCTCACCTATAAAACCACCACAGAAGTGTTGGATGCTCAGTGAGCTCCGGGGTGGCAAACTTTAATTCTTGCAAAAGGTTGATCAATTTCCTATTATTTGATCTGATTTTATTAGCGTCAACATCATCAACATGTTTGATGAAGAGCAAACATGATGCAGACGATGTAGGACAACTCGAACATGCCTGAGAAGGACCGTTTACGAAGTTTGGATGAACCTTCAGAGTCGTAAACTGAAATCACAGCAGAGAACACTCAGATCTGATTTATGACAACATCTGCATATCATAATAATGATAACGAAAGTAGCTCCTCAGACGTGTAACTGATGAGTCCGATGAAGAAGGAAGTAATAATGGAGCACATTATGATTCTTTACGTCCAATAAAAGCTGCCAAACCAGTGTTAGAACGAATCTAACATTACGAGAACCATCGAGAAAAAGTGAACAGCAGAAAGAGACAGCAGGTTGGTCACATCAGCTCCAGTCGGTGCTGCTCCTCGATATTAATGTTTTCCATGGGGGGGAATAAAGGATATGCAGGGTGTGATTGAGGTGGGTGATCTGCTGCACCCTCAAACGAAGCAGCCACAAGAAGAAGAAGAAGACGAAGAAGACGAAGAAGAAGAGTGGTTTATTTGTACAGCACCAACGCGCAGTCGATTTAATGTGCTTCATATTTTAGGGTAAAGATCCAACAGACAATCTACGCACGTGGAAACCAAACTACACCACCATCAGAGGTGGGCTTCAGGTGTGCACCAGTACTTCCTGAAACTATTGGCCTCCTGTTACCTCACGAGGTAAGACATGCTGCACTACATCTGCTTACTAGCTATCATGTACTGGATATAACGTCCCAGTATGGAGAGTATGGCTACAACAATGACTTATTATTCAGACTTATGGATATATTCATGTCAAAAAGGTTAACAAGTAATAATAAATGAATGCATAGGCTTTCACAGGTTTCAGGCCCTAATAAAACTCCACCAGCAGGCCACGAGTCTCAGAGCGAGTCCTGACTCAGGCCTCGGAGCTTTGTTGTGGGGAGGGACTGTAAAGAAAGACAAATGTTTTATGGTAAGGCCAACTGAGAGGAGTGAAAGAGCTTTCAACAGACACCCCAAATAAATCAAGCTTCAATAAACCACTTCCTGAAACTTCCTTTCATTGATTGAACCGAGGAAGAGTTGGCATTTACAGCCCAGTTCCTGTTCCTTGGAGGTGGCCGCCTTGTTTATCGGCACCTCCTCCTAACCCCATGCTTTCTTGTAAACAACAGCAGCCAGCCTGGAGCTTTCTTTGTGTTTCACCTTCATGAGTGGGAAGCATTTTTGAGGAATCAAGGAACAATACCGGCAAAATCCCGAAGCCCTTCAGTTTCTCAGAGCTTATTTATTTTTCCTCCACGTTACAAACTACACGTTTCACGCAGTTTTCAGGGAGATGAACCATTTTTTTTATCTTCCAACTTTCCATAAAAGTGACAATTCTCTGAAATATCAAACACCTCTGAAGAGATTCCCTCCATCTGTAGATTAAACGGCACTACAGAATCCAAATGAGGTGCTTAAGCAGCACGAGCCTCTGCTGCCAAAAACAGCACCGCCTTCGCTGCTTCCTAACAACGTCTTTACCTCCATTTGTTCAGACAGCTTTGCCATTTGGCTGTCACCATGGAAACACCTCCATGCTGGCCTGCTAACTAAACAGCAGCAATGATGAAGCGCAACGGCGGCTTTACTCGCCGACTCGGGGAGCTTCTCCGAGCTACACACCCAATCGTTTGGAGAGTGAGAAGAAGTTAGACATGCGCCATCTTTTGGCGTTCTCGCTCTGACTCCCTTCGATGTTTGGATTGATAAGAAAACACTGATGTGCTGACATATGAAGAAGACTATATTGAGAGCACTTAGGATCTGAGATCTTATCAGTGGACCTAGTTTGGTTTGGTATTGCTACACAAGCCAATAAAGACCAGCTGACAACTGTAAACAGCAGCAGAGCTACAGGACTGATGTTCAGCACCTTCTACATTTTTTGGCATCCCGACAGACCCCAGATATGTCCAGGTGGACATACAAAGCTTATATTTCATTTGACAAGCCAAGTGAAATGGAGACATGTTAAAAGGACGTCCACGTCCATTTAGTCCCCCCCACCTCCAAACCCTCTGGTTTCCAAGGCTACAGTTTATAACCATCTGTAGTAAATACTGCTGCAAAGGTTATCGTATAAATCAGCACACGACCTGCTGCCATTAAAGCAAACTGTTAGTCCTCACTTCAGTTTGTAATTTTAATATCTGCTCGTGACGTCTTTAAATGTCTCCGTTTTATTTCAGTGTGTAGGTGGAGCCTGTGTGGCTGTTTCAGTTAAACTGGAAAGGAACCATGTCAAGAAAAACAGCTGAGCTCAGATCTTTGTGCGAAGCACACAACGTCCAGGTGCAACAACATGTGCTGGTGACTGATCTCTTAGTTGATTAAACAAGGAAAACATTAGACTAACCAACTAGTGTAAAACTAGGAAATACTCAGGTATAAAGTTCAGTTTGAGAACAGTTTAAATGAAAATGTCAAAAATGAATTATAGGCCAGTCAGTGAGCCATCGGGGGGCAGATTAAACTGGAGCAGCAGATCCTGGAAGTCATGTAAGCTGTGAGGCAAGGCCTCCTTGGACTGGACTTGTTTGTCCAACACGCCCCACAGATGCTCGACTGAACTGATATCTGTGGAATCTGAAGCCCAACTCAACACCTTAGACTTGTCCCAGTTGTTCCAGTTTGTGCTACTCAAAGAAGGCACCTTCTCCCACTTCTCCATCATCCTGTCCTGATGCTCAGGTGTCCACTGGTGACCCTTTTGGCAGTAGACGGGGGTCAGCGTGGACATCCTTACTGCTGTGCAGCTCCATGTGCAACAAACTGCGACACGCTGTGTGTTCTGACACGTTTCTATCAGAACCAGCATCAACGTTTTCACCAGTGTGAGCTTCAGTAAGTCACCTGTTGGACTGGCACACACAGGTCAGTCTTTGCACCCCACTGGTTTACTAACACTAACCCTACCTTCATTAGATCACTTTTGATAGATACTGACCAGTGCAGCCTGGGAACATCCCATAGGAGCTGAAGGTTTAGAGATGCAGTAACACAATCTTAAACCCTTATGCTTGCTCATGTTTCCTGCTATTAAAGAGAAAACCTTCACATGCTCCCTGATCTATGCCACTCACCAACAGGTGCATTGATGAAGAGATGACCAGCACCATCACCTCACCCGTCAGTGGTGGATTTCCATATTACCACACTAAGCCTTCTTTTCCACAGTGGCTCTAGTGTGTAGGGCTGTGTCAGCTGGGTGCCGTGTTTCATTAACAGTTAATCTTGTACTTGTACTCCTCTAAAAACTCAACTGTGTGTCACTCCAAGCAGATGATGTCTGCCACTGCTGAACAGGTTGTCAGGATACTACAATTTCAAACTCAGTACTGACACCACAGGGTCGATTCTGACCCCCTCCTGCAACAACACGTGGTGAAGAAGTTGTACCTTCAAAACATTAACTTGTTCATTTTTCAACAAATTTTCCCAGTTATATGTTAGCTTTAACAAAATAACTATTGAAGCTTAAAGGTTTTATTTATTTTACATAATTTCATTACAGATTATTGCGGTAAAATATATTTCAGGATCTACTAATGAACAATGGGCGCAAACAAACAACGCTTTACCATCTACATGACTGAATTATTGTAGAAGAAGAACATAATTAAAATGAGTTTGAATTGGGGTCGGGCGACTGGATGAATATTTCGACTATCGCCGATAGGCTGAGCATACTCAGCCGGATGGTGGACACGTGCATGCTCATGCAAGTTAGTCGAGTTTGAGTACTTTGCTCGTACTACACTGATTACATTGCTCTGCAATCAAAAAGTCTGTGGACGCACGAATTTATCGCCCATCGCCGATTATTGGACTGATGATTGTCGGTTGGAAAATTTTTACATATCGCCCAACTTTAGTCTGAATAAAGTCTCTCATTTGTTTCCTAAAATAAAAATAATGATTAAAAAATTTAGACAAAGTACGTGTTATGTATTTAGGATGAGTACAGGATAAGATAACAAAGTTAAATACATTTAGAAGACTATATATTACTTATACTTATATACTTATATTATATAAGATTATATCATACAGTTTTGGTTTGATTACAGACCAATTTTTCTAATAATTTCATTATTATTATTATGATCATCATTATTAGTAGTAGTAGTAGTATCTGTGTGGCCACCAGTATTGTTTTAGATCAGGGGTGTCAAACATAAGGCCCGGGGACCAGGATCGGTCTAGCAAAAACTTCAGTCTGACCCACTGGACAGCTGTAAACACTGTGAAGGCGTAAACTTGGCATTTTTCTCTACATTTTACAGCTTTTTCCGATAGATAAAGGGCACTGATACTACACTAACATAATAAAACAACAGAGAAACAGTTAAATCTGATAACTGTGTAAATTAAAAATGTCCAGTTTTAGATTTATAGGTCAGTAAGTGAGCTACCAGAACTTTACTAATTTATCTGAGACATTTTCTTAGAATTTAATTCCAAAGAGTCACGCTGACAGATTTCTTTCTTTATCATGTAGAAAAGTTGAGACGTCCTGTTTTCCTTATTTTAAGATACCTCGGAGTCTAACTTCTTTGCACTGACACAAAGGGGAGTTTCACTGATCTGGCCCAGGATAAAGGTGGGCTGTATGAGCTAAATAAGTTCAACATTACTGATCATCCTTACTGTCTGTGGAGCTATGTGATGAACACTGGGTGGACAGTCTGAAGGTTAACTGTGGGCTTCTCCAAGGTTAGTTGTTTACACTGGTTTGTACTGGTCTGGGAAACGTTTGGAAATTCATAAATGAATGTATGACACACTAAACTATTTATACTTAAATAAAGTTTTGTATGTAGTAATATTATTGTGTCTATTACAGCTACTACTAATGTTATACTAATTACTACTGCTGCTATAAATAAAAAAAGATGCATGTAGACACATACTTCACCTGATTATATGATTATTGCCATCATTGTTATTACTGTATTATAATAACCCGAAGCATCAGCCTGCACCTCTTCACTCACTAATTTGTGTTGTCTGTTGTTATTTATGTGATTATTGGTGTCAAAACATGAAAAGTGAAACGACACCAGGACGTAACATTACACAGACAACAAGACAGAAAGGACTTTAAGTGAGAACCTGACTCTGCAAACGCTGCACTACAGGTGTGAAATAAATGCACGCACATGAAGATACAACACACATTAAAAGTATACATATATACACACACACACACACATATATACATATATGTGTGTGTGTGTGTGTGTGTGTGTGTGTGTGTGTGTGTGTGTTTGATCAATTACAGATGTGAAGCCCTTAACCTCCACCCCTCCACACAAAGCACCAGGGCAGCTCTCCTCACCTCGCTTTGGTTTCGGGAAGCTTTCGTGCAGATGAAAAACCACTTTCTCCACAAAGTGCTGGATGTTGCTGTGCTCTGGTCCTCGCACAAACACCATCCAGTCGTGGGTGAACCCTTCCACCGTGGGTTTCTTTCTGACCTGGGCACGATGACCAAGTTCCAGTTTCACCTGCACAGCACCCTGCAAAGCACAAAGACGCAGGGTTAGCGTTACTAGAGACGGGTCACGGGTCCATGTTTCATGCAGGTGTTTGTTCCTGAAACACTGCAGTCTGCTGCTGTCCAACAACGTCTGTTTCCTCTCAGCTGAAGCAACAGGTACACGCTTACACACGACGAGCTTCAACCTTCGTGTGTCCTGCGCTTTGTTTCCTGAGCTAACGTTACACAACTGTTAAACCGTAACATCGTAAGAATAAAGAGCAAACTTCTCAACAAAGTTGGCATGTCTGCGTTACCGGCCCAGCGACTCCTCTCACTGACTACAGCCGCTCTCCAACACTCTATCGGCGCATTAGCCAAAACGTTTTGGGGGTTTCTCCCGAAAGATTTTCCTCTGTCTGTCTCTGAGGGGAATTTAACATCTCTATTATTTCATGTGGTAGCGGCGCGCTAAGTAGCAGTACAGCCCGAAAACCCTTGTTGCAGAAAAACCCACGGACCCCTCCGGTGTGCCATAAATGTCCACGCGTATAGTGTTTAAACCCGAGCCGGGAACAGCAAAGCACCGTGAGTAGCTACTTACCGAGCTGGCCATAGCTGAGGCCGAGCCTTCCTGTTATTTCATGGAGACTTCGTTTTATATTAAATGAGAGGTGAGTGCAGTTTGCCTATGACGGCCGACATGGTTTCTTAGGGACTCAACTCAGACCCAAGACTTTGAAAGGTTCGCCGGCTGTAAAGCGTCTGTAATGACGTGGACAGTATCCGCTTGGGGCTTTTCAAAGTAAAACACTTGCGGTAAAGATGCACTCCAGGTCCCCACATACCTAACATTCTCCTTATACATATTTCTTTAGATTTGTCTTTCTTTTGTTTTGTCTTTCAGACAATCTCCACGTGTGTTTATTTGAAAAGATTCAGGTTTCTTAACTACTTTTCGACTTTGTTGTTAGCATATATACACACAGCTGTTTATAATCCTGGCGTGTATGATTTTAACCTGTATATGCATGACCCAGAATGAATCATTTTAATTAGTAAATTACTTTTTTTTTATACCGTTGCCAGCAATCCAGCTGCACAGACATTTACTTCCAACATTAAGCTGTTAATGCAGCTCCAAAGACTTCTGCACTCTGCCAGGATTAAAACTAAGCTATGCTTCTCTAATTTTATGACTGTAGGTCCTTTTTGTGTTTCCTGAAGCTGTCCGTGCATTCGACAAGTCTTGCCGGTATTGAAGCTCTATTTTAGTTGAATTGCATGTTTTCACTGTGCAGTATTAGTAAGGAATGTAGGAGTGCCTTCACTGGAGTCTCTGTTCTCTTACTGCGTGTCTGTGGTTCCCAGCACTGATACTGGAGTGAGATTTACAGTCTATAAAGTCTTTAAAGGACTTCAGTGGCAAAGAGAATATCTTCACACACTTACTGGATGTTAAGTCTGTTTGCCATGACTTTAAACCAATTTGTTAAGAAAGTAAAAGATCGTGTAGCTATTGTGATATTAATCAGAATCAGAATACTTTATTGATCCCGAGGGGAAATCATTTAATATTAATAATTAATAATTATATTAATACTCAATATTAATAGTAATTATTAATTAATAATATTTAATATTAATTATCACTACAGCGTCATTATTTATCTTTAAATTCATTTTAATGACTGCTAACTACGGTGCACTTTTTCCAAAAATTATCCAGTATTTTATTTTGAGCATGAAATGCGGTCATTTCCGTTACGGTCTTTGTTACGTTCAACAAACCGGATCGCTTTAAGAGGCACAGCGCACGCGCGGCTTGGCGTACCCGCTTGAGGCCTCAGAAAGAGCACGAGATGCAAAGAACCAATAAGAGAACAACAGATCCACAGATCTCCAATCAACTACCGGCAACCTCCCGTAAGAACGCTACGTTCAGGTCCCAAAGGAAACCTGATGTTTCTGCCTTAAAACAATTAAATGTAACGTTCAAAGTCGCTCGAACTGGAGTTTAAAATGATAACCTGATTGTTCCTGGCTAACGAAAAGAAGTAATTCAGTGAACTCCAGTTTCCCCTTTTCTGTGCATATATGTTACTAAAAAGGTTTTTTACTATACTGCATAATAACGCCCAAATTTGGACAAAATAATAAGAAAGTCTATGAAAAACCCTCTTATACAAACTAGCCTTCAGTGTACTCCAGAGAATTGGCTTAAAGTGTCATATAATAACAACAATAAATAACCATCATTATTGTATAGCACTATTTAAAACACATTTCTGAAACTCTTAACACATCACAGAGAGGTCTACATATCGCATCACACAGTATAGAAATATGTATATTCAACCATAAACTGTTACAGATCCTTCTTACAAACATATTAACATTAAAGCAGTGGTGTGAATCATAGTTAATAGGAAATGGATAAATGGATGGAGATAGAAGGAAATCTAATCTATCTATCCATCTAATTATTACTGGTACATAGTACAGTATAGGACTGCTGCATATTCTTCCCACTGAATGTGTCCAGTTACCCTTAATTAACATACAATGAAAGCTGAGTTAGTCTGAGGATTGACCCTTGTGGGATCCCATAGGAGTGGAGTAAGCCCTGTAGTTATTTATATGAATTTTGAAGTGTTTGTGAGATAAGAATGATGAAAACTATGTGAGAGCATCGCTATAACTATAATCTCAGTTCACTATTCTGTTTGTTAGAATGGCATTAATCACCTTACCATTACTCAAGAATATTGTTTTGGAGTTTCAGTAGGCACAGTGATTTACACACTGGTGCCTTCCTGCAAAAACCTGTTCCTGGTATTAACGCCTGTCAGCGGGGGGGCTGTATTCCTGTTTTCTCCCACAATCCAAGGGCCCTAAATTTAATTGACCATAGTGTGAATATGAGTGTGTGGTTCTGTCTCTCAGTGATGGACTAGTGGCAGGTCAAGAGGTACCCATGACAGGTGGGATGGGTTCGTGACACCACAGGTTCCTAAGTTGGAGGAGAGGTTAAGAGGATGGATGGATGGATGGTGTTTTAGTGCTGTGACTCTGAGAGAAACTAGATTAGAACTGATGCAAGGTGCAGGGTTCCTTAACCAGTTGAAGAAGCAGGTTTTTGGAAAACTTCAGTAACGACTTGTATTTTAGAAATGTGGCTGTAATTATATAACAGTGGAAGACACAGGCTGCCTTCAAGTGTTCAGGTATCCAAAGCAAAAGCTGATAACATGAAGGAAAGGGGAGATGACCAGAAAGGTATCTTTGAGAGATTTACCAGGAATAATATCAGCAGAAGGCTATGCATATGAAACATGGTATTCACGAAATGGAAACTGTACATTCAGGCAACAGTTATTAATTAAATTAATGTTCAAAAATATTTAAAATGAAAGATTTTACTACTTTGTGAAAAGTATTAGTTGATCTTGAATTTAAGGGCATCACCTCATCTTTCTAAAGGTGGGACGGGGACAAGAAAAACCCAGAGAAGTAAGTGTTGGAGGGACAGGAATATTTTGCAACTCATTCGCTTATCTGGCCATAGGGAAGTCATTTAATTGTGTATAAAAGGAGCATACTGGAAGAACAGGGCTCTCATTGGTTTACCCATCTACAAACTGTGGCACAATATCAGAATAATGTTCTGCAGTGTAAAATCTTTACTGGGTAAATCTAGTAAAGATCTGAAAACCAACATGATCTTCTGTTACTCAGGTGGCACGCTGTCATGGAAATCACTGCATGGGTTTAGGAACACCTGCACGTTCTGCCTGTGAACACTGACATATCCAAATGGTCTGAGCTGAAGTTTGTTATCAGTGTTTAAAAAGGCTGCATCTCTGATGGTTGGCATTAGATCAGTGCCTATGGAATTGGCACCTTGCACATTTGGAAAGGAACCAAGACTGAATTATATACACAGGTTTTAGAGCAACATGTGCTCCCATGGAGATGATGTATTTTACATGTTTATGGAGGATGTTGCTAAGCTGCACACTACAGCAGGGCTTTGTAGTGGAAGACCGCAAGTCCTGAACCAGATATTTGATGATATTTGTGACATCACGAGAGGAAAAGCCGCAGGACTGTTGAGCAGCTCTGTCCCTTATATCAGACAAAAATGGGACAACGATGCTCTCCCAAAAGTCCAGCACCTGGTCTCCTCAGTTCCCAGGTGTTTATGGATGGTTGTTGAAAGTAGAGGTGATGTTGGAAACATGGCCATGCTGCAAGCTTTTTGGGATGTTGCTGCCACCAAATTCACAATGAGCTCATTTGTTTTCTATGTTGCATTATGAGTAAAGTATGGGTTCATGAGATTTGGAGGAGGTAAAGTTTTTTGAACAGCATGTATAACTTCATCTGAGCTTCGTTAGTCTTTCTTAGCCTGCTGCAGTTACAGTTACAGCCGCGTATCTGTTACAGTGAACCTGCCGTCAGCTGTATAACGTTAGCATTAGCTTGTGGTGATGCTAAGCTGCTATTAGCAGGTCCTGTTCAGCGCTAAGTTGTGTCCGGACGACTTTACAGTTTAGTTTTCTCCGTATTACGATCACCAGATAACTGTGGATGGCCTCGTGTGTACGGAAGCTTCGTGGTGAAGCGCTTTGGCCTGTGGGAAATGTAGGAAACACCAGGACGAGCTGCGCACCGCAGGAAACAAACATGCTGCTCTGTCTTGGGTGGTCGGCTTTGCCATTTCCAGATTGAGCGTTGTTATATATCTGGGGGATTACTCCTGATTAATTATTTGAGCTGTCACGTACTATGTGGCTGTATCAGTGTGACTGCAGCTCATCATGGTGTGTCGCACTAATTTAATAACAGTAGATGTTAGCCTGATGTCCTCTTAGAGACCAACAGAGCAACGCTGCTGATTTTATTTTTGTATTTTATAGTTTGAAAGTGACACTTGGGACACAATGAGTGTGCGTCCCAATGTATTGTGCTCCTTCAGACACAGATCCACACAGCATGTGTATATAAACCATGGAAGAAGCAGGAGCTTTCATAGTGACACACTGCTTAGCTTCACAGTGTGTGTGACACAGGTGGGTCACTTGGATGGGCAGAGGTGAGGCCTGGTAAAAAGCTACAGCTGTAAACTGTGACAGTGCTCATATAGGGGGCTGTTGGGGTTGTCTCACTTTTGGATGCAGGCTCCAGGGGCCGTTAGGGGAATTGCAGTTTTTGGCACTTCTGCACAGGTTTCAGTTTTCAGCCCTGGAGGTGCCGCCTGATATGAGGTGACACTTTTGTCTTTGTCCTCTCACCGTCTGTGAGAGATGAGTATCCACCATGTGAGTCCCTCCCTCTCCACCAGTCGGTCAGACGTCTGCCCGTCCTCCAGTCTGTTTCGGCTAAAAGGGAGATTTTCCTTCCTGCTGTGGCCGAGGGCTTGCTCATTGGGGTTGAGCGGTTGGTGGGATTTTCTCTGTACTTCGTGGTCTGTGCCTTCACGTGACTGTTGTTGTGATTTGTTGATCACAGAGACCTAAAAGACCTGGTGACCTCTAATTTCCTGCTTCTAAATCCAGACAGAGGCTGTTGTGCTCGGCCCTAAAACTCTTAGAAACAGCATCATCGTGGCCTCCAGTGAAGCTGTGAGGAGCCATCTTTGAGCAGAATATATCATTCAGTGTGCACAAACAACCACGTAGGTCTGTGAACTAAGCTGAGA
The DNA here is from genome assembly GCF_057381845.1 of Rhamphochromis longiceps. Lineage (NCBI taxonomy): Eukaryota > Metazoa > Chordata > Actinopteri > Cichliformes > Cichlidae > Rhamphochromis > Rhamphochromis longiceps. The sequence continues at coordinate 8,694,888 of NC_140559.1, read as the reverse complement.
GTGATTCTAGCTGCACGATTGTGAGTCAGTGTTATCAGACAGGTGCCATGAAAAGCCTCAAAGCCTCCAGTTAACCTGAAACGCTGCAGCACGAGTACCAACAGGAAGTAGAAAGAGAGCATATCTGTCACATATTAGCTCCTCTTCACTGACTCCCTGTTAAATCCAAGATTTAAAGTCCTCCTTCTGACAGACGAGGCCTCGAATAATCAGCCTCTGTCGTCTCTTAAAAAGCTTGTAGTACAAAGTTATACTGATAGAGCACTCCCTCCTCAGACTGCAGCCTTATTTGTTGTTGCTAGGTAGAATAGGAGGCAGTGCCTTCAGCTGTCTCTCAGTGGCCCATCTCCTGTGGACCAGCTCCCAGCTTGGATTCACGAGACTCCCCATTTAGTTTTTGTGTTTTTTCTCTAAAGCTTATTGTTAGAACTGGATCAGGTGTCTCTGAGCCGTATCCCAGTAACACTGCAGTAGGAGGGCTGCTGGGAGACTTCATCATCTATCACCATGTGTTCTCTTTGAAAGCTACATATTTGTTATATAAGATGACGTAATCAGGCACTGTTAGCATCTCTGTTTGAACACTTATTGATAGATGTACATGACAACAAACTGCCACAGTACTAAAATAGTTTAGCAAAATGCATTTGGAAACAACAATGTACACGTCATGTAAGTTTATATAAAGTTTCATCCAGACTGATCACATGTCTCTGAGGTGAGGAGGAGCAACATCACCTCATTACATCATTTTATTCCCTGTTCACAACCACAGTTTAAATCATGATTCAAGTACAGATTTGAAGCTTTAACAAAAGTATTGCTTTCATTTCTCATAAATATTTTAATGCTCTCACCACATTTATTGGACACATTCATTTTAAATATAAAGATTGTTTTTAATACCTTGATGAAAATCCTTTGCAGATGATGCCTCAGGTCTAAAACTGTATTCCCAGTATTCCCAGTGTGCCTCCTTAGTGTCATGGTAACACGTTGGCTCAGGAAGTGACAAAGTCACTTTTTAAAGGCAAATAAGAAGCTTTAAAAAATAAAAGCTGCCATATGAAACAAATGGAGCTTCCTGCTGTGGTGACCCCAGAGTGACTAAAGCATTTCTATAAACTAACACAAGAATAAACGAGAACATATCAAAATGAAAAGTAACTGCCATAAATCTCATGTACTTACACAGAAAAGTCAAAGCTCTGCCCATCAAAGCCCCGACTGTGATGACCTCAGGGCTCCACCACAGCAATCACAGGCTGCCACTGTGCCGCTGAGTGCTCTCCCAAAAAGCCGCGGCCCGTCAGGCCCGTCGGGCTCGTGCAGTCTGAGTGTTGCACAGCAAAGCCTCCGTGGTGTCATTTCTAAAGCATCGTGCTCATGCATTGTTCTGGCTTGTATTGCTAGTGCAGACCTAGCATTACAGCACAGCCTGTATTGTTTGCTGTATAGGCAACATCCTGTAGAAACCGCTGGCACTGTTTGGTTTCAGACTTTCAAACCATTCACAGCCATGAAACAGGACTGAGCTTATTTTCAGCATCACCTAAAATATAATGAAGGCTTTCTTTATGTTGTTGGAACGTCTTCTTCATGTTGGTGACACGTTTGAAAGTGTTCAGATTTAAAGTGCAGTGATGTGTGTGTGTGTGTGTGTGTGTGTGTGTGTGTGTGTGTGTGTGTGTGTGTGTGTGTGTGTGTGTGTGTGTGTGTGTGTGTGTGTGCACTGTCACGCTGCTCTGACTGGTCAGTAACTCTGTTCTACATATTGTAGTAAATAAGCTGTTGATAAGATGAACAGGTGCTGACTTACCTGTTCCTGTTTTTGGGAGCCAGTAAACAGGCTGCTGGTAGCAGGTGGACAGTACAGCCTGGCTTATCGTTATGGTAACAGCAGGTGGGTGGGACTGGGTGTGTTTGGGGAGGGGCTTGGGTTACTGTGTTAGTATATTAATAGTATTCAAAAACAATATGTGTTTACTGATGCTGCTCATCCCCTCATTGTTTAGTATATGTAATAAATAATTGTTATTATTATCAATATTATTATCAGGTTAAGTGAAATTCATTCAGTCCAACTCAAAGAGAATTTCTATTTGTGCAAAATATTCCGTTTGCATAACATCAAGAAGCATAAATTCATATTAAAATATATAAGAAAACCAAAGTGTTGTTTAGTTAGTGGGTGGATGGCTGAAGGGTAATCTTGGTTTCCTTTGTTTGGGACAAACATTTGGGAATATTTGTTTGAGAGGAAGAACTTTATATTATATATATTATATATATTATATATTATAACACACGATAACTTTAAATGAATGTCGTGTTTTTAATTCCGCTCCGGACTCGTGAATCTCAACCCAGCAGCAGCGGTAACGTTTGCACGTCCTCTCCCGTTAATGCGGCAGGTAAATAATCAACTAACAGTGCATATTATGTTAGCGCGATCTGCCTTATTACAAACCTGCCATCACTGTGCATTTAGTGACCATGATGAGACAGACAGAGTCTGGCTCAGACGCTGGCAGTTCTCGCTGCAGTCTGCCGGTAGCGTCTCCTTTCAGGCAGGACAGACGAACGTCACCGAGCAGTGACTCAGTTTGTGGTCAAAGGCTTGCACCGATTTTCGGTAAGTGAATGTGTTTAATTGTAGTCAGGGACATTACTGGATATTCTTGTGTAATTGCTACAGAATAATTTATGTTACACTTTGTTATTGCTACAGAAGAATATTTATTTTATTATTTTACATTTACATATTTTTTTCCTGGGGACCCTGTGACACCCACTGAAGAGCCGTAGGCTGGATCTCTTAAGATCTCACTGTTGGGTTTGTAAGGCCATGTTACTCCTAAATTTCTATCTTGTTCAAAGAGAAGATATAGAACAAAGTTCTAAGATAATCGACCTCAATGTTCTCCTTTTTTAAACAGAATCGATAAAGAATCGAAAATGGAACCGGAATCGTGAAAATCGTATCAATACCCATCCCTATTTGTCGGTACTGCGCAAAGTGGCCAACAATCCAGCAGCAGCGACTGATTGGCTGTTGGCGGTCAGCTCCACCCTGTCGTCCAGCCAGCGCCTGTCCTCCTCTCTTGTCCTGATTGTGACTTATCTCATCATCATGGGTCAGGAAAACATCTGCCAGCTGGCTTTGAAAGCAAGCCAGGCTGTCGCTGCTGCCGACCCCTGCCAGGTAGATAACCCACACAACTGTTCTCTTAAATCTGTGGACTGAATATAAAGTAATGCATGTTGTTCCCTCTGACATGTAGATATGTTGTATGTGAGGCAGCTAGCTTGTGTTTGTCTTTCTAAGAGCAGTAAACACATGTTGATAACCTGGTGTTTTGGCACCAACACATGACTTTGAAATGGTTCAGATCAGCAGGAAGATAAAAGCTGTCACTGCTGTGTGATTGCTGCTGATCTGCTGCCGTATAAAGGGAGAGGTTAGGGAGTGCTCTAAGGGGACAGACCTCTCTCTGGACTTGTGTTGGAGTCACTAGCTGCAGATGAAGTGTGAGTTTACCCCTCATTACTCAAGCGTGCACCGGGCCCCAGAGGATTCACCTTCTGCTCTAATTGCTCCCAGAGTGCTGCACACACTGGTGTTTGGATGCACTGGTTGAAGGTTGTTGGCATATTTGAGTCCTCTGGAGATCTCTGCTCGCTCGTACTTGTCATGTTAAACGTGCAGCAGCAGGTCTTTGTTACAGGAAAAGCCAGAAGCTAACCACTATGAAACCTTAATGATGATTTACTGCAGTGATGTTGATTCAAAGTGATGTTTTTGGCTCGACAGCATTAAACGTGTCATCGCTCACCTTTATTTTCTTTGCCCCTCCCTCTCGCTCTCGGGCCGTGCAGGTGAAGCGGTCGCTCTGCAACAGTTAAGGCTCGGAGTGCCATTAGGTGTGTGGTGGTAATTAAGCTGTGACACTGCACAGCAGCGTGATGTATCTAAGGACCGTGATGCTGTCTCACTGTTTCCTTATTTGTAACCTGTCTCATACTAAAGTGTCAGGACTTCATGTGTGATCTATGAAGCTTTAACTGACTGCAGAGTACAAGATGGGCACCACACATTTAGTATCACAAGGGCAGACTCAACCCTGCTCTATCTGTTTATGCTGAACATCCTGTGAAGCTGTCGGTTTGTGTGCACGTACAGGTCAGTGATGCAGCCTCTGTACGGTCTGACAAAGTGCATTTAATGTTTGGTTGGTGTGTTTGCTGATGTGGGTGTTTCCCTCTGCAGGTCCCGCCCTTCGTGCTGCTTCTTTTGTTCAAACTGACCAAAGAAAAGAATCCCGTCCTGGCTCACGCTGTTCTCACAAGCCTGCCAAACCTCGGCACTCATAAGGTACGCAGCACGACTAAGAAGAACCTGTACTGACTGTGAGCGTCTGGAGACGGGGCTGGAACATCAGCAGCACCTTTCTACTTCATCTGAGCGCTCACAGTGTGTTTTAGTCCATCATACACACATGTGAGCTTTTATCTGTGGGGTCATCCAGGTCATGTAGTCTGAGGAGCTTCTCTTCATCCAGGAGGCTCCTAGAGTTTAAAAACCAGGGACCCGCGTGTCTCAAATACCAGCCTGTGAGCACAATCCACCAATAGCAGCGATAGATGTTAGTTTAGATTTTTGGGTGATTTAAGTTGCAAAGCCGTCATTTCAGTCTGCCAGGAGCTGCTCAGTTCAGAGCAACATGAGATTTTTGGTTGCCAGTAATTTGCTAATAGAACAGCCCCAGCTTTGTAATGAAATCATATAAACAGAGGTTACATGATCCAAAGGCTCCAATCTGGGACTGGAAGTACAATACAGTGGCTTGCAAAAGTATTCGGCCACCTTGAACTTTCCCACATTTTGTCACATTTCAGCCACAAACATGAATCAATTTTATTGGAATTCCACGTGAAAGACCAACACAAAGTGGTGCACATGTGAGAAGTGGAACGAAAATCATACATGATTCCAAACATTTGTTACAAATCAATAACTGCAAAGTGGGGTGTGCGTAATTATTCAGCCCCCTTTGGGCTGAGTGCAGTCAGTTGCCCATAGACGTTGCCTGATGAGTGCTAATGATTAAACAGAGTGCACCTGTGTGCAATCTAATGTCAGTACAAATACAGCTGCTCTGTGACAGCCTCAGAGGTTGTCTAAGAGAATATTGGGAGCAACAACACCATGAAGTCCAAAGAACACAGCAGACAGGTCAGGGATAAAGTTACTGAGAAATTTAAAGCAGGCTTAGGCTACAAAAAGGTTTCCCAAGCCTTGAACATCCCATGGAGCACTGTTCAAGCCATCATTCAGAAATGGAAGGAGTATGGCACAACTGTAAACCTACCAAGACAAGGCCGTCCACCTAAACTCAGGCCGAACAAGGAGAGCGCTGATCAGAAATGCAGCCAAGAGGCCCATGGTGACTCTGGACGAGCTGCAGAGATCTACAGCTCAGGTGGGGGAATCTGTCCATAGGACGACTATTAGTCGTGCACTGCTGTCAGGGACCAAGCAGTAAAGCATAAAGGACACAGGTGGTTTTAATTCAAAAAAGGGGTTTTATTGACCCAAAAATATGAAAATATATTTAACAAAGCCAAAACTTAAACAGGCAGACCAATAAAAGAGGTCAACTCAATAGACTAAACTCAAGATAATAATTAACAAAACCTCAAACAACCATATGACAAACTGACCTGCTGAAATGACACACAGGTAGTGATGGCCCGCTTGAAGCTGAAGCTCCGGTGCGTGTGTCAAAAAAATCAACACACTGCTTCAGAAGCACTGTGTCGAAGCTTGATTCGTTTGGCCAGAGTCACGTGATCGGGGACGTCCGAAGCTTCATTTAGAACCTAACTGCTTCGGTATCTGATTCAATGGTTTATAAGGAAGCGAATCATTCGCGGGATTTGTGGAGCGTTTTGATGGTGACAGATAGCGAACCACTGATCATTCCACTGAGAGATTTGGAGCCAGCGAGGAATAGAGGAGGTTCTGTTGTGTGGGAGTATTTTGAGTGGATTTTGGTCAATCGGGTGGGTTTTCCAGCTTTGTGTTTGGCCGTTTGCTTTTGTTTTGTGCGTGTTTATTATATCTGAAAACGGGAAAAAGGTAAAATGTCAAAAATCTGCTTCCATAATATAAATATCATTAAATAACTTTAGAAAAACTTCCACTTGACTCTTTACATGTAATGTTGTAAAAATATATATTTTATTGTTTAATTAATCTGAAAATGTTAGTCTGCCAAATGTGCAGCAATTGAATTTATTTATTCTCTTTAGCTGATAGTTTGTGGGGCCCAGGTAGACTGTATAACTGCATCTCTACCAGTTTCTCTGCACTCCAGCCTCCTCTGTGCCATGTGAAGGGATTTTCCTTAAGGCAGGAGAAATGATCTCCACGAAAAGGAACAGGTTTGGCCATCGCACACTAGAACAAATTCTCTTTTTAAATAAAAATGAAAAAGGGTTACCTTAAATGCATCATGTTTTTAATTTGCAAGTTCATAAGCATTTTCCCTTTCCATTTCACAATCAATTCTACCCCCAGGTCAAAAATATGTCTGGGAAAATTTCCCTGATATAATAGTATTTATAAATACACCTGTCTAGCGATTAATTGCATAAGGGCATGGAGGCAGGACCTCAGAGCAGAAGCCTACTCCATAATGTGTTGTACATTATTATATGTATATATTATATGTAACGTGGTATTTTTTCAATTATTGTATTTACTAACATCAAGAAGTCACAAGCAAAGAAAGACCACACCATGGTGCATGTTTAAACAAGGAGAGTTTACTGGTCAAAACTATTTATTAAACAAATAAAACACATTTTCTTAACCACCAAAAAAATACACGTTCAAAGCAACAGCGGCCCAATATCAGACAGAACTCCACTCTGTAGAGAGAGCAGTCATTATGAAGCAGTTGGTTTTATTTTGTGGATTCAAGCTGCTCTTTGTATTTTTGGCCACCAGATGTCACCAGAGAGGACTGTTTAAAAGCTTCGAGTAATGAACCGTTTTTCAATACAAGCTTCAGAAAGCTTCATTTGGCCATCACTATCATTTGGCCATCACTACACACAGGGGAACTTAAATACTGGTTTAGCTAAACCAAATGACACACACGGGGGAAAACAAGATGGCTGCCATATAACCAACTAATACAAAACATTTAAACACACATGAAACACCCCCCAGGCAATGAAGCATGTGGTGCAATCCAATTAGGCTGTCAGTGGTACTTCAGGTCTCTCAGCCCTTTGCTACACCTTTTGCCAGACAGGAGGAGAAGCCAACCCCCAGGTAACTCAAACAAAGAAAAGATGTATTAATATAACATAAAACGGAACTTTGACCTTGCAAGGTTAATATGTGTGCACGCCATATAAACATTGGAAGGTGTGATGGAAAAATAAATACATTTAATAAAGAAACAATATTGAACAATAAGAATATTTTAAAGTAGTGACTGTAAATTAAACTAAAGTGAATCAACGGGTGGTGAGGTGTGGCGCTTACCATGTGTGGCATGCCATCACAACTGCACAAAGTTGGCCTTCATGGAAGAGTGGAGAGAAGAAAGCCATTGTTAACAGAAAACCATAAGAAGTCCCGTTTGCAGTTTGCCACAAGCCATGTGGGGGACACAGCAAACATGTGGAAGAAGCTGCTCTGGTCAGATGAGACCAAAATGCAAAATGCTCTGTGTGGAAAACTAACACTGCACATGACTCTGAACACACCATCCCCACTGTCAGATATGGTGGTGGCAGCATCATGCTCTGGGGGGGCTTCTCTTCAGCAGGGACAGGGAAGCTGGTCAGAGTTGATGGGAAGATGGATGGAGCCAAATACAGGGCGATCTTGGAAGAAAACCTCTTGGAGTCTGCAAAAGACTTGAGACTGGGGCGTAGGTTCACCTTCCAGCAGGACAACGACCCTGAACATAAAGCCAGGGCAACAATGGGATGGTTCAAAACAAAACATGTCCATGTGTTAGAATGGCCCAGTCAACGTCCAGATCTAAATCCAATCGAGAATCTGTGGCAAGATCTGAAAACTGCTGTTCACAAACGCTGCCCATCTAATCTGACTGAGCTGGAGCTGTTTCAAAGAAGAATGGGCAAAGATTTCAGTCTGTAGATGTGCAAAGCTGGTAGAGACAGACCCTAAAAGACTGGCAGCTGGAACTGCAGCAAAAGGTGGTTCTACAAAGTATCGACTCAGGGGGGTGAATAATTACGCACACCCCACTTTGCAGTTATTGATTTGTAAAAAATGTTTGGAATCATGTCTGATTTTCGTTCCACTTCTCACGTGTGCACCACTTTGTGTTGGTCTTTCACGTGGAATTCCAATGAAACTGATTCATGTTTGTGGCTGTAATGTGACAAAATGTGTGCAAGTTCAAGGGGGCCGAATACTTTTGCAACCCACTGTATTTTACCTACACATACATTCTTGTATTTAGACAACACCTGAGGGATAAAACAAACTGTAAATGTCTCCAGCTGGTGTTAACAGCACCACTAACACATCTGTGCTGATGGGGTGTGTGTATCTGTGATCTACAGCTCATGGCTGTCACATCAAATGCAGCTGAGTTTATGTAGATCCATAAAGCACAGCTGATTGTCCTGCGCTGTCTGTGGTCCTGAAATGAACCTAATAAACAAAGATGTGTTTGAGGTTTATCAGTGTAAAAGCAGAGATCAGACTGATGTCCATCAAATCTCTGTGACGCCATCTCTGTGCACAAATGAATGGCACAATATCAAGAGCAACAAATCAAACACTGCATTAAACAAACTGTGCTAAATATTAGCACCATTAGCAGGGCACTGTGTGTGGCAAATGTTGGTAAATCAGTTTGTGCACATAACTGAAATGTTCCCCTCTCGATGTTTAGCACTTTGACAAAGGAGCAAAGAGAAATTCCCACGTCTCCCACACAGTTTTCTCTGTGTGAACACAGACAGTGTTTCTTGTACCCTGTTTGTAGGAGCTGGGATTGGACTCCACCACAGCAGCCTCTGTGTGGGATAGATGCAGTGCTCTGTAGTATAAAGCACTCTGTCAGTGAGCTGGACTCTCCAAACCAGCAGTCATCGTCTAACATCTGCCTTCTTCAGCTGTAACCGTGTGTTTCTCTTGTAAACTTGGCTCTGATCATATGTGCTGTAATATTCCAGCTTTGCTTCCCGATCGTGCTGCACAGTCTGCACATGCTGGCCGGCTCCCCCAAGCTGAGAGCAGTGGGACTGCGCCTCATGACCGCTCTGTGGAAAAAACAGGTTTGTAATAATAACGCATTACTATAAATGTCATATTCATGTGTTCAAAGCTTCTGTTTGTCTTTGATTGTGTGCTGCTTTGGTCATGTCTGTAAGGACCGGGTCTACCCAGAGCTGCAGCGTCTAATGAGCCAGCAGGACAGCAGGGTGGTGCTGGGGAGGGACGCCCAGTGGGAGCAGATCCTGGCCAGGGCCGCCTGTGTCAGGGACATCTGCAGAGAGAGGTGGGTCCTCCCATACTTACAGAAACAGTGGGCACTTCCTACATTCACTGGTTCATTCATTCAGTGGACTTTGCATGCACAGTGCAGACAGTGTGAGCTTCCAACACCAGGATTCTTCATCTTCCCTTCTAATGAGTAATAATCACTGACTGGACTCTTCATAGATGTTTCTGCTCAGCAAGCTGATGAAAGTTCCGAAACATAGAAATATTTGTTTTTTCAGTCACATCAACTTTGCTTGTTAAGATAAATGAATGCACTTTGTAGCTTTGCAGTGAATGAAGCCTCAGCTCGACGCTCCACTGAGTCCCTGTTTCTCCAAAAATCAGCAGGAGTCGAGTTTTAAATGTTTCCGTACAAATGTCCAGAGCAGCTACACGTGCCTGAATCCAGAAGGATCAAAGTCTTACAAAGTTCAGTTCAAACAGAGAGACTGAGAGGCAGCTAACTTCCTGTCTCTGTCAGACTATCAAAATAAAAGCATACATTTGAAGCAAAAGAAATCCAACTATGTCAGTCTGTAAGCACTGCTTCCCATATAATACAACTCTAAGCAAGTGAGCCATAACTTTATAGTTTTAACCTTTAACCCAAAAACTATGTTGATCATATAAACTCCACAAACTGCATCCAGGCTCCTGCACACGTCCTTTACATGTTAGCTGTTAGCTAATGCTGGTCAGTTTTTGTGAACTGGCCTTTATGTGTGTTGATGAAATAAAACGATGATTTTATTTGATTATTTCCTTTGTTCTAACCAGCTGGTGCACACTGTCCATCCTCCCGGGGCCTGTTACGCCTGCTAACATGTACATGCAGCTTTTTTAGCAGCATTAGTGAAAACCTGGGAAACCCTCTGGATGGATGCTACAGTACAAATTTAGCAAATCATTGAGCTGTTTTGTTGTTTTCACAAATGCTTATGTTTGCTTTTATTGTAAAACATTTGCAGCCATAAGAGTTTGCAATGATAAGAAGCTGTGTTTGGCATTTACTTACTTACACGTGTCCTGGCACTTTTAATGCTTTTTTCTTAAATAAAAATGGTAACAAAATTAGAAGAAACACATTTCCCACTTTGTTCACGCTGATGTGTGTGTTAACCAGGCCTTACCAGCATGCAGGGGACATGGTGGCTAAACCTCCTTAGGAAACTCAACTCCTTTGGAGTCAGCACACCCATCATGATGACTTTTTACTACGTCTTCCTGAAAGCATCATGACCTTCTCCATCAGCTGCTGGTCCCACTCCCTCAGCCTTCATACAGGAACAGACTGCAGCATCAGTGTGCTCTAAAATCATTGGCCTGCCTGTCAGAACTCTGGCAGGTTTTCATCAACAGGCCCTCAGACAGGCAGCCAAAATCATCAGTGACCCCTCTCACATTCTTCACCCTGCATTTCAATGGCTCCCCTCTGGGCGACGCCTCCGCTGCATTTCCTGCAGGACTGAGAGGAGGAGGAGCGCCACCTTTGTCCCCAAAGCAGCTCTGCTTTTTAACTCCAGCTGATAAGAACATTTCCCACAGAAACATAAACTACACTCTTATACTACCAACACTTTACTCACTTTTAGTCACTTACAGTCAGTGTTGGGAAGGTTACTTTTAAAATGTATTCCATTACAGAATACAGAATACATGCCCCAAAATGTATTCTGTAACGTATTCCGTTACGTTACTCAATGACAGTAACGTATTCTGAATACTTTGGATTACTTAATATATTATCATGCTTTTTACAACAACGTGAATGTACTATTGCTGTGTGATTTATTACTATTACTGAAGGTCCGCGACTCCGAACCGTAGTAAAGGGACCTCTGACTAATACGGCGGGGTCCCTGTCGGCTCGTAGCCGAAAAATAGCTTTACTTTGTTGTGTGGGTCAACTTTTCTTGCGAGAGACAGAGAGAGGCATTGAAAGACTGCTCCAACGGAACTTACTGTTTTCGGAGGAAAACACGAACACGGTGTACAGTCGAGTCTTAATAGCTTACTTACAACTGGGCTCGTCAGGCACTCTTCTTGGCTGCAGTGGTTATTATTATATTTACATGCTTCCAGCTCCCGTTTTTCCTCGACGACAGCTCGTACCTTTCCACTCGCCTTTTTCTCCCTCCTCGCGCTCACAGACCCATAACGTGTATGGCAGTCCATTCTCCCAGCAGCACGGACTACACTGCCCATGATGCTACATTCTTTAGAGCTATGCTTGTAGCATTCTGCCTGTTAGCTTAGCACAACAACAACGAAAAGGCGCTCTCTCACCCAGGAAACACACAGTCGCAGAGAGAGAGAGCGTCACCCTGTAACCATGGCAACCGTAACGCTGCCGCCTGGAACAACAGAACGTAGCTGTCAAACAAAACCCAAACAGTCCTGACCCGCGACAATATGAAACAGGAAAGTACCGCAGTGTAATCCATTTATTTCAACAAAGTAACTGTATTCTGAATACCACCTTTTTAAACGGTAACTGTAACGGAGTACAGTTACTCATATTTTGTATTTTAAATACGTAACGGCGGTACATGTATTCCGTTACTCCCCAACACTGCTTACAGTTATTTATTCACCTTCAGTCACTTTAATTTTAAAACTGTGTAATTTTAAAACTGTATATTCTGTGTATTTATTATCTCACTTTTATTGTGCTTATCTTCAACGTCATGCTGCTCTGTTGTATGTTAATTGGCCCTTGGGGATAAATAAAGTCTCTCTGATTCTGGTCTTGTTTTTTTTATATTGGTAGTTTGATAGGTTTCGTATTTGTTTTCTTTTACATCATATTAAAATGTATAAATATATAGATTTAAATATATTTGTGTATTCATGTTGGATTGTGTTTGGTTTTCTTTTATTTATTTCTGCAGTGGTTGTTGTGTATTACTATTTAGATTGTCTTTTTTCCATTATTGTAATTGTGTATAAAGTTTGATTTGAATGAAAGTTACACTCAAATGCTTTCAGTGTTGCTGTGTTGAGTGTTTTCATGTTTAATGTTTGTATGGAAGACACAGAAAGACATTCGGCTAAAGAAATCTGTGCTAGAGTGACTTTAAAAAAATAAATAAACAGAATGTAAATAATGATGTTTAATGTTTGAGATGGAAGCTGTTTCTACAGGATCCTGATGGACACTCAAAGGTTTATAAAATGTTCTCATTAGTTGTTTGCAGCAGAATATCAACCGATGTGAACCAAAACAACAAAAGTGTGTGAGACTACAGATTCTAGAATCAGAACTGCTGATTTCATTACTCTGAACTTTTAAAGGCAGGTTTTGTATCTGAGAGCAGGGACACTTGCTGTGTTCAGTGTGACTCGTCTCTGCAGAAGGTCAGGGCTCTGATAGTTGCAGTTAGCGGCTGACTTACTGGGCAGGTGGCTCCTGAGTGTCTGTGGGAGTCAGGGTTCATTATGGTCCTGGTTGCTACTGGAAATAAAGAAACAAAAGGAGGGTGTGATGTTCAGGAAGTACAGACTGTAGCTCAGCAGGTAGAATTACTAACTGGAAGGTTGGAGGTTTGATCCCTGGCTGCTCCAGTCTGCACGCCACGGTATCCTTGGGCAAGATGTGGAACCCCGACTTCCTCTCCGATGCATCCATCATAGTGTCATTGTTAGAAAAAGAAGTGCTTGTGTGAATGAAGCACGCTCTATAAAATGCTTTGACTGCTCATACAGAAAATCAGCTCATAAGAACTGGTTCATTTTCCAGATAATTCCACTATTAAGACAACAGACATTTGGGAGGCTTTCTCTGAGAGTAACACTGAAAGTCTTGCTGCTCCTCCACAAAATGAACTTCAGATTAAAGACACAGCTCAGCTAAACACAACTCAAACTAATCTACACTATTTTTCTTTATTACGCAGCGTTTTTATAACTATTTCCAGATGTTTCTAAAGATGAAAACAGAATTAAACTCCAGCCTGATGCGTTTCTGAGGTTCCTGACTCTGACCGTCCCTCAAACGCCTCTCTGGGCGTTTCCTTCCGTCGCTTTTACTTTCGCTTTCGTGAATGTTGTGGCGCAGTTGATCGTCTCGAAGTTAAGGTAACGTTAGCAGTCTGTACTGTTTTCCTGGCTGACATCAGCTGTGTGCAGCTTAGTTTCAGCATAAATCTGCTTCGTTTTACGTGAGATCAGAGTCTGGGAACGAGACAGAAACAGTTGATGATCAGCAGCTGAACTCGATGTTACTGTGGATCCACTGACTGATGTCTGTAGGCAGCTTCTCCTGCCTCCATCAGTCTGTGGCTGTATGGGCTCAAATTGTGCTCATAAATATTTTGTACTTGTAAATCAGGATTTGTAGGTGGAAAAATAATTTGTGTGTGGACTTAGCCAAGCAATACGTGTGAAATGTTGAGAAAAGTAGCTCGAAATGTCGAGTTAGTTCTGCCAATCAGTAATCCAGCTACAATGCGCACTCAAACCCGCATCGCAACAAACCGGCGCTTTCGAGAGTACGTTAGCTGATATTAACGCCATGTGATTCAGCTAATAACAGAAGGATTTCATCATTTGTGAAGCCACACAGACAATAATCAGCGACTTGTGCATTTATGACTGGCTGTAATTCTGGTATCTTAGCTGTAGCATTTGTAGCTGAGGGCTTCAGCTTCCGGGTAACAAGGAAATTACGTCATTCACGTAAATTACTGATTGACAGCACTAACTCTTAATTTTGAGTTAGTTTTTTCAAAATTCCAAGTTAATAAGTCGAAATTTCGAGTTCTGGATCCTTCTTCTTTTTAGTGACGGAAACGGGCTTCCAGTGTGTGGATGTTGTTTAACTGGTGATGTTCATTCGTGTATTGTAGGTGAATGCGTTGATGATTGATCATAAATTAGTAAACTGGCCGTTTTTGCTCAATAATTCCTGTTTCATGTTCAAACCGTCAGACAGAAACTCTGCGTTTGTTTTTATGTTCTTCAGCCTGTTGTTCTTGAGGTCATCTGTGATGCGTTCAATGACCCTCCACATGCTCTGAGGCTCATTTGAAGAGAAACAGAACTTCATCTTTAGAGCATAAGTGGGTTTTTGCCCTCTTTATGCCCGCGGTCAGGCTCTGTTTATTGTAGTATAACACTCATAGGACAAAGTGACCCGCTGCACACACACTGCACACACACTGCACACACACTGCACACAATGACAGCTGCAGAGTTTGTGTCTGATGTATTAAGTATGAAACACTGTTGGGTTAAAATCTGGTCAGAATGAATCCAGGTGCAGGTGTGTCAGTTTAGGACCACTGGACTAACATCCAAGTGCTCACAATATAAAGTGTATTCTGTAGTAACATCCTGGTGTTGCAGCAACAGTCCCACATGGAAACGTCAACACTCAAACTCAAAATCTCTTTTTGTCAACAATAAAATGACAGCAGACCAATTTGAACAAAGTTGGTAAAAAGCTTCAGAAATTAGTAAAATATTAAAAAGTGTCTGGATGCTCAATCATCCAGTAAATCCCCAAAGAGTTGATTCTGTTCATCTGGACGTTTTCAGCAGCATGGATCAGTGTGAGGACAGAGAGGAGGGAGTCCCTCCCTCTAAAAGCACTCTGTGTGGGGAACATGAGAGCCAGACCAAAGCTCAGAGGTGAGATGACCATCTCTAACTGTCCATGACTCTTCTCCATGTCACAGCTCAGCACTCACATCACTGCTCCATCATTATTCACACTCATACCTCTGTGTGTGTTGTTTTAAAGCCCAGAGCTGTGGGGCGTACCAGGCTCAGCTGGACATAACCCTGAAACTAATCCAGAGCCTGGACCTGAACCCAGCTGTGTTTCCTTAAAGAGCAACGAGTCGAAGGAAATTGTTGTAAACTTTAACAAAAGACTGTTATGTGACAAAGAGTAAGAACATTATTTTTATGAGATTGTTCATCATGTCTTTAATTTAATATTTCCAGTTTTTCCTTCCTGTCTCATGAAGCTGTGACATTTATTCTTTTTCTTTTAGGATCAATAAGAGGCCAGAATCTCCTGGACCTGAACCCAGCTGTGTTTCCTTAAAGAGCAACGAGTCGAAGGAAATTGTTGTAAACTTTAAAGGATGTTCTTCTGCTGCTGAGAGGTAATGTGTGTCTAGATGTTGTTCCTGTATTTTTGAATAAATCCTCATGTTTAATATCAGCTCAGCTCTTTTTCACACATTTCTATGTTGGTATGTGAAGCGGTGTGTGTTGGAGTGTTTCCACAAACACAGCAGTCAGAGTGGAAAGAGTGGATGTTGTAGGAGGTAGGGCTGGGCCATATCATCAATAATACCGGTATAATGTTGGGCAACGACAAGAAAATGAAATATTGCGATAGAATATGGGTAAAACACGCATGCGCAGTGCCTTTCTTTACATACGCACATGGTGGCAACAGAGAATGAGACGGACGAAAGCGGATCGTTGAATGAAACGGATGAACCAGAACTGGTTTGTAAAAATGCTGCAACTTCACTGGTGTGGAACTGGTTTAGCTTTCGTCCGTCAGATGCACAACAAAGCACTATTTTTGGTAGAGCATGCTAGCGGGCCGTCGTTATTACCGTGTTTTTTGGAAAATACGGCACACTTAAAATCAATCCTTTGATTTTTCTAAAAATCGACAGAGCCCCTTATAATCCTGTGTGCCTTATGTTTGAATTCTGGTTATGTTTACTGACCTTGAAATGATTTTATGTACACAGCATTTGAAAATCTGTCAAATATTTTAGTACGACTTTGCTAAGCTACGAACCCGCACCATTTGATCTATTGTTGGAGCATTACGGCTATCACAGGCAGGAGCCTCGTGGAGTGATACGTACTGTGGTTCAACATAATATTACCGTATTGTGTGTGTATGACCTTTTTTTAAGTTTTGTGGATATTATACATGGTTATGCTGAGGATATGTTGGCCAGTTTCCACTGGGATTGCCTTTTGGTTAAACTGTCAGCAAAGAATTTGCATTTGCACTGTTAATTTTTTATATAACTTTAATGCAAAAAACAGCTGCTTGTTTAAGTGAAAATACTTTGATTTTTTTTTGCACTAATAATAATAATAATAACAATAATAATAATAATAAAATGTCTAGTGTCAATTATATCATCAGTTATATCGTTATAGCATATTTTCAAATCTATATCGTGATATTTTTGGCCATATCGCCCTCCTCTAGTAGCCGGTGTTTGTGTAGTGAAGAGGCTGAGTGTCTGTAGGACTCCAGCTGCTCCAGCAGGTGTCTCCTTTGTGCTTTGCTTCAAACACAGTGTAGGGAGGAGCTTCCACTCAGGTGTTTCAGGTGTTGCTGGATGGAGGAGGACAAATAGTTTTTCCCTTCAGTGACACTTCAGCAGCTCAATGTTCTGGGAGATGTTTGTCTTTATGAAGGTTTATGGATTCTTGTTCTTACTTTGGTTAAACTGAGCAATACATTTTCCATCTAACATTTAAAGTAAATTTCCAGGTGAATAAAAGATCTGCAGCTGCAGCCTCTGTGATGTTTCACAGTCTGAAAGTAACAAATTCAACCAGAGTTCAAACAAAGGCTTAATATACGTGTGTGTTTGATATAATGCCAACAAGTACAAACAGGTGTTCTTACAGGTCTTAATCACAGAGCTCTGATAAGTCTGGTGACTTTCACAGGCAGCAATTTTGCTGCCTTTTATTTTATATTGGCCTTTTTAAAGCCCTTCAAAGTCTCCCACATTCATACAGAGCTTTTAACACCAAACTCCTTTACAGTCCTTCTCCTCTCACACACGATCACACGACTGATTTGTCTGCAGCAGCTGTGTTACTGCTAGTATTTTATTATGTGTGTAATCTCCTCATATTGTTCCTGTGGTTTAGTTTGACTTCCTTCTGCAAACTCAGCTGCTCTGTTGCTGATACACGTCTCCATGAATATGATTGATCAGATGCTGCCAACACCATGTGTTTCATGTGAGCGCTCAGCTGAAACCCTGGGTTGACTTATCGAGTTAATAACAAGCTTCACGTGACTGTGAATGCTAAAGTGAATCAGATAAAGGAAAGAGACCCTGCTAATGTTGGACTCACTTCTTAGTGTAGATCCCAGGAGGAAGTTCAACATAGCCATTCTTTGTGCTAGCTCGACCAAACCTGAGACCACAGTGCAGGATAATGATTATCATCTGTCTCTGTCAAGGACATTTAAAATCCACAAATAACAAACATAATTATATTTGATCATTAAAATGATGATTTCACTTAAAAAAGCATGAGCACACTGGTGGATTACAGAAACATGAAAACTCGTTAACAGTAAAGTTAATTCAGGCGTAAACAAAGTGTCAAACATACTGAAGTAGAAGGACTGATGTTTGTATTAAAATACCCTCTTAAAGCTGAAATACTGATTCAACTTCTTTACTCAAGTAAAGGTAAAAGAGTACAGGCTCTGAAATGTACTCACAGTATTAAAGTAAAAACTCCATCTTTGAAGGAAATTTCTGCCAGTTTTTGTGCAAAGTTCCCTGAATTTCTACCTCCAACATTAATATGAGAAAATTATCTGAACTTTTATTCTAATAAATTTAATCAGCTTGAACATTTTGTAGCACAAAAGTAGAAAAAACTCAAAGGGAATAAAAAAATAGCTCCATTTGCTGTTGCCTGCATTGTAGATGGGCGGCTTTGCCTCAACACCTAAACAGGAAAATGAGTTTAGTCAAGTATTAAAGTGGGATTGAAGAGGTCAGGAAACCAGAGATCAGGTGTTGTGGTGCAGCATGGTCACAAGAATCATTTAGAAATGGGTCGAAATATTTTCTCTTCTAGATTTTTTGCGGAGTCTGATGTGCTGCTGCTCTGAGGTTTACTGCTCTCTGTGTGCTTAGAAAACTGTGAGGTACAAGTAGATTTGACACAAGTTATAATGGCTGATTTCCATATAACGGTGGAATACAGGGACTTAAGTAAGATCGTTAAGTAAGAAGAAAGTTTGAAGCCTAATCTTGAAAGTAGAGATAGTGTCTGTCTCCTGAATCCAAACTGGAAGCTGGTTCCACAGAAGAGGGGCCTGAAAACTGAAGGCTCTCCCTCCCATTCTACTTTTAAATACTCTAGGAACAACAAGTAGGCCTGCAGAGCGAGAGCGAAGTGCTCTAATAGGGTGATATGGTACTACAAGGTCATTAAGATAAGATGGGGCCTGATTATTTAAGACCTTGTATGTGAGGAGCAGGATTTTGAATTCTGGATTTAACAGGAAGCCAATGAAGGGAATAAAGGAGAAATCTGCTCTCTCTTTCTAGTCCCTGTCAGGACTCTTGCTGCAGCATTTTGGATCAGCTGAAGGCTTTTCAGGGAGTTTTTAGGACATCCTGATAATAATGAATTACAGTCGTCCAGCCTGGAAGTAATAAATGCATGAACTAGTTTTTCAGCGTCACTCTGAGACAGGATATTTCTAATTTTAGAGATGTTGCGCAAATGGAAGAACGCAGTCTTACATATTTGTTTAATATGAGCGTTGAAGGACATGTCTTGGTCAAAAATGACTCCAAGGTTCCTCACAGTGTAACTGGAGGCCAAGGTAATGCCATCCAGAGTAAGAATCTGGTTAGATACCATATTTCTAAGATTTTCAGGGCCGAGTACAATAACCTCAGTTTGATCTGAATGAAGAAGCAGAAAGTTAGCAGCCATCCAGGTCTTTATGTCTTTAAGACATTCCTGCAGTTTAACTCATTGGTGTGTGTTATCTGGCTTCATGGACAGATAGAGCTGGGTGTGCTATGTCTTCTGATGATGCTGCCTTGGTGATTTTAACATCCATGTCTGCTGTGACTCTAAACTTCTGGTCAAGGACTTTTTAAATA
Source organism: Rhamphochromis longiceps (assembly GCF_057381845.1). Taxonomy (NCBI): domain Eukaryota; kingdom Metazoa; phylum Chordata; class Actinopteri; order Cichliformes; family Cichlidae; genus Rhamphochromis; species Rhamphochromis longiceps. Next base: position 8,675,478 of record NC_140559.1, on the reverse strand, counting down.
TTATTGACTCTTTTAACTTGACCCAGTGGGTTACTGGTCCCACTCATGAAAAAGGTCACACACTAGACTTGGAGCTTTCCCACGGGCTGGATGTGTGCGTCACTGAAATATCTAAGTTGTGCATCTCCGATCATTTTCCTGTGTTGTTCACTGTAACTATGCGCCGCTCGGTAGATAAGCCGTGCGCCTCAGCGTGTAAAAAGCGAGCGCTTAATGCTCTAACAGCGCCGCTTTTTCTGCTGCCTTTATGGACTCTGGAATAATGAACTCCAGCTTTTAAAGTGTTGAGGACCTTTCGGACTTTCTTCATTCTACCTGCACTGATATTTTGGACTCTATTGCTCCGTTCAGGACTCTGCGTGCTCAGCATTTATCAGAGCTGTGGTTGAATGAACATACGCGCTCCCTTAGGCGTGAGTGTAGACGCGCTGAAAGGAGATGGAAAAAGGACAGATTGTATGTTTCTCTACAGATTTTAAGGACTTTCTGTCTTTCTGCTCACCAAGAAGCTGTAAAACCTGCAGACACAGTTTGTCTTAAACTTAGTGTCAGTAAACAGTCACAGGCCTCAGGTACTTTTTAATGTCCTCGATCGTTTTCTTCGTTTACGTGATAATGTCGGAGTCATTTCTTCACCAAGTATTTGTGATGATTTTTTAGCATTTTTAACAACAAGCTTCTATCTATTAGGGCTCTTGTCTCGCCGACTGCTGCCTCAGATCCGAGTCTTTCTCCTGTGTGCTCAGCTGTCTTAGAGCAGTTTGATCCCGTCTCCCTTAATGACTTGACTGCAGTAGTTTGTAACCTAAGATCATCACACTGCCCCTCTGATTGTCGCCCCCCAACTACTCTTTCAAGGATTGTCAGGTTGGAGATTGGCCTATAATTAGCTAAGACAGCTGGGTCTAGGGATGCTTTTTAATAAAGGTTTAACTACAGCCAGCTAGGGATGGGTACCGTTTAGATTTGAAAACCTGCTAAATCAGAATCAGTTGCTGATGATGGCTTTTTTCTTTGACATTAATCATGTATAGTCTTAACTCAAAGTGAACATAGACTTGATTGAAGTAACTCAGATCAGCCAATTCAAAATGCTAATTCAATCAACTCTGAGTTCATGGCTAGACTCAGTTTGTTGGCCCTGCACCTTAAAACTATTCCCTGTTTGTCCCTCATGTTTTTTGGATATTGTTTTCACATCTTATGTCACGGCTAGCGGGGCGAGCCATGTTGAATTTAATAAAGGACCCAAGATGCCGACACTGCTGTGAAGTGAGTGAGCTTTATTGAAACGGTGAAGTGCAGTGGAGATGGCCTGTGTAGAAGCTAAGATAACCTCTACTGAAAAAACTACAAAACTAACCTGAAACCTTAAACGGAGACACAGGGAGACAACACAGACGAACCAGCAACAAGCAGGAGAAAACAAAGGGCTCATATACACAAAAGAGCCATCAGGGAATGAGAAAAGGGAGACACAGCAGGATTCATTGGACATAACCAGACAAGGGGAAGCAAAAGTAGACACACTAACATAGGACATGGCACTGTCAAAATAAAACAGGAAGTGAACACAGAGACACAATACTAACACAGTACAGAGGGAACACAGAAACCAAAACCTCAGAACTAGAAAATCTTAATCAGAATGAAATTGTAACAAAAGACAAGAACAATCCAAACAAAACTACTGAGTCCAAAGACTCGGGACATACATCGGCTCAAACTGTGGTCATAAATATTTTGTACTTGTATATCAGACTGTGGAGTTGTGAACTGAGTTTTGTAACATTGTAAAACAAAATATCTGGAAAGTTTATGTTTTTGCGTTCATTGATTTGTGTGTGTAAAAATGTAAAAAATATAATAAATGTAAGAAACATTAGAACTACTTTTGCTGACACAAAGTTTGGCGAGCACTGCGAGTTGTCACTTTAAACCAGTCACTGATATAAAGAGAGCACCTTGTTCCAGGGCATCTGAGCATGGAGGGAAAGCTTTATGCAGGAGATGGTAAGAGCTGTTGGGACTAAAGAAACTGAGCAGAAAACTACAGACATCTGGAAACTGAGTTGTTAATTCTCAGTGGGATCAGCAGGACTAGCAAAGCTCCACCATGACAGTCATCTGATTGACTGAACCCATCCAAACATCACTTCATGGACCTTTAGCTTGTGTCTGTGTGTGGACAGACATAACATGAGCTAATTATACATTACTCCTCCACAGAGTGGACCAGCAGAGAGCAGAGGTTTCCACTGGTCAGTCTGCACAGCAGCATCAAACACACCTGGACTCTGTGGTTATGGTTTGTAGTACTACGTTTACATTTTTTCTTTTCAGTCACCTCTATGCTGCACTTTGTGGACCAGAGGATTGTCAGTGTGTCCAACATAAATCAGAGTTTGGGCTCCATGATTTCAGTCAGATTGGGGTGACTGTAGCTCAGGAGGTGAGCAGGTCAGCTACTAGTCAGAAGGTTTGTGAATCAAACCCTGGCTGGCAAATGTACTGAGTAACGTACTAAACCCAAGCTGCCCTCTGATGCATCCATCAGAGTGTGAAAGAAAGTATTTAAGCATAGAACAATGTGCTTGGTTGAATGAGGCATGTTGTATAAAATGCTTTGTGTGCACAGAGTATCAAAGAGAGCTATATAAGAACCAGTCCATTTACCACTGGGTAATTCATATAGTCTTCTTTTCCAGCGGCTGGAGGACAACATCACCATGTTTGTGAAGAATGAGTTGAAGAAGATCCAGAAGCTTCTGAGTCCAGATCACCCAGAAACTTTAAAGAGCCAGATGGAGGATGAGGAGATGTTTGAAGGTGAGGATGAAGATGAAAGAAAGAGCTGCAGAGAAGCATTTCTGAAGATCACACTCCACTTCTTGAGGAGACTTAAGCAGCATGAGATGGCTGACCATCTGCAGAGCAGTAAGAGAATTTCTCTAAAGACTGAATATTGATCTTTCCTAATAGCTCAAGAAATGGACCAATAGACATTCATCCTTTCAGGGTACTGAAAGGCTATGATATTTATTGTATAATATTTGTTTCTGAATTTCTTACCTTCAGAAATATTTGCTCCACTCTGTAAACGTGAACTTAAAGCCCAACTGAAGAAGAAGTTCCAGTGTGTGTTTGAGGGCATCGCTAAAGCAGGAAGCCCAACCCTCCTGAACCAGATCTACACAGAGCTCTACATCACAGAGGGAGGGACTGCAGAGGTCAATGAGGAACATGAGGTCAGACAGATTGAAACAGCATCCAGGAAACCAGACAGACCAGAAACAACCATCAGACAAGAAGACATCTTTAAAGCCTCACCTGGCAGAGACGAACCAATCAGAACAGTGCTGACAAAGGGAGTGGCTGGCATTGGGAAAACAGTCTTAACACAGAAATACAGCCTGGACTGGGCTGAAGACAAAGCCAACCAGGACATCCAGTTCATATTTCCATTCACTTTCAGAGAGCTGAATGTGCTGAAAGAGGAAAAGTTCAGCTTGGTGGAACTTGTTCATCACTTCTTTAATCAAACTAACGAATCAGGAATCTGCAGGCTTGAAGACTTCCAGGTTGTGTTCATACTTGATGGTCTGGATGAGTGTCGACTTAATTTGGACTTCAACAAAACTAAAATCCTGACTGAAACAAGAAAGTCCACCTCATTGGATGAGCTGCTGACAAACCTCATCAGAGGGAACCTGCTCCCTTCTGCTCGCCTTTGGATAACAACACGACCTGCAGCAGCCAATCAGATCCCTCCTCAGTGTGTCGACATGGTGACAGAGGTCAGAGGGTTCACTGACCCACAGAAGGAGGAGTACTTCAGGAAGAGATTCAGAGATGAGGAGCAGGCCAGCAGGATCATCTCCCACATCAAGAAAGCTCGAAGCCTCCACATCATGTGTCACATCCCAGTCTTCTGCTGGATCACTGCTACAGTTCTGGAGGATGTGCTGGAAACCAGAGAGGGAGGACAGCTGCCCAAGACCCTGACTGAGATGTACATCCACTTCCTGGTGGTTCAGGCCAAAGTCAAGAGGATCAAATATGATGGAGGAGCTGAGACAGATCCACACTGGAGTCCAGAGAGCAGGAAGATGATTGAGTCACTGGGAAAACTGGCTTTTGATCAGCTGCAGAAAGGAAACCTGATCTTCTATGAACCAGACCTGACAGAGTGTGGCATTGATATCAGAGCAGCCTCAGTGTACTCAGGAGTGTTCACACAGATCTTTAAAGAGGAGAAACAACTGTACCAGGACAAGGTGTTCTGCTTCATCCATCTGAGTGTTCAGGAGTTTCTGGCTGCTCTTCATGTCCATCTGACCTTCATCAACTCTGGACTCAATCTGCTGGAAGAACAACAAACAAGCTCTGAGACAGAGAAATACTTCTACCAGTGTGCTGTGGACAAGGCCTTACAGAGCCCCAATGGACACCTGGACTTGTTCCTTCGTTTTCTCTTGGGTCTGAAGACTAATCAAACTCGTTTGCAAGGCCTGATGACACAAACAGGAAGTAGCTCACAGACCAATCAGGAAACAGTTCAGTACATCAAGGAGAAGCTCAGTGAGAATCTGTCTGCAGAGAAAAGCATCAATCTGTTCCACTGTCTGAATGAACTGAATGATCGTTCTCTAGTGGAGGAGATCCAACAGTCCCTGAGATCAGGACGTCTCTCCACAGATAAACTGTCTCCTGCTCAGTGGTCAGCTCTGGTCTTCATCTTACTGTCATCAGAAAAAGATCTGGATGTGTTTGACCTGAAGAAATACTCTGCTTCAGAGGAGGCTCTTCTGAGGCTGCTGCCAGTGGTCAAAGCCTCTAAAAAAGCTCTGTAAGTTATAAAGTTTTTATTATTTAATTTATCGTAACTTTATTTATGATGATTTATATCTTTTTTTAGTCTGAATAGCTGTAACCTGTCAGAGAGAGCATGTGAAGCTCTGTCCTCCTCTCTTCATATAGAAGACTGTGAGCTCAGAGCTCTAGATCTGAGTAACAACAACCTCCAGGATTCAGGTTTGTCAACACTATTTTCTGGACTGAAGACTGGAAACTGGAGACTGGAAACACTCAGGTCAGATGTTGTTGTTTGTGATTTGACTTGAAATTTGCAACTTAAACACTACATTTATTTTTATACTGACATATCCTTACTTTTATATCTCTTTCAAAGGAGTGCAAGAAGTTGAGAAAGTGTCAGAAATGAACAGATAAATAACCGCAGGGCAGGATAGATAAACTGCAACAGTGGGGTTTGACAGAGATCTGGTCAGTTATTCAATTCTCAAAAGGAGGAACTTCAGGGAAAAAAACTACCAAGAAAAATTACTTGTGATTGGTTGGTAGATCTGTTATGGAAAAACCCACTGCCATCACCGTCTGTAATATAATCACTGTACCTTTATATACATGTGACTTGTATTAATGCTGCTGCCCTCTTGTGGCTGAAGTGTAATTATGTTCTTGTTATTAGGGAAAACATTTGAGAGTAACATGCCAAATGAGTCAGCACTTTGGCTTTAGCTTAAGAAATCCTCATTTTTATGTCATCAGTTATAGTTGCATGTATTCATTATCATAATTTAACTATTTAATATTTATGTATTAAATTTATTTTGAGTAAAATAGCAATAATTTTAATGGATGTATTAAATAAATACATCACTAATGAATTAATTATTTCAGTAATTAATTTTTAAAAAGTACATAATTAAAGAAATATATTAATAATGAATTATCCATTTATTTCATTTAAAATGTTTCATTATGTATTTATGTGCAATTCAAATTAGTTAATTACATATTTAATCAATTATTGGTTTGTTTTCTATTTTAATTATTTTACTGACACATTTAATGAACCTAATCATCTCAGATGATTTCAGTGATGTCTGCCAGACCACACAAGTGGTCGAGCTTATACCGCCGACAACGCGGCCACAACTTGTAAACCCCCTGCTGACTATCACCTCTGGAGTTATTTATTTATGTTAGTTTCAACTGTTCCAGCAAAACGTAAGCACGTGTTACTGATAAAAAGTGCAATAGAAGCAAAGTCTAAAATGTGACAAACAGGACCCTTTTCAAGGCACAGGTTCAACAAACTGAGTCTAGCCATAAACTAGAGTTGGCAGCTGTGAGTTTTCGGTTCATGACTTCAATGAAGTCTGACCATGGTTACTTTGAGTTAAGACTATGCATCTGAAACAAGCATTAAATTAAAACTAACATTAAAAAGATGTTTAAGGAGGAAAGAGAGCATTTTCACCACAGCATGTTCATGCTGTTTGTAGATAGTGGAGCCTGCTGTTCAGCCTGCTCCAGAAATTATTAAACTGCTTTAAAAAAATATTATTAAACTGTATTCTAAAATAAGTCTGATTAAGATCTGATCTTTGTTGGGGGGGGGGGGTCAATAATGTCCACAAGTCTGAATGATGTGTTTCATAGTTTCTAACAAGCCTTTTAAACTTAAGTTACTGCATTGCTGAAACACCAACATCTGCTTATTGAACAAAACAAAAACAACCAAAAGTCCACACATCTGATTTCATTTTTATTTTAATAGACTTCCAAAGATTATACCAGATAACTGGCCTCAGAATATAATTGAATAAACATGTTTAAAAACGATAACCTGATCCTGTCTTGACAGGCTGAGCTCTTCAGTATCCACCAACAGCATCGTCATGCTGAGTCCGACGTTTCTGCTCCTGGTGGAAATACTCTTCCTCTTTCCACATTGTACCAAATGTTTTTAAATGTTAGTTTCAATTTAAAATTAAAGATTAAAAAAGTGTAACACATATAAACATCAGATAATTAAGACAAGCAAATGGTTCAGTTCCACATGTGCTCTGCTGACACATTAAACTTCAGTAAAATTAATTAATTTAATTAATTAATTTAATTGGGACTAAATCAATGATGTATTTATTTAATTTATTAAGTATTTTGAACTTAATTCATCAATGACATTTAATTAATTATTTAATGATGACTCATTGATTAATTATTGATGTTTAATTAACCCTCCACGTGATTTAACCTCTATAGAGATATTTTATCTAGATCATGTATTTTTCAAAGGTTCAGAGCAGAAAGTTTAACATTATTATTTTTCTCTTTATTGTCTCTTCAGATTGAGTGTCTGTAATCTCTCAGAGGGAAGCTGTGAAACTCTGTCTTCACTACTCAGCTCCCAGCCCTCTAGTTTGAGACAGCTTGACCTGAGTAACAATGACCTGAAGGACTCTGGAGTGAAAGTTTTGTCTTCTGGACTGAAAAGTCCATATTGTGAACTGGAAACACTCAGGTCAGCGTTCTTGAAATGTTCAGTAGATGAGGTTTAGATGTTTACATGTCTTTTTTAAATTCATTTTTGGCTGTAATTTCCTGTTTGCATTTAGCTATTTCTCTCTTCTCTAAGAGTATTTGTCATGTCTGCAGGCTGTCAGGCTGCCTGGTCACAGAGGAAGGTTGCAAGTCTCTGGTCTCAGCTTTTAGCTCCAGTTCTTCCCATCTGAAAGAGCTGGACCTGAGCTACAATAACCCAGGAGAGGCAGCAGTGAAGATGCTTGAGCAGCTAAGACTGGACACTCTGAGGTATGTAGATGGCCGTTACAGCCACAAACAGTGTCTGATAGATGAGGAAACTGGCTCTGTCTGATTACTTAATGCTGGAAACCAGTGTTATTTGAACAATCACACATATAGGAACATTTTTCCCATTCTGGTCTAACTTAAACAGTAGATGTCTGTATGGGGTCTCAAAGGACAAAATCTGTGTCAGCAACAACGGTGCAGCCTGTTCAAACTGATCTCTGGAAAAGAACTGACATTTTCACTCTCTTTATTTATTTTAAGTTTTATCTGTGTGCAGAGACCATGTCCAGGACATGTTTAGCCTGGCCCAGCATGAACTAGAATTAGTGGGAAGTTGTTTCCCCAGCTTAGAAAAACATATTAGTAAAAGTAAATGGATTACTAGGTCACTCAACTTAACTGGCCGCCTACTAAAATGGGCTATTTTGCACTGCTAGTTTGCTGCTTCTGAGCGTTTACTACTGAAACTTGTTTGTGCTAAAATATCAAATTTATCTTCTGGACTTTGTGATGATAGTTAGTAGAAAACAACAGAAAAATAGAATGCAGTCAAAGTGAATTAACTTTGGTCGATCAACCTTGAAATTCAAATTATAATAAGAAATAATCATTCCAACAGAAAGAAGAGATTAAGAAACAAAGGGATGGAGCTGGTGGAGGAAACCAGGTCACTGGTTGGGTGTTAGGCCCAGACTAGTGGGTGTTTTTGACTGTGAAGTGGATGTAGCATTAACAACCACTGTTCCTGTTACCCTGCAGCCTGCACTGCAGGATATGTGTTGCAGCACTGAGAGCTCCAGAAAGAGCCTTCATGGTGGCCCTGCAGCCAACCAGCACTTCAGTCAAATGCTGTCAAAAGTGGTCCCAGAGACACTGTTAGCTGTAACCATCAATGACCAAGAATTGTGTAATTGTATTCAGGGTTTCCCTGTATTATTGTTTGACATCATTTCTGAATAAATAAATCAAGATGACGAGCCTTTAAATGCACTTATGTTAGTATAAATATACAAAAATAAAGGATAATTTTCCTGTTAGGAGAATAAGAAATAAATATATTCATCACATGCATCAAATCACAACCTCCTCCTGCAGTGCAGCATTGTGATTGGTTGATGCTGTTTCCATATTTTATGTTTGTTTACCTTCAACAAATTTGCTCTACATTTATTAATTAGAAGGATTATTAATAAACATCTTTCTCTCCTGCTTTTGGTGGAGTGAAACAATAACTCCTATCTCCAGAGGCACACAGGTCCACTGGCACCTGGTCCTAACTTCACCCATGTCTGCACCCTCAGACATCCCACTGTGGAGGCATCCTCGCCTGGATCAGTGGCTGCCCTTGTGAGACAGACTTTATGGTCACAAACAGCCCTAATCTGAGAATGAAGGCTCCTTTACATAGAAAGCAGTATGTGGTGTGATGACCGCTGCATTAGCTTAAAATATGTGATGCACTGGCTGCAGCCCTCTACCTGTACTGAATCAGTTTTTGTAGCCAGTCCCAGTCTTTACATTTAATATGCACCCACTCCCTGACAGCATGAATGTCACAGTGTGTTGGACCTTGACTGTGGCACATGTCAATGCTCCCTGGACATCGTGCTTAATAAAGGAGATTAAATGTGATGTGATTATGAGTTTTGCTCTTTTGAAGTTTAAACATTTATGTGTCAAAATGTTGGACTGTTCCTTTATCAGTGTGTAACAGTGTGTGTATGAGAGCCATGTAATGTCCATGTGTGCATGCTGACTGTGCTGCTCTGACCCCCCTCCTCCTTTCAGGGTGGAGCCTGCTGGAGTCCGATGGTTGAGACCAGGTCTGAGGAAGTGTAAGTGTGTTTTTAATGGGATTCATGAAAACAAAGCAGCACACATTCAACCATCTTCATCATGTCAGGAGTCATCATCAAAGTGTCAATCAATGAACAGATGATGGATCAATAACTGCAGCTGGATTGTGTTTGTTCTCTCCATCAGATTCCTGTCAACTCACAATCGACACAAACACAGTGAACACAAAGCTCCAACTGTCTGACAACAACAGGAAGGTGACACGTGTGTGGGAGGTTCAGTCATATCCTGATCATCCAGACAGATTTGATGTTTGTGAACAGCTGCTGTGTAGAGATGGTCTGACTGGTCGCTGTTACTGGGAGGTCGAGTGGACGAGGAGGGCTTGGATATCAGTGAGTTACAGAGGAATCAAAAGGAGAGGAAGGAGTGATGAGTGTGTGTTTGGTGGAAATGATCAGTCCTGGAGTCTTTTCTGCTCTGATCATTATTCCTCTGTCTGTCACAATAACAGAGAAACACCCATCTCCTCCTCCTCCTCCTCCTCTGTCTCTAACAGAGCAGCAGTGTATGTGGACTGTCCTGCTGGCACTCTGTCCTTCTACAGAGTCTCCTCTGACACTCTGATCCACCTCCACACCTTCAACACCACATTCACTCAAACTCTTTATCCTGGGTTTGGGTTCTGGGCTGGTTTTAGAGATGTGTATAAGTTTGTAAGAAGATTTTTACTTGGCCCTGAGTCAGTGACTCTGTGTAGTTAGTCTTGCCTGTTAGAGAAACAGTTCAGTCTGTTCATGTCTGTGTCTTTCACTCAGAAACACATGATGAGATTCATGGATTCAGTCAGTTGATGTTTTAAACTAAATGATTCACAAATTATTATTCAACACAAGTTTGGTGAGCAGCAGGGCTCATCCTGATTTTTGTTTTTGTGCATTATAATGATGAAATAACTTCGTCATGTCTGTGGTGGCCTTTGGAGAATTAAACCATCCTGTAGAAACTAGATATAAATGTCATATTTTCCAACATTGATATTTTTCTGTGTTTCAGACGACAATGAAAAGATAAAGAACAGTCTGTAAATCACAAGTTATCAATTCAAATGATTATTAAAGCCACAAGAGAAGCTTCCTGTTATTTGTACCACTCACCTGGTCATGTGATCCAGCTGTGCAGCCAATCATAACTGACATCACTTTCTACTTTGATGTTTCCATGGTGAATGGACTGATTCTTGTTTAACACGTTCATACTCTGATGGATGCATCGGAGAGGGTTAGTGTCTTGCTCAAGGATACTTTGTGTGCCAGCTGGAGCAGTCAGGGATTGAACCACCAACCTTCTGATCATTAGATGCCTTGCTCTGTCTCCTGAGCTACAGCCATCATCGAAGCTCTTTCTTAAATCCTCTCTGAGAGGAGCTCAAACACGAGGAAGAGACGAAAGTGAGTGAAGAGAGTGGACTCATTAGTAAAATGAAAAACAGCCAGCGTTGATGTTTAAGACAAGTGAGGTAACAGAAACACTATATATAGCAGCGGTCACCATGGCAACATCAATGTCGGTTGCTACGTATTGTACTGATCCTGATCTGTGAGCCTCATATCAGGATATGCTGTTGTTTGTATTTGTTTGCATTGTTACCATTTTTGTGTCTTTTTTAACAAACTACTTTTATCTTGCCATCGTTTGTCAGAGAGTCAAACTACATTTGGTTCATCTTTCTACAATAAAAACATTTCTTCATCTTAATTATTGTATGTGCAGAGTTGTAGTTACTCACAGTGACCACTGGAGGCGTGTGATCCTGATAGTTTCCCTGGAACCGTCCAGTTCATCCACATTAATGAAGCTGTTGGTGATTAACGCTCATCTGTACAACTTTAACAACAATATCAAACATTTAATCGCTCTACAAACAGCTTGTCTGATGTATAAACTGTGTCTTAAAGGATCAAAGTAAATGTCACATTGAAAGCAGATTTCACTGTAATGTCCTCTGTTTGAAATATTCCAAATATAATCTGGCTTGGTAATGATTTACTCATATATTGTCCACGCAGACTAAAGCAGTAGGAGATGAGATGAAAACAATTAGAAGAATCTTTACTCTTTAATGTCACAAATTCCTCTTTGTATGTAACATAACAACATACATGATACAGCTGCAGCAACTGAGGCGAGGAGAGAGGCAGCAACAAGAAAACTGGAAGAAGGAGACCAACAACACCACCTGTGGAAATCTTTCCCCAATCAAGCGTCATCATATCAGCATTTCATCAAAAGCACACATGCTCCGACCTGACAATGCAGAGCTGTGGCAAAATCATTGAAATCATTTATTAAACAAATGAGTGCATCAAAAATAAGAGTGGAGCTGCAATGAAAGAGAAGTGAACTTTCTTCAGTCAACACAAAGTTTTCCCTGACAGGTGACATTTAATTAAAGTGACTTTATCACCACACACACATTCAGAGGCAGTCTACAGGAGCAGAGCTGCAGCTATTCAGCAAATGTCTCCCTGCAATCCTCACTGCAACACCTACATGTGAAAATGAAACCACCTCTACTGTTCACACATGAAACGTCGTGTGAAGAACCAGTTTTCCTCACATCTCTGTTTTAGTAACTCTGAAGTCTGAACTTTGGATTTTTGCATCCTGTTTGTACTGATAACTGTCAGTGGATGATTTTGATCCCAAAGAAATCTTTAACACACATGTAGTGATGGGACGTGTTACTGAAACAATGGTTAGGAAACAGAAATCGCCTGAGAATCTGCTCATGTTTAAGATTTCTTCTTTACAAACATTTTCTATGGCTGTTCCCAGTATGACCAGTGATACAAAGCATGGGAAATGGGGATTAGTTCATTCAGACAAATACACTTTTTAAAATGTAAAAATAAAGAAATGAATCAATAAAATAAAAAGTCAAAGAAATAAAAAATAAGGGTCTGAGGCGTCTGTCTCACTGTATCCATGGCAACAATTTACTTCCTGTTCCTTCATATCAGAACCACATCTTTGAAATCAAAACATTTAAGATTCAAATTCAACCACAGATGTGTTCAATTAAACATTAAATGAAGCAGTGCAATGTTTTTATCACTATCCAAGTTTGAACTCTAAGTAGAAGATTTAAAAAAGCAACACACACACACACACATACACACACACACACACACACACACACACACACACACACACACACACACACACACACACACACAGTATGCAGACATGATTTAGCTGATGATAACATAACGACTGCACAGACCCGTGGGATGATTCATGTCCTTTTTCTTACTCTATGCAATGATGAACTTCTTGCTTCAGGACCTTCTTGATGAATTTGTTTTCTAATCCACAGTTTTCTACCTGATCTGTGTGTTTGAAGTAAAATGTGTTGCTTCAAATGTAAAAGTTAAACAGACAGAAAGCATCAACGTGGACTTCAATCAGTGTTTTGTGTTCATACAGGTCAGCTGTTGCACACAGAGGTCCTGGATTTACACTGTGCCCTGGTTCCTGTGTTTCTGTATGTAGTTTAGTCTAAAGTGGATCCTCCTCATGTACAGACTGAATTATCTGTTCAACAATCAGCATTTCTGATTCATGGATTTCATTTGTTTTTGCTAGTTTTGACTGAGATTTCCACATATCTGTGGTGGCATCTGTTCAGTGTTATGGAAGTTTTACAGCACTAATCTCACTTCACTCTGTAACATAACAGTGAACAATATTACTATTAGAAAGATTATTAGAGAAGCCACAATCAGATGATCCCCTATGAGGTGTCCTTGGTTATAGTGTGTATTCATCTGAGGGGAGAGAGAAGAAAGAAACACTTCAGTGTTAATGAAAAAGTCATCAGTCTTCTTATGGGAAGAGACCTCCACCAGACCAAGACAGGTAACCATCCAACACGTTCTCATCCCAAAACCTAACATACCGATGCCATGTGACAAATCGATGCTATGTGACAAACCGATGCCATGTGACAAATCGATGCCATGTGACAAATCGATGCTATGTGACTATTAAATTCCCTTCTTTTGAATTCTCTGACTTCCGACTCAGAGTCGTCAAGTTCAAAAAATGATCTTTATTGTACATTTCCGGAAACAGAGACCTGTACCCACTAACACACGCTCAGGTCTGAAAGCATTAGAAGCCAGAATGGGTATACATAGTTCTGCTATAGGTCACACACAGACACACACAGTTTCCATCAAAACAACTCCTTCTGCTCTGACTAATGTGTGTGTGTGTTACTTAGTTCTGCTTTTTCTGTCTGGTTTCCTGTATTTTATTAATATGCCTCTGCAGCTCTGCACTAAACTTCCTGTTTCTTAACCTCCCCTTACTAAAGCCTCTGTTGCTAGGCGACCTGTCACCCTCTGACCTAGTTTTTTCTCACATCTGGGCTTGGTTTATAATGGCCTCTCTTATTAAAATACATAAAACAATCTAATCAGAAAATAAGCACTAAGAATATATATTTATCTTGTAACATTGTTTAAGTTAATGAACAATTGTGTTGAAAACTGAGATTACAATATCAATCAAGATAATTATAATGATGGTTTTTGCTGTAATTAAACAGTCATGTGGAAATGTGGCAACCACAGAACTTTAGAGGCCTTTTGTTCAGTTATGTGTGGACTGTTTCTTTAGTCTCATACACAAATTGTTCTCAGTGTCTATGAGACTGGTGAAATATCCATGTGTGCTGAAAGAGACTGTGCTGGTCTGACCCCCTCAACCGAGGTATTGTGGGTAATGAAAGAGCAGATAGGTTGGCTAAAGCAGCTGTTAAAAAAGTAGACATAGACGTGCAGATACCATTGTTGAAATCTGAGGGAAAAGAATAGTTTGGACACAAAGTAAGAATTTCTGGAGAATGGCATGGGATAATGGAACAAAAGGGAGACATGGGGTACAAAACACAATAGAAGTTAAGAGGAGTAGTGGGTTAAATAGGCAGCAGGAGAATACAAACAGGTCATTGCTTTTGTCATGTAATCAATATATTCTTAGTGTTTATTTTCTGATCATATTTTTTTATGTACTTTAATAATGAAGGTTTGCAAAGCAAGGCCACTTTTGACTCATAAACTAAGTGCTCAGCCAGACTGAAAAACAGGAAGTTAGTGTAGAGCTATACAAGCATATTAATAAATACAGGAAGCCAGACAGAAAAGAGGAACTTGTACCATATAAGGAGTTGTCGAAACTGTGTGATGTGTAAAGTACCAAAATAACACCTATATGAGACACATTTTTAGATTCTAATGTTAGAGATCCTGCAACTGCCGTTGGGCTGTGCAGGGCTCTCTCTTCCAGAAGATGATTGAATAAAAAGAATTATAAATGTTTTGACCACTATGAGTCAGGTTTTCTCTGTTCTATCATGGGGATCAAAGAATCTGGTTTTAATATTTGGTGTTTCCCGCCCGGTTCCCTTTGCAACAGAGAGAACAAATGTGGCCGAAGGTTGGATCTGATATGAGGCGAACAGGAGACTGGTCTAAAAAGATTTAAAAGTAGGCACAAACCTGTTCAAAGAAAAAGCAAATTTGTGCATATTGGATGAATTCTAAATTATCTGTTCGCTGAGTTGATGATCTTAACTATTAAATTGGCTCAGTAGTGGTAGAACTAAATTCTTTAGAATAAAGTAAAGCTTTGAAGTAATGATAATGAAACTTTGAGAATGACAGTACTGAGTTAAAGGTAATATGGTATTTCATGGTAAAAGAGAAAAAGAAACAATGTGTGTTTAAGAGAATATAGGACAATAGGGAATTGGTCATTGTTTTGTCCCTATTGAGTATAAAGCCGGGCTTGGACATCAATAAAATTGCTTGTGTGGTTTTGTGTGGTGTTTTCAAAGAGATTAAATTGTTTAGAACGGGGCGGGGATCCCTAAGAAGTGCATTTGCTCAGAAGGTTACGCTTCAACTCTGTGCCCGGACACGGGTCAGAGTCCTCCGGTGGAGAATTAGTTCGGTTAGCCACCGCGAAAACTGGGGGCATTCCTTAATAGCCAGTGGTCACAGGACCATTTCTTGTCATCCGGGACGATTTTATGCACTTGTTTGACTGAGAGAAACCGGGTTTCGGGCGTGGAACCTCGACTTGGTTGGTTGGTTGACGCTTTTAAGGCTGGAAGGATGCTGGGAGTGTGTGTTGAAATGAAAATATGCATGTTAGGAGGAGGAGTTGGCCGTCCGACTGCGGTCTGGAGTGTGGAGCCTTCCTGCTGCTGCGGAGTCGGGGCGGTCTGCCTCCCCCCACCGCAGGGAAAAGGGAAACACCACCTGGGTCTGGGTGCAGTTCCCCCCTCCAGGGGCGGGGGCACCTAGACCCGGTTTGTAGAGTACGCTTGGGGAGTGTGATCGTGTGTACAGCGTCTCTTTATGTCTGTCTCCACGTTGGTTGAGTGTGGAGTAAGTGCATATGAGAGCATGAGGGTGGGAATGGATGTTTGTATCTGTGTGTGCCTGTATGTCTGTGTCTATATGTCAGGTTGGGTGTCAGGCGCCACCTCTCTGGGGACATCTCGGGCCCTCCAAGGTTTGGAGGCCTATCTCCACCCACCACCACTTCCCCTGCCAGTGGCGGACCCCCTCAGACATCGGTGCGTTGGTGGTTCTTTGTGTCCGGGGATGGGCGTCCAGGTACACACCGGCTCACTCCTTGGCGGCCGCTTATCGGGGCCTGGAGCCTGGGGCTCGCTCGGGCCACTTCGGAGGTGGGGTGCCCCCGGCCTCTCGGCCTGGGGCTCGGTCACTCAGGCACAGCTGGCTGTCGGCGGAGCTCACGGGCGCGTCACTGCAACTCCCCCTGGCTTCTGCTCCGCGGCTGCTGAGTGAGCCCTCATCTGGGACTCTCCTCAGCTCTTTCTGGGACGCCTATAAACAATATCTACTGATATCTACTGCTAGCTAGTTTATTGTGATGGTGCCGTTTTTTTTATTTATTATGTTGCTCTTTGTTGTTTGCTTTCTCTTCTGTTTTTTTTTCTCCATACAGGTGACCCAGGTGTTTTGTTCTTTTTTTTTTTTTTTTTCTTTCTTCCCCCCCTTCTCACCGTCTCTTCTCCCCTTTGGTTTTCTTTCTCTCCCTCTCTTTCTTTCATTCTTTCTCCCTGTCCTATCCTCCAGTCATGTCTGTCCCGTTTGTAGCAACTGAAAATAAAATAAATTCATAATTATAATAAAGGTCAATCAAATGGACCAATATGGCAAGGCCATGATGATCCACTTGGTAAAATAAATCCGCTTGGCATCTTTCTTGGCCTTAAGACAACAATTCTGATGGCTAAAGATCCAAACGGGACACAAAAAAAAAAAGAAAAAAAGAAAAAAAGCTTCTTCTCAGGATGAGGACAGAATGAGAGGTCAAGCTGTCAAATTTTTAAGCCAAAGTCTGTTTGTCGTCCCAATTCTGTTAATCTATCATTTTGCCGCTGTACTCATGTTTTGAGGTTGAGTAAGTCCATGGGCACCTGTATTAACACACTAAAACACTTATTTAATATCATTTTCCCACACATCAGCCAGTTCCTTTTATGGGCATGCAAAGTTGTTCACTTCCTGCCAGACACAGACACACTCTCTTCTCAGACTTCCTCTTTCCACGCACTCTGCTATGAACCCACGATCTTCACCCCAGTAGTGTTATTATTACTTATTTGTTATTTTGTACAAATCACACAGAATCACTCAGATGCAGTACCCACAACGTTCACACACTTAGAATCACACACTTGTGATAAACTATTTTCATCAAACGTGCTGTTTAGAATCAGAAAGAGGAAGTAGACCACACCCTGTTAAGTGCGTATACAGCCTCAAACTGAAAGAAAAACAATTAAAACCTCTAATCAATTCTCACATTACACACCAAAATCAAAAATAAGTCACACCAACATTTATTACTGAAATTCTTGCCTAGTTAAACTTGCTATTTAAACAGAGATATTTGTCTTTAATGCCTCAGGGTTTAGGCCCGACACAATATCTGCAGTATGCACAATTCATCCACTATAGACCAAAAAATAAATCAGTTCATCAAAATTCACTAAAAGAAACCCAAACTTTATTTATTATGTTCTAATATATATAAGCCAGCATCTAAAAATCCACAAATTCAGCGATGTTCACAACAATATATTTATAGAATCACCAATGATTAAAAAGATTTCACAACATGCATATTTTTTTTTTTTTTGGCCTGTCCCGTTTGGCTCTTTTGCCATCAGAATTGTTGTCTAAAGGCAAAGAAAGATGCCCAACGGATTTACTTTACCAAATTGACCATCCCAGCCTTGCCGTAATGGTCCATTTGATTCACCTTTTATTGTTTATTTTATTTTCACTTACTGAATACGGGACAGACTTGACTGGGGGAAAGAAGGGGAGAAAGAAAGAGGGAAAGAGAAACAGCTGAGAAGAGGGACGGGGGAGAAGGGCAAAAGACAAAAACCAACAGAACGGGCAGAGAAAAAAAATGCATATATCAATCACCTGGATCACCTGCTGAGAAAGAAAAAAGAAAGCAAGCAGAAGAGAACAAGAGTAATAGAATAAACAACATCACAATGATATATGGGAATATGACAGTAAATACTAAATGTTAAACATTATTGTGCAGCACATAAGATCAACAGAACACAGTGTGCTTTGAGGTAGGAGCCAAAAAGGGTGTAGTTTGTGGGTGTGATCACCCGTGTGTACACCTGTGAGCATGGACGCGCTTGTTTTTTGTTTTTTTAAAAGGTTCCTTCATGTAATAATCTGCTAGAGGGTGTGGGGGGGCCACAGCCCCGTCCTCCAGGGCGTGAAGCAGGTGTGGAGGAGATCAAAACTCCAGACATCCAGAGGCCCCCAGAACACAAGAGACCAAGGAAGACCAACAGAGGGGCAGCTGCGCCACTGTCCCGGAAAGAGCTGAGGGGAGTCCCAGATGAGGGCTCACTCAGCAGTCGCGGAGCAGAAGCCAGGGGGAGTTGCAGTGACGCGCCCGTGAGCTCCGCCGGCAGCCAGCCGTGCCTGAGTGACCAAGCCCCAGGCCGAGAGGCCGGGGGAACCCCACCTCCGAAGTGGCCCGAGCGAGCCCCAGGCTCCAGGCCCCAATAAGCGGCCGCCAAGGAGTGAGCCGGTGTGTACCTGGACGCCCATCCCCAGACACAAAGAACCACCAACGCACCGACACCTGAGGGAGTCCGCCACTGGCAGGGGAAGTGGTGGTAGGGGGAGATAGGCCTCCCAACCTTGGAGGGCCTGAGATGTCCCCAGAGAGGTGGCGTCTGATACCCAACCTGACATATAGACACAGACATACAGGCACACACAGATACAAACATCCATTCCCACCCTCATGCTCTCATATGCACTTACTCCACACTCAACCGACGTGGAGACAGACATAAAGAGACGCTGTACACACGATCACACTCCCCAAGCGTACTCTACAAACCGGGTCTAGGTACCCTTGCCCCTGGAGGGGGGAACTGCACCCAGACCCAGGTGGTGTTACCCTTTTCCCTGCGGTGGGGGGAGGCAGACCGCCCCGACTCCGCAGCAGCAGGGAGGCCCCACACTCCAGACCGCAGTCGGACGGCCAACTCCTCCTCCTAGCCCCCCCGCTCCAGCAGGCCGCAGAGAACGGGGGTGAGAGAAGACTCCAAACCTCCCTCCACTCGCTCATTGTAGTGTTGATGCATGTGTGTTCTAAGGTGCAATTAAAACCCAGGAGGGCATGGAGCTACCTGCCAGAGAGCAGCAGGTAAGCGCATAGTCCCTCCTGCTAGCCCTCAATGTCTACGTGTATTCAAAATTGAGAGGTGGGCAACGACGCCAGGGGTGAGGTGTACACCCTGATGGTAACTTGGACTCCGTGTATCGTGCCCACCCCCAAGATCCTATATGTATGCGTAATGAGAGTGTGAGTAATGTGAATGTCTAAGTTGTGGGATAAAATTGAGGCAGAGGCAGCCAGAAGGGGACGGGGGGGGGGGGGGGGGGGGGGGTAGCCTCCTCTGCACCCTGGTGACATACCCCTACTCCAAGGCCCTGCATGTGTGGGTGGTTGTGGTGGAGCGGGAAGAGGGAGGCAGCTGGAGATGGGGAGGTGGGGAGGGAAGGAAGGGAGGGGCAGTGAGGGCCAGCTCCCCCGCTGACCACGTTGTGGGTACTGCATCTGAGTGATTCTGTGTGATTTGTACAAAATAACAAATAAGTAATAATAACACTACTGGGGTGAAGATCGTGGGTTCATTGCAGAGTGCGTGGAAAGAGGAAGTCTGAGAAGAGAGTGTGTCTGTGTCTGGCAGGAAGTGAACAACTTTGCATGCCCATAAAAGGAACTGGCTGATGTGTGGGAAAATGATATTAAATAAGTGTTTTAGTGTGTTAATACAGGTGCCCATGGACCTCAAAACATGAGTGCAGCGGCAAAATGATAGATTAACAGAATTGGGACGACAAACAGGCCAGTCTTTGGCTTGAAATTTGACAGCTTGACCTCTCATTATGTCCTTAGCCTGAGAAGAAGCTTAAAGGACAGTCAACCTTGTGATGAAGACAGAAGACAGACAGAACATCGTGGACTTGAAGAGTTAACAGCAGGCAAAAGACAGTGCAACTGACCTATAACACTGAAGGGTCAAGCAGCAGCATGTATGAACACCACTGATGGAACATGAGCTTTGAATTACAAGCTGGGAACTTAACCAGTGACATGACTGTTTGAAGGCACTGGACGTGATATTTGCCATGCTGGGAGTTAACCTAAAAGAAAAGACTGAAAAGATCAAGAGAGAAGAAACAGAGAAGAAGAAACAGCTGAGTGGGGCCTGCGTTTGCTGGAGATTTGAAGGCCAAACAGGAAACTGTGAGAGGAGGGACATGGACCAGTGAGAGGTCAAGCCGGACGAGGTAGAGTGAGAGCATACAGGATATAATTGGATTGAAAATGGAGGCTGAACTGGTGGAGGTTTAGAAATGTCCAGAGCATCATAACAGAAAGGTAAAAAAAAAGGGGAGAGAGAGAAAGAAATGCATAAACTAATAACTACATGAATGAATAGAATAAGCACACATACACAAATTGTTACATGTGAAATTATTTTTGGAGAGAATCAGAAGTGAGATAGTTTGAATCCACAGCTCAGTAATATGCAGGAATTAAATCTGATTATAAAAACACATCAAGGCAACGAAGACACGCTTACACTCAATATTAATATGAATACACAACATACACGCAACAAAGACACGCTTACACTCATGAATGTGAATACATGACATAAATTGGTGTTTCTGGCCAGAGAGAGAGAAGTGTGTTGTTTAAGCAGTGATGATAATAATGAAAATGTCTTAGTTTTGTCACTTTTAGGTGAAAAGCAGACTTGGCTCAATTTCCTACATGCAGCAGTCGGAAGCAAGTTATAGTTTAACATCATTGGAAACGTTCAGGCCAATTTTCTGGTTGAATTGTTTACAGTGTCATGTGTCACTAAACCTGACAAGCGAGCTTTCACTCCTAACTGAAGACGAGGAATGCAGCTCCAAAGAGCAATAACATGGCAGTTAAAGAGAGACAGTGGAGAATGCAGGACAAAGCTGAAAGAGAACTTCCTGTTATTGGACTGTTGAAGTGGGAGAGGACAAAGGAGTGAGAGCAGTAGGTGAGAACACAGAGGAACGCTGTTATTTAATGTGGGAAATCTAAATTTGGGTTAGCAAACCTGGGGAAAAGAAAACTGACTGCTTAAGTGGGAAAATTGTGAAGGAGTCTGAAACACTGCAAAAAGAAACATACACAAAATCACACACACAAACAGAAAATGTATTAACCTTACAAACACTTACAAATACAAGAGAGCTCATGAAGATTAGACAGCATCTTCAGCATGTGAGTCTGTTTATCATCTTGTCCAAGTCACTTAGTGTGATGAAAAAGTGATACAAAGATCATTGGACTCATAGCAAAGTAGTTAAAAATGATCCAGTTATAGCAGAGAAAGGCAGTGTAGGAAAGGCAGCTTTGAGAACATGCCCTGGTGGATCTGCAGCTCCACTGCACAGACATCGATTAAACCAGACTAATAACACACATGCAATGAAAATCAGCTTGTTATCTTTCATCAGTGTTAAAATAGTGTGAATGTAACACACTTAAACCCTGAAGTTGAGGAATAACTCAGGGACGTTCCATGACAATAGAGTGATTCTTGTGAAAAGGAAAAAGTGATTAAAGCTTAAAGTAGTTTTTAGAATAGTGAATTAGAAGTGCTCCTGTACAGATTGATCAAAACAAGTGATTACTGTAGAAAGAAAATAAAAATAATTCAATAATGTGGTGATGTTTAAATATGCATTTGTCTTGTCACGGCAACTTCTTGAGATATGACTCAGTATGCAAATGAGTTGAATGACTGGGGACTGGAAAAGAAAAAGGAGAACTTGTGTTTCCTGTCTGACTGGATGAGTGAAGCTTGCACTGACAGAGACACTGTGACTGTGTGAGAAGAAAGGCTTGGTAACAGACAGGATAATTAAATAAAGTGGTCAGGTCTGTGACTAAGTGCAGTCGTCCAGATTTGGAAAAGAAATTTAGAATTTAGTGATGATAGATGGTTATAACGTCTTTAGAAA
Organism: Rhamphochromis longiceps; assembly: GCF_057381845.1. Taxonomy (NCBI): domain Eukaryota; kingdom Metazoa; phylum Chordata; class Actinopteri; order Cichliformes; family Cichlidae; genus Rhamphochromis; species Rhamphochromis longiceps. The sequence goes on along the minus strand of NC_140559.1, from coordinate 8,653,381 downwards.
GGGCTTAATGAGAATATCAATGGTCTGCAAAACTGTGCAGCTTTTAACAAGATTTTCTGTGTATTGAGCAGGTGAGACTATGTCAGTTGACCTCAGACTGTCAGGACGCTGAAGAACTTGAGGCAAAACTTTTCTGTGATTGAGATTTTTGGGGTTGTTGTTTTAGTGATGGGTTGATTCTGTCGGTTAGGTTTGGGTTGTTTTCTTATCTTAATAGAGGGAGTTTTATTAAACATGGACATGGTTAGAACTGGGCCCTTTAAAATGGTAACAGTGCACTTAGAGAAAACCTGTCAGGTGATGATGTTTTATGCTCTGATGAGCTAATAATCAGCTCTCTTTTTCTCATTTTTGTTCTAAGCAGGCCTGAAAGATTGAATTAACAGCGCTGTAAAAATTTTCGGGAGAACAAATATAAGGTGAGCTTTTCCAGATTACAACTGGCTGAGGAAAAGCTGACCTGTGGGGACCTGATCAGGTTGTAAGTCCCTGTCTAAAATGATTGCAGCGAGTCAATCCAGTCCAAGAGCATAAAGAACTCTTTTCCTAAAAAACAAAAAACAAAACAAAACAAAACAAATGAATGAGCTCACGTTGCTGAGGGTGGAGAATCTGATTATTTGCGCAGGAATCTCCACTATCAGCAATATCTGGTGTGAATGTGTGTGACTGGACTGTGACTGGACTGACGATGTGGACTAAAGGTTGGACTGACTGGACACTGAGATAAAGACTGGACCAAGAGTAGGATGAATAAATGCTGACAAACAATTCACCACGCTGGCAAGAGAAAGGGGATGCTTTGCTTTGCTTTGCTTTGCTTTGCTTTTGCCATGAGCAGGAGGAGCGGAAGACTTAATTCTGGGCCTGCTGATTTTGGGTTGCTGATGTTTGCTTTGAGAAAATTCTGTTTTATTGACTGGGTGTAGATTATGGTAGTACATTATATAGTGGGGGAAATACCAAATGCTAAAGGGGAGAAAATGTTGGATGTTACTCATGTTACCATTAACAAAAGCAGGCCACTGTAGAAGTCAATTAAATTTGATAGAGGAAAATAATTACAAAGACTTGTCCAAGTGACCAAGGTTTTTTCCCTTTAAAACAGTAAATTATTAAAACAGCTGGTACTGGAGGGAGACAGGAGCAAAGTAACGAAAGCATATATATTTTGGGTAAGTCTGATAAAGTAAAATAAAATGTACCATTACATTAAGAGGAGCAGGAAACAAACAGGAGAGCAGTCCTGACGGTGGATTACACTAGGACTGAGGACCTGATTGAGCGTGCCACCGGCTTCAGTGACAGTAACCTCTGGCTGGACTGGGTGGCTCAAAATGCTAAAGAACAACATGTATCTGATTGTGTTGCCTGTGCTTCAGCTAGACCACGTTTGTTCACGGAGCCCGCACCACTGTATCCAGAGGACAAGTGGGGCTATGACTGCATGTTGTGGATGACTAGAGAAGCGGTGAGCACTGGCAACTGGACTATCTTGTCCAGCTCATTTCCCCTAATTCACAAGCAAACACAAGTAGGACCATTCATACCCAAACGAAACAACTACACATGCTTTAAATTCTCAACGGATACGGTAAAGTACAAGTTGGGAGAGATTGACCCAAGTTGGTGCTCTGTCACACTCACAGGGAGAACCACAAACAAAGTAAGCCAAACGAACACTTTAATTGGAACATGGGCAAGAAGTGGGCTCTATTATTATTGTGGACGTAAAACCCTTTTGGTTCGTGCCCATATGGGAAGTGAAGGGACATGTGCAATGGTGCGACTCGGAGCTCCACTCATGCTAATCGGGAACAAAGTAAAAGCCATACCACAACGCAACACACGCACATTGGCGGCCAGACGTAAGAGACACATTTTGGCAAAGAGAGGGACACAGGGGATACATGCTTATGACGCTAGAATGAACTCGCCTACCTGGATTGACTCAATAGGAGTGCCAGGGGAGTTCCAGATGAGTATAAACTAGTGGACCAACTAGCTTCAGGATTTGAAAGTATGTTCATATGGATAACTCCAAATAAGAATGTTGATCGCATAAACTATGTCCATTATAATGTGCTGAGCCTCTCTAACCTGACCAGAGATGCCATGGAGGGGTTCACAGAACAGTTGGGTCTGACCTCGCTGATGGGAGTGCAAAATCGAATGGCCCTAGACATGTTGTTGGCGTGAAAGAAAGGGGGCGTGTGGTGCCATGTTTGGAGCAGTGTGTTGTACCTTTATCCCCAACAACACTGCTCCAGATGGCTCAGTAACCCGAGCTCTGGAGGGGCTGAAAACTCTGTCTAAAACCATGCATGAGCACTCGGGAATTGACAATCCGCTGGACAGCTGGATGACCTCAGTGTTTGGGAAATGGAAGGGGTTTTTCATGTCTGCAATGTTTTCTACTGCCACTTTTTAGCGATACTGGTCACCTGCGGTTGTTGTCATTCCTTGCGCCAGAGGACTGCTGGAAAAGGTAATAACGAGGGCAGTGGACCCTGGAACGGTGGTTCCAGTGGCCATGATGCCATTGATGGACTTAGAAGCGGCCGAATGGGCCGAGGAGTGACACAACACGAAGTGTGGTGACCTTTCTTTTTGAAAGGTCAAGAGAGGGAATGTGGGAATAAAGAAAATACTTTACTGCTACAATATAGCCTTCATCATTAACATTGCATTAAAATGTTTATTAAAGCTACTGTCTTTAGACTAAAACTTTTATTAAAGGTGCAGCTATAATCATTGTATACACACATTGCATGTTGTGCTCGTGAAAGAGTTGATGCTCAGTCTATTCAAAGTCTTAAGCTTCATTGGGCACGATGTTCCGATGATCTATTGTGTAAGTGACTTGGAGCAGCAGAAGGTTAAACCGCATACACGCTTACAAACACAAATGATTTAAACATAGGCCAGGCCGAGGGCCTGGAATTCATTTAGCTTCTAACTGCATTTGAGCTGCCTAGTAACAAGTGACAGAAGAAGAGTCAAGAAATTGTAAGTCCCCAGGAATCATCTGGAAGGTGAAACAAATTGCCATGTATGGAAGAATGTGACAGAAAGAGGAACGTCTCTGTCTGTTTTTATGCTGATATGGTGATGGTGTATATCTGACCCTGGGTGTGTTTAATAAAATTAAAAGTGTTGCTCACAACACCTACGCCAGAATGCTGTTTATAGACTTCAGTTCAGCGTTCAATACAATCCACCCCTCACAACTCATCACGGCTGTGGAGCGTGTGAGCAGCTTCAAGTTCCTGGGAGTCCACATCTCCGAGGATCTCACCTGGTCGACCAACTGCTCCAAGCTGGTCAAGAAGGCTCACCAGCGCCTCTTCTTCTTGAGGACTCTGAGGAAGAACCACCTGTCCTCAGACATCCTGGTGAACTTCTATCGTTGCACCATCGAGAGCATCCTGACCAACTGTATAACAGTCTGGTACGGGAACTGCTCTGCCTCGGACCGGAAGGCGTTGCAGAGGGTCGTGAAAACTGCCCAGCGCATCGCCGGAGCACCACTTCCTGCCATAAAAGACATCTACAGGAAGCGGTGTCTAAAAAGGGCTGGGAAAATCATCAAAGACCCCAGTCACCCATCACATGGACTCTTCACCCTCCTGCCCTCTGGGAGGCGCTACAGGAGCCTCCGGACTAAGACCACCAGGTACCGGAACAGCTTCTTCCCCACAGCTGTCAGACTCCTGAACTCTGCCTCCTGACATCTGACCCACGTTAACTCATGGACTGAACATACACACCCCCACAATGGACAACTGTACCCTCAAACACATAATAATAACATGGACTGAACCACCACTCACAAACACCAGCACTTTATATAGCCTCTGTAGAAACTATCTACACCCTCACTTATCTTAACTGCACTACTGTATAGCTCTGTGTAAATAATCATTCTGTACATTCGATAATCTTTAATCCTACAACTGTTTACAACTTGCATAGTTCACATTTCTGTATAGCTGTATATCTCAGATTCTGTAAAGTTATTTATTTCATATTCTGTATAGTTTTTCATATTTATATCCTGTTCATATCCTGTACATAGCTTGTACTCACTACAGCCTGTACATACTTATAGTTATAGAATATTCACAACATACTTCATACCGTGTACATTATAACATAATAGACCCATTTCTGTAATATACTTACATATCTACATTATTGCTAATATATATTGTAATATATCTATATCACTAAAGCACTTCTGGATGGATGCAAACTGCATTTCGTTGCCCTGTACCTGTGCATGTGCAATGACAATAAAGTTGAATTCTATTCTATTCTAAAGAACATTGAGATCAAGTAAATTAAGATTAAGTGAAGATTAAGTAAAGTTAATATAAAGGATAGAAGGATTTTAGAATAGCGACCACAGCGACCACATTGGTGGCGAGAATCCTGGAAGCCCGAGACCGAAAGGAACCAACCAGAGAAAGGGGAACCAAAAGAAGCACAGAGCACAGAGAACCATAGTTCCAGAAAATGTGTTGTTTAGGAAATTAAAAGCTCGTTAGACACAGGTTAAGTGTGAGCATAAAAGTAATAAAGAGTAATGAGAGGGACTTTAGGAATAGTTGCAGGATTTCTATGTTATGTAAATTGCCCAAACACAGTATTCAGGCCGGATATGCTCTACCCGTTAAAGGGGGCAAAGAAACCAGGACTAAGTTTTGAAGATGAAACGGGTTAACTCTATAGAGGATGTTTCCAAAGATTGACAAAATAATCTAGGACCTTTTACCAGAAAAGCTGATTGTATCTGTTTGGAGTTTACAGTGAGCACTGAGGGAAGTCAGAAGTGGGTTTAAACTGGGATTCTGGGTAAAAAAGGGGGTGTAGGAAGTAGATTTAGGACATTTCACATTTCACAGGTGCTGTCTTTGAGCTTGATTTATTTGTTGTGGATAGAAGTAATTATGACGGAATAATAAGGAAACATTGAAAACATACAATCCGTTGAGGGGACAGATAGGGTTGGGCAATTGAAAGGTTTCATTTTGTTTAGCATAATCTCTTTTGTTATATTTTAGCCTTTTAACATGCGAGTAAACTTAATGGGATAAATCAGGAATTATGTGTGTTTCTTAGGAAACACGAAAAGGGAAGAACTGTCATGTAATTAATATATTCTTAGTGCTTATTTTCTGATTATATAGTTTTATGTACTTTAATAATGAAGGTTTGTAAAGGAAGGCCACTTTTGACTCACAAACTAAGTGCTCAGCCAGACTGAAAAACAGGAAGTTAGTGTAGAAATATACAAGCATATTAATAAATACAGGAAGCCAGACAGAAAAGAGGAACTTGTACCATATAAGGAGTTGTTGAAACTGTGTGATGTGTAAAGTACCAAAATAACACCTATATGAGACACATTTTTAGATTCTAATGTTAGAGATCCTGCAACTGGCGAGACCTCTTCCCTCTGACCCCTCCCCAAACCCTCAAACCCTCCTACCCACCTCGACATACAAACTCTGTGTGGCTTCACGTGTTCTGTTGATGTTTACATGATCGAAATAACTTGAACACAAACAAACAGAGAGGAAGACCGCACCGGAAGGAAACAACTACAAGTCCCAGCATCCTCTGTGTTTAGGGAGCAGCAGTGAAAGTGAAAGTATTGAGCCTCCGTTCAGAGCAGCAGGAGGACGAAGGTGGAGGTGACGCAGGTGAGTGTTAACGTGAATATGTTTCTTCTTATGACATAAAATAATTCCACGCTGTTCGTGTCTGTGGGTGAAATGTGAGGCCGGTCGGCTCCTCTCCGCTGGTTTCCTGTAAGTAGAGAGGAAGTGAGTTTAGCTGAGCCTCCGTTTAGTGTGAGAGAGCAGGAGGAGAGTGAGAGCTGTGCTGAGGCAGGGTGAGTGTTAACACCGCTCTGACATTACTGTGTCTCTGTGGCGGGAACAACAGGCTCCGTCAGTGGAGGCAAAAATAATCAGACTTTGGTTTTTCAAAGGAAACAACTTTATGTCGGAAGTTCCCGCACGCTCATTGGATAACGATGTGTCAATCTCGAGCTATTAGCCAATGAGCGTGCGGATTCACAGAAAGACCCGCCTTCATCACGGGACTTTAAAAACTACAATGGCGACAGAAACTCCGTGAGTGGAGTTCAGGGTGACGTTATGAAACTGTGACGTTTGAGCCACTTCCTGTTCTCAGTCCCAGCGTCCTGATCACCGAGGTTTCTGTTGCTCTGATATCTGATATTGGTTATATTGGTAAACAGGCTGTAGCATAAACATCAAACACAGCTGAAGCGGTTTTCCGATGGTTGGCTTCAAATGATCCGTCGGTTTGAAAAGTAAAAACAATTTAAAAATAGGTGAAGCTGATGCAGGGTGAGTGTTAACACCAGGACTTTAGAGGGAAGAAGAGTCACAGCTCAGCATGTTGTTGACAGGTTGTTGTTCAATCTGGGGAAGACATCTGAATCATTGTAGGGGGAATGGCTTTCACTAGTGATGGCCAAATGAAGCTTTCTGAAGCACTGAAGCTTGTATTGAAAAACGGTTCATTACTCGAAGCTTTTCAACACAGTCCTCTCCGGTGACATCTGGTGGTGAAAATTTTGAAGAGCAGCTTGAATCTGCAAAATAAAACGGACTGCTCAATTATCACTGCTCACTCAAGAGTGGAGTTCTCTCCGATATTGGGCCACCGTTCCGTTGCTTTGAACATGTAATTGGTTTTGTTTTCTCGATTGGGGGGCTGAAAAAATGTAATGCGTATCTGCGTAATACATTTTGATCAATAAACTTTCCCTATTTAAACATGCACTATGGTGTGGCCTTTCTTTGCTCATAACTCCTTGATGTTGGTAAATACAATAAGCAGTGTTGGGAAGGTTACTTTTAAAATGTATTCCATTACAGAATACAGAATACATGCCCCAAAATGTATTCTGTAACGTATTCCGTTACGTTACTCAATGAGAGTAACGTATTCTGAATACTTTGGATTACTTAATATATTATCATGCTTTTTACAACAACGTGAATGTACTATTGCTGTGTGATTTATTACTATTACTGAAGGTCCGCGACATGTAGTAAAGGGACCTCTGACTAATACGGCGGGGTCCCTGTCGGCTCGTAGCCGAAAAATAGCTTTACTTTGTTGTGTGGGTCAATTTTTCTTGCGAGAGACAGAGAGAGGCGTTGAAAGGCTGCTCCAACGGAACTTATTGTTTTCGGAGGAAAACACGAACACGGTGTACAGCCGAGTCTTAATAGCTTACTTACAACTGGGCTTGTCAGGCTCTCTTCTTGGCTGCAGTGGTTATTATTATATTTACATGTTTCCAGCTCCCGTTTTTCCTCGACGACAACTCGTACCTTTCCACTCCCCTTTTTCTCCCTCCTCGCGCTCACAGACACATAACGTGTATGGCAGTCCATTCTCCCTGCAACACGGACTACACTGCCCATGATGCTACATTCTTTAGAGCTATGCTTGTAGCATTCTGCCTGTTAGCTTAGCACAACAACAACAACGAAAAGGCGCTCTCTCACCCAGGAAACACACAGTCGCAGAGAGAGAGAGAGAGAGCGTCGCCCTGTAACCATGGCAACCGTAACGCTGCCGCCTGGAACAACAGAACGTAGCTGTCAAACAAAACCCAAACAGTCCTGACCCGCGACAACATGAAACAGGAAAGTACCGCAGTGTAATCCATTTATTTCAACAAAGTAACTGTATTCTGAATACCACCTTTTTAAACGGTAACTGTAACGGAATACAGTTACTCATATTTTGTATTCTAAATACGTAACGGCGGTACATGTATTCCGTTACTCCCCAACACTGACAATAAGTGAGCAATATATATAATATACATATGAGAATGCACAGCACATTATGGAGTATGCCCCTGCTGTGGAGTCCTGCCTCCATCTACTTGTCGTTTAATCACTGGACAGCTGGACAGGTTCATACAAAATATTAGATTAGGCCAATTCCTATACATATTTTTGACCTAGGGGTGGGATTGATTGTGAACTGGAAAGGGAAAATGCTTAGGGGGCTGAGTACGGCTGCATCGTTACTGATTTGTAGAATCATTTTGATTCGATACAGGATCCGATTCAATTTGATTGGAATCTGGAAAGTTTTGCCTCAGTCAGAAATATTACAAGTCTGATCATTTAACAGTAGCCTATATATCCATAATTTCGTATCTATTAAAAGAAAGCTGACACATGTGAGACTTAATTAGAGATGTAAACAGAGAGTTATGAAACCTGCAGCTGCAGAAGCCAGCGGGAAAAAAAAGAGGCAAACACAGCGCGGACCCGACGACGCACCAAAATCTGACTCTGACGCGTCGGGTCCGCGCTCTGTGTTCACGTTTGTATGCAGAATCCGTAAACCTGCTCGCAGTTACTGTTTTAGCTGCATGGTGTTTGACGACATGTTGTGAGGTTTAACCTGAGATGTTGGCGTTTCAGGCATAATAACGTTAATTTACAAATCGACACAGGATTGTAATGAATCAATATCACTTTATTCAATTTAGTATGGATTGTAATCAGAAAAGCGATAATCAAAACCCACCCCTAATCAAGAACTTGCAAAGTAAAAACATGATCTATGTCAGGTAGCCCTTTTGTTATTTACATTTAAAAAGAGGATTAGTGTTACTGTGCGCTGGCTGAGTCTGTTTCTTTTCTTAGAAATAGTTTCTCCTGCCCTGAAGAAAATCCACTTGCATGGAACAGAAGAGGCTGTGGAGTGCAGGAACCACACTGCAAGCTGGTAGATATGCAGGTATTCCTGGGTCCTGCAGACTATCACCTAACAACAATAAACAAAATGATTTTCTAAACTGTAGCAATGTAATGTACGTATAGTGTCAAATACATTGTTGTAGTCTTCATCAGCTTTAATTCACATGGAAGTGTTCCTAAAGTCATATGCTGTAATGATATTTACATTATGAAAACATGATTTTGGACATTTCAGGTTTTTCACTTCGGCAGATAAAATGAATTGAGCAAAATCAACTCAGAACGTCTTCTCTTCCTCGCTGGCTCCATATCTGTCAGTGGAATGATCACCTCTTCGCTCTCTGTCACCATCAACACACTCCACGAATCCCATGGATGATTCACTTCCTTATATCCGTTTGAATCAGGTACCGAAGCAGTTACGTGCGTAATGAAGCTTCGGACGTCACTGGTCACGTGACTTTTGCCAAACGAAGCAGGCCTCGATACAGTGCTTCTGAACCAGTGTGTTGTTTTTTTCGACACACGCTCCGGAGCGTCAGCTTCAAGCGGGCCATCACTAGCTTTCACAACTTTAATGAATTTACTCTGAGTACATGATATGCCGTAATTATCTATGAATTTGTTATATGTTAACACATTTCCGTCATTGTCTAAAAGGTGTAAAACCGTCCAAATGCCATGATCCATCCAATCCTTATAAAAGATGGATTTTCTTTTATCGTATACAACTGTTGTTTCAAATCAAATTTGTATGTGGAGAAAAAATATGCTTGTATATCATTTTCCAGTACTGGAGAACCTGTTTGTGAAAATTGGATAATTTAATTTGGAAATTTCAAAGTCGCACTTTATAAGAAATTCAATGCCACCCAGCTTCTCCAAAATTACTTTGGGGAAATAAAACCAAATACTGTTTGAAATATTTATGAAAGATTGCAACCATTTGAGTTTGATGGAACCATCATTGCTTCAAAATCTATCGCATTCAAACCTCCTTCTTCAAATGACTTCACTATATCTTTCTTCCTAACATAATGTTGCTCGTTTCTCCAAATGTAATTGAAATTAATTCGATTTATATTATTGATTAGACTATTGGAAACATATAACCATTGTGATGGATAAATAAATCGAGAGATACCTTCTGTTTTAGTAAGCAAGACACGTCCAAAGATGGAGCGGTGTCTTTGTAGCCAGCTGTTTAAAATCTTTTTAGATTTCTGGGTAATTTGCTCAAAATTTAGATTTTCTCTATTATTTGTGTTCTTTGACATTATAATACCCAAATATTTAATGTCAGTTTTAATAGCTACTAGGTCACAATCATGAATAGTTAATTATTCCCATTTTTTAATATTCAGGTACAAACCAGAAGCCTTTGAGAAAAATAGGGTAGAGCTTTTAAAATAAAAGGATGTTCAACCGTATCAAATGCCTTATAAAAGTCTACAAAAAGAATCACACCATCATCTTCAATTAAGTGATTAGAATCCAGTAGATCTACAACCAATCTAATATTATTGGTCGTAGATTATCGATTAGTCTTAAGTAAGTTTAATTGAGTTAAACTTAAAGAAATCCAGACGCTTTTCTTGGACTGTTGGTTTCAGTGTTTAGTCTCATTCACACACTCCCTCAGACTCTTCACACACACTGATTTGCTGACATAAACACACTCCTGTGTGCTCTCTTGGCTTCACACACACACTGAGGACCATCTACAGACTGTGAGCTCCGTCTTCTTCGTCTTTGGAGCCGAACTCTGACAAAGTTAGGAACAAAACTTTCTCCAGCGTGTGAACTTTCCTCCTAGACTCAGTCTGAGCAGTCAGACCACATATTTCTACAGCAGCACATGAAGGTGTGGCTCACACACACACAGGTGAAGGAAACAGCTGCAGTATTAAAAGCTGCTTCACTGTCTACAAATATATGAACTGAATGTTTCTTTCAGGCTGTAAAAACCTTATTTATCCTCCATTACAGTCCTGCATTCAGAGCATTACTTCTGTTATATTAGTACATGTATTTTATTCTGATGAACACATGAAACTCTGAGCTGGATTGAATCCATTGAATCAGAGTCCAGGACTCAGACTAAACACACTGAATGTGTCCTGAGCTCGGCCGCTGTTCCACAGTAACTGCTGTCAGAGTCACTGTTACTGAGTTAGCTTAGCTAGCAGAGCAGCTAGCAGTTAGAGTATGAACTCTGTAAGCAGTCAGCTCTGTCCTGGACATGGTTACTGACATAAAGCTGCTCTCTGCAGCCATGTTTGACCTGCTGCTTTGTAGGACTACAGTAATGGAGGATTTGGAGGCTGAACTGGGCTCTGTGACACTTTTTGTAGTGAACTGATGAAAGCTGCGTCTCAGATGGATGTTAGTCCAACACATCAGACACGACCTCTGCAGCTCTCAGTTGATGTGCACATGAATGATTTGTGTTTCCTCTGCAGGTGAAGGTAGAAAGTGTGTGTGAGCTGATGTGAATTGAGCAGCATGGATCAGTGTGAGGACAGAGAGGAGGGAGTCCCTCCCTCTAAAAGCACTCTGTGTGGGGAACATGAGAGCCAGACCAAAGCTCAGAGGTGAGATGACCATCTCTAACTGTCCATGACTCTTCTCCATGTCACAGCTCAGCACTCACATCACTGCTGCATCATTATCCACAGGAACCCGCCTGGACCTCCACCCAGCTCTGTGTCCTGTAAGAGTGACGCGTCTAAAGATGACTTCATTGATTTCAAAGTCTCTGCTGCAGAGAGGTGAGCTGTTAGTAACAAGAACTCTCTGATTTAAATGATTTTGATGTTTCCTGGTTTCTAAAATGCATCTCTGTAGCAGAGCAGTGTCTCCAAGGACACAGGCTCAGCTGTAACTGTCAGTTTATCTGGTTTAAGACACATTTGGACTCAATTGGCTGTTTTTAACTATGTATTTTAATCAGAGGTGTAAATTCAGACCTCACACATCTGGATCCTAAACTATGATAGAAACAGCTGCTAGCAGTGGGTAGTTTGACTTTGATACGCTGCTCTAGAAAGCAAACAAAAGTTTGTGCAGCTCCTCTTCAGAAAAGTGTTCAGAGAGCAGCTGCTGTATTAGACAAAGGCTCGTCGTGTTAGCCCAGATGTGTGTAACAGCTGGATGAAGGAGAACCATCACAGGCACGTCTCCATCCCGCCTTTATTAATGAACTTCCTGTTGCTTGCAGATGACAGGAACACAAAGTGTTTGTGCCACGTGATGCTGCAGGATTTGTTAACGTGTCCATGATGGTAACATCTCCTCGTCTAACTGCAAACACATGAGTGCTCCTAACGGCAGCTATCACAGCCACACAGGCAGACTGTGTCTCACTGTTGCATTCAGGGACATTTGTTTTCCTGTAAAAAGCTGAACTCTAATCTAAGAGGACTGTTACTGACAGGAAACAGCTGCATTATCTGCAGTCTGTGTGATCACAGCTGCTTCAATCACTTCATCAGAGAATTGATCATTGAATAAAACATGTTTGTGTCTGCAGAGGTCAGAGGTCACAGTCTGCAGGATCCAGCTGTCCGTCTGTGAGGAGTGACTGGTCCAAAGCTAAACCTCCAGACTTCAGTGGTGAACCTGGACCAACGAGGTCAGAGAACTGTGATGACTCCTTTACATGTTTGTGTTTTCCTGGATAAATATGACCAAAGATTCATTAAAAAGGTAAAAATCTTAGACTTTGTCCTGTAGCGCTGTGTGGCAGGCAGGATTGGACCCAAACACAACAGGATGAAGTCAAAGAGGCAGCTTTATTTCAGCTGTGAACATGCAAACAGCAGAAATAAGGAAACATAACTGTAGGTTTGCAGTGAATGAAGCCTCAGCTCAACGCTGCACTTTGTCCCTCTTTTCCTTCTCCAAACAGCCACATCAGGAGTCTCTGATGGAGTTTTAAAATATTTAATTACAAATGTCCAAAGATGGGTTCAGGATACCTGAATCCACAATTATTAAAGCTAAAATAGTTCACAGGGTTTGGACTTTGTTAGGTGACGAGAGAACATCAAAGTGTTTTTTATCTTTAAACAGTATTTTTATCACTTCAGTTGCTCTCACAGCCCTGTTTGTTATTTTACCAGAGCTCTTATGTTTCACTCAGTGCTCCCACCAAACACCTTGGAGGACACATTAGTGTGATTTAGATTTCATTGGTGTAAACACCAGTCACACAAGCTAACCCATGGAGGCAGCAGCAGGCTTTGTGTTTGGTAAAGTCTGTTGGCTTAAACTAAGAGAGTTTAGTTTGTTAGCACAAAGAGCTGTCAGCTAAAGCCCCGAATGCACTTTGAATACAGACGAACTGAGAAAAACACTTTAAATACAGCAAACAGTCAAACTGACAACATCTTGTTCTGCTGATCATCCACAGCAGTACATTTAGCATTCATGCTAGCAGCAGGCTATGACTGTCCACTGAGCACCAACACAAGTAGGAGTGAGCAGGGAGGAAGCAGGACTGTGGGCAAGTTTGAGCTACAATCCTATTGGCTTCTCAGTTTCTCCAAAGAAAAGGGGAAAAATTCTTGGTGTTGTGAAGATGTGAGTTGGTCTTGTTATCGTGGGGCTGGAAGGATGCTGGCAGTGAGAGGCTTTTCATACAGTGTTCAGTAACAGAATGAGAAGAAAGCCACTGCACATGAAACAAGGTGCTCGTAGTGTTTGCTTACTGTGTTTGTGCCACAATGTCAGATCAGCTGTAGATTCACATGCAGACTTGTCCAGTGAAACCAGTGCAAGTACTGCAGTACAGAGCAAAGACTAAGCAAGGGTGTTATTGTAAACTTTAACTTATTGTGCGCATGCGCCAACCAGCGTGCAGCCTGTTACAGTCGCTCCTGCTTTTCTCTTAGTTTAGCTCTTTTTTTCTTACGTATTCTTTTTTTTCCTGACTTGTATTTTCATCCGTTTTCTATCTCTTACTCAATCATGTGGATTGAGAGAGTTTTTGTTCTTCTGGTGGCCGTGGAACTGTTACTTTTATCAAGGAACGGGATCGCGGCACATCTCCTACACGCACGGACTGTTTACTCCAGAGATCAGCTGATTGCCCTGATGCCGGCCGGCTCGCTGGCCAGGCCCGCAGAAGTACCAGCTGAAATTTGGAGGAAAACACATCGGGGATGCAGAGGTCAAGGACAGACGAGAAGACAAAAGGAGACGGTGAGACAGCGGAGGCTCGAAGCGAGGAGGAGGTATAAACCGTGTCTGCCGTCTATCGTGATGGGAAATGTGCGATCGTTGGCAAATAAAATCGACGAGCTCTCAGCACTGGTATGGAGTCAGAGGGAATACCGAGAGTGTAGCCTGATGTGTTTCACCGAATCATGGCTGCACCAGGACATTCCCGATGAGAATGCTTCCGTGGAAGGCTGTTTGGGCGGACAGGGACAGCATCGCTAGCGGTAAGCGTAAAGGAGGTGGGCTTGCTGTTTTAGTTAACAACCGGTGGTGTAACCCTGCCAACATAACAATCAAAGAAAGGATTTGTTGCCCGGACACTGAACTGTGTGCTGTTGGACTCAGGCCGTATTATTTACCCAGGGAATTCTCTCACGTCATCTTGGTGGCTGTTTATGTTCCCCCCTCTGCTAACCCCAGAGCTGCATGTGACACTATCCACTCTGCCATAGCTCGGTTACAGACTCAGCACCCGAGTGCCTTTATTGTGATCTCGGGTGACTTCAACCATGTATCACTGGACAATACACTAACAACATTCAAACAATATGTGGACTGTCCCACCAGGGGAGAGAAAACTTTAGACTTACTGTATGCTAACGTCAAGGATGCATACAGCTCCTCCTCCCTCCCCCCACTTGGTAGGTCAGATCATAACCTGATTCACCTCACCCCCCGCTATGTGCCAATTGTGAGGAGGGAACCTGTGACCACCAGGACTGTTAGGAGGTGGTCAGAGGAGGCAATAGCGGAACTACAGGGCTGTTTCGAGGTGACCGACTGGGAAACACTCTGTGAGCCTCACGCCGAGGACATCAATGGGCTTACTGAGTGTATCACAGACTACATAACTTTCTGCACCGACTCCATTGTTCCAGCTCAGACTGTTCATTGTTACCCAAATAACAAGCCGTGGGTGACTAAGGACATCAAAGCTCTCCTCAACAACAAGAAGAGGGCTTTCAGAGGGGGCAACAAAGAGGAGGTGAGGAAGGTCCAGGTGTTACTAAAGGACAAGATCAGAGAGGCTAAGGACAATTACAGGAGGAAGCTGGAGTGGAAACTCCAGCAGAACAGCATGAGAGAGGTGTGGAGGGGCATGAAGACCATCACTGGATTCAGGCCAACCAACAGCAGGGGAGCTGAGGGAGGTGAGAATAGAGCCGACGAGTTGAATCTGTTTTTCAATAGATTCGACACCACAGTGTCTGCTCCCACCCCCACAACCTCACCTGTAGTCAGCCTGGAATCCAGAGCCACACCACTGTGCCAGCCTCTCTCTTCACATGTTGCCTCCTGTGAGATTCCTGACACCCCTCCCCCACCCATCACCTTCACTCAATACCAGGTTGAGATGCAAATGAGGAGACTTCACTCAGGCAAGTCTGCTGGACCAGACGGAGTGAGTCCCCTTGTCCTCAAGACCTGTGCCCCCCAGCTGTGTGGAGTCTTTCATAAACGGTTTATGCTGAGTCTGAGTCTGCAGAGGGTCCCGGTGATGTGGAAGACATCATGCCTCGTCCCTGTACCAAAGACGCCACGTCCCAGTGGCCCCCAGGATTACAGGCCCGTGGCACTGACCTCCCACATCATGAAGACCCTGGAAAGGCTCATCCTGGACCAGCTGCGACCCATAGTAAGACCACATCTGGATCCCCTTCAGTTCGCTTATCAGCCTCGTCTCGGAACTGAGGACGCCATCACCTACCTGCTCAATCGTGTCTACACCCATCTGGACCAGCCGGCGAGCACTGTGAGGGTCATGTTTTTTGACTTTTCCAGTGCTTTCAACACCATCAGGCCGACCCTCCTGGGTGATAAGTTAGCAGCGATGCAGGTGGATGCTTCTCTGGTGTCCTGGATTGTTGATTATCTGACAGGAAGACCACAATATGTACGTCTCCCACAGTGTGTGTCTGACAAGGTGATCAGCAACACAGGGGCACCACAGGGGACTGTCCTCTCCCCCTTCCTCTTCACCCTCTACACCACAGACTTCAGCCACTGCACAGAGACCTGCCATCTTCAGAAGTTTTCTGATGACTCTGCAGTGGTTGGATGCATCAGCAGGGATGATGAGACAGAGCACCGGGCTGTGGTCGACTCCTTTGTCACGTGGTGTGAGCAGAATCATCTGCAGCTCAACGTGGCAAAGACCAAGGAACTGATCGTGGACTTCAGGAAGACCAGGAAACACTTGACCCCTGTTTCAATCCAGGGGGTCAGTGTGGACATTGTGGAGGACTATAAATACCTTGGAGTACACACGATACGATATTATCACAATACTTAACGCACGATACGATATTATTGCGATTTTTTAAAAAAAAATATTTTGCAATATTCAGATTCTGTACATTAACACAAGTTAAACTTTATCAATATTCATTTTATCTAATAACAAAGTCTCACACTCAGTTTTTCTCTCATTTCAGTCAGTTTTATTGATGACAAACTGAACGGTTTGTATTACAGTCTAGTCCAACTTAACTGAATGCAACCATCTGGTACAATTATAGCTATTCTGAACTAAGCAATTTATGAAAACTATGCAGCCCATTCAGCAACTGAAGAATTTGAAAGTAAATTAAAACAAAATATAATTTTACATTAAATAAAAAAGTTTTAAACTTAATTAAAATAAAACATGTCTTAAATTAAAATAAGTAAACTGTCATGTTTATTGCTGCCAAAAAAAGGTTAAACACATTTGGACAGTGAAGGAATGTCAGGATTCTTGCTCAGAAAAAGGATCAACATGCTCTGAGCACAAAAACCTTTTTTGTAACAAAATATCGATTTCTGCTGTCCCTGTATCGATACATTATTAGCAAACAAAATATCACGATACTACACAGTATCGATTTTTTCCCCCACCCCTGTGAACAAAACAGGAAATCTTTCCTGCCTGTGGCCATCTCCATGTACAACGCATCCACTTAACACACTGGTTACTGCTACAACTACACGTTACACGTTTCTTTCCAGCTATTTATTAATGATTGACTTATGTGTATATATATATATATATATAACACCCAGCACGCCCCTGCGGGCGGTTTGTCCTTCAAGCTCGGGTCCTCTACCAGAGGCCTGGGAGCTTGAGGGTCCTGCGCAGTATCTTGGCTGTTCCCAGGACTGCGCTCTTCTGGACGGAGATGTCTTAATGTCTTAATGTTGGTTTATAATGGAGCACTGTAACAAAAAATAATTTCCCCCAGGGATCAATAAAGTATTCTGATACTGATTTAACAAAAGACTGTTATGTGACAAAGAGTAAGTACATTATTTTTATGAGATTGTTCATCATGTCTTTAATTTAATATTTCCAGTTTTTCCTTCCTGTCTCATGAAGCTGTTACATTTATTGTTTTTCTTTTAGGATCAATAAGAGGCCAGAATCTCCTGGACCTGAACCCAGCTGTGTTTCCTTAAAGAGCAACAGGTCGAAGGATGCTGGTGTTTACTTTAAAGGCTGTTCTTCTGCTGCTGAGAGGTAATGTGTGTCTAGATGTTGTTCCTGACTCTGTATTTTTGAATAAATCCTCATGTTTAATATCAGCTCAGCTCTTTTTCACACACATTTCTATGTTGGTGTGTGAAGCGGTGTGTGTTGGAGTGTTTCCACAAACACAGCAGTCAGAGTGGAAAGAGTGGATGTTGTAGGAGGTGTTTGTGTAGTGAAGAGGCTGAGTGTCTGTAGGACTCCAGCTGCTCCAGCAGGTGTCTCCTTTGTGCTTTGCTTCAAACACAGTGTAGGGAGGAGCTTCCACTCAGGTGTTTCAGGTGTTGCTGGATGGAGGAGGACAAATAGTTTTTCCCTTCAGTGACACTTCAGCAGCTCAATGTTCTGGGAGATGTTTGTCTTTATGAAGGTTTATGGATTCTTGTTCTTACTTTGGTTAAACTGAGCAATACATTTTCCATCTAACATTTAAAGTAAATTTCCAGGTGAATAAAAGATCTGCAGCTGCAGCCTCTGTGATGTTTCACAGTCTGAAAGTAACAAATTCAACCAGAGTTCAAACAAAGGCTTAATATACGTGTGTGTTTGATATAATGCCAACAAGTACAAATAGGTGTTCTTACAGGTCTTAATCACAGAGGTCTGATAAGTCTGGTGACTTTCACACTCAGCAATTTTGCTGCCTTTTATTTTATATTGGCCTTTTTAAAGCCCTTCAAAGTCTCCCACATTCATACAGAGCTTTTAACACCAAACTCCTTTACAGTCCTTCTCCTCTCACACACGATCACACGACTGATTTGTCTGCAGCAGCTGTGTTACTGCTAGTATTTTATTATGTGTGTAATCTCCTCATATTGTTCCTGTGGTTTAGTTTGACTTCCTTCTGCAAACTCAGCTGCTCTGTTGCTGATACACGTCTCCATGAATATGATTGATCAGATGCTGCCATGTTTCATGTGAGCGCTCAGCTGAAACCCTGGGTTGACTTATCGAGTTAATAACAAGCTTCACGTGACTGTGAATGCTAAAGTGAATCCAGATAAAGGAAAGAGACCCTGCTAATGTTGGACTCACTTCTTAGTGTAGATCCCAGGAGGAAGTTCAACATAGCCATTCTTTGTGCTAGCTCGACCAAACCTGAGACCACAGTGCAGGATAATGATTATCATCTGTCTCTGTCAAGGACATTTAAAATCCACAAATAACAAACATAATTATATTTGATCATTAAAATGATGATTTCACTTAAAAAAGCATGAGCACACTGGTGAGATTACAGAAACATGAAAACTCGTTAACAGTAAAGTTAATTTAGGCGTAAACAAAGTGTCAAACATACTGAAGTAGAAGGACTGATGTTTGTGTTAACCCTCACATGGGCTGTACAACATTATATAGGGAGACAAAAACAGAGATTATCGTAGCCATCGCTCTCTCGCATGGACGTGGCAGTCTTGCTGTCTGCTGCGAATCCTCCCCGTACCTCCGTGACCTCGTCTGGTATCTGCTCCCTCCTCTGTAAGAGACAGTAAAGGAAAACACGTCTCTGCCTAGTCTTGAAAATCTAATCTTATCATCCATTGTTCTTCTAGGGCCTCTTCTTCTTGTGGCCTCAGCTAACTGCTAATATTTAAATGGCTAACATTAACATGTGTGCCAGCCAGGTTAACATTTATGATGAACTATGATTAATTAACTGGTGTTGAACCTGGAGCTTTACTGACCTCTGAAATTCCTCCTAAAGTGTTATTCAGTGTTGTGACAGTCAGCTGCTTCAGCTGCTGCTGGGATGGGCTGTGGCAAAGAGAACAGAGAAAATCAAAATCAGAGTTTTTCTCTGAATTAAAAGCAAGGAAACAACAATATATTCTACATGGTGAAACTGATGGTTTCTGGTGTTTGGGTCTGTTTTTCTGTATTTATGCAGATAAAGTGTAAACTCAGATGAATTATACCATCAAATGTTAAAGGAAAATATCAGGATGAGTGTCTGTGAGCTGAGAAGGACGTGAAGCGAGCAGTTTATCCCAGAGCTGAAGCTGCTCTGTGTGCAGAGATGAGCTCAGATTCCTGCTGTGATTGATCAACAGTCACAGAAATGTAGACTTGTAGTTATTACTGCAGTATGGTCACAGCAGATACTGATAAACATGTATTATGAGGATGGATGATCAAGTTTCTCACTCTCTCCTTTAAATCTCAGTTTTTTCTTCTTCACAGTTTATCTGTTAATTTATTAATGAATAACACTGAAAGAGTTTCTGTTATATTTCCCCTTGAACATCAGCTTATTAGGGCGGCATTAGGAAATAGCCCCCCTCCAAAGAATGAATAAATGAATGATGATAATAATAAAATGATTAAAAAGCAGAGCTCAGAGTGGTAGAATGGTCAAACATGGATCCACGGGTGGTTCAACTGCATTTGGTGACGTGACTAAAGCAAATCTTTCAAATAATCCCACCATCAACGGGATGTTGTCTCCTTTACTACGGTTACTTTACTTGGTCACCGTGTGAATTTCTTGGAAATGAACCAAATTCTTTTATTTGTTGGTTGTTGCATATTTAACCTCTACAGTCAGGAAAGGAGGAGATGAGGCCTCAACAATGTTGGGTTGTAGCTGTGGTTCAGGTTAGAGTGAGTGTCCATGGAATAAATGTAAGTCAGTGAACTGGAAACATGACTGTGTTCAAACTTTGTTTTCCTTTTTATAATGAGTCTAATCAAAGGTGGACAGAAGTATCTCCACTGTGACTTTTCTGTGTCACCATCAGAGCTTCTGCACAGTGTGGAGAAAGATCCAGAAGCAGAGCTGGACTGCAGACAGCCAGTCAGAGCAGCTGTGTACAAAGTAAGACTGAACATCTGTCTGCTGATGGACTCATTTCTGAAAACTGGACTTCTTGTGTTGTTCAGACATTGAAGACTTTTCTTTCTCTTTAGTCTCATTGTTTTTCTTTCTTTCAGCAGATGTTGGTCTGCAGGAGGTTTTAGATGAACATAAGATCAGTCTGAGGAGGAGATGTGAACGTGTGACTGAAGCAAGTGATGAAACAGGAAGTAGAACCCTCCTCAACACCATCTACACTGAGCTCTACATCACAGAGGGACAGAGTGAAGAGGTTCATACCCAACATGAGGTGAGGCAGCTGGAGACAGCTTCCAAGATGGACGCCCTCCATGACGCTCCAATCAGGTGCCAGGACATCTTTAAAGCCTTACCTGACCAACAGAGACCCATCAGAGTGGTTCTGACCAACGGCGTGGCTGGTGTTGGAAAAACTTTCTCAGTGCAGAAGTTCACTCTGGACTGGGCAGAGGGCTTGGAGAACCAACATGTCAGTGTGGTGGTTCTGCTTTCATTCAGGGAGCTGAACCTGATCAGAGATGAGCAGTACAGTCTTCTGGAGCTGCTCCATGTTTTCCATCCAACATTACAGAAGGTCACAGCAGAGAAGCTGGCTGTCTCTCAGCTTTTGTTCATCTTTGACGGCCTGGATGAAAGCAGACTTTCATTGGATTTCACCAACAGGAAGCTGCTGTCTGATGTCACACAGAAGTCATCAGTCAGCCAGCTGCTGACAAACCTCATCCAGGGGAATCTGCTTCCCTCGGCTCTCGTCTGGATAACTTCCCGACCCGCAGCAGCCAATCAGATCCCTCCTACATGTGTTGACAGGCTAACAGAAGTACGAGGCTTCACTGACGCCCAGAAGGAGGAGTACTTCAGGAGGAGATTCAGTGATGAAGAGCTGTCCAGCAGAATCATCTCCCACATGAAGACATCCAGGAGCCTCCACATCATGTGTAGTATCCCAGTCTTCTGCTGGATCACTGCTACAGTTCTGGAGCACATGTTGACTACAGAGCAGAGAGGAGAGCTGCCCAAGACCCTGACTGACATGTACTCACACTTCCTGCTGGTTCAGACAAAGAGGAAGAAGAACAAGTACCATGAGGGACATGAGACGAGTCCACAGGAGCTGACGGAGGCTGACAGGGAAGTTCTTCTGAAGCTGGGGAGGCTGGCGTCTGAACATCTGGAGAAAGGAAACATCATGTTCTACCAAAAAGACCTGGAGCAGTGTGGTCTGGATGTGACAGAGGCCTCGGTGTACTCAGGAGTTTGTACAGAGATCTTCAAAAGAGAGTGTGTGATCTTCCAGAAACCAGTCTACTGCTTTGTTCATCTGAGCATTCAGGAGTTTCTGGCTGCTGTCTACATGTTCCACTGTCACACCAACAGGAAGACAAAGGTGCTGAAGATGTTTCTAAAATCAGAATCTTTCACCAAGATGATTTTCAGTTTTTTTGATGACAACGATCTCCAATCACTTGATGTATTTTTGAGGAGAGTCATGTATAAATCCCTCCAGAGTAAAAATGGCCACC
The DNA here is from genome assembly GCF_057381845.1 of Rhamphochromis longiceps. NCBI lineage: Eukaryota > Metazoa > Chordata > Actinopteri > Cichliformes > Cichlidae > Rhamphochromis > Rhamphochromis longiceps. The sequence continues at coordinate 8,631,523 of NC_140559.1, read as the reverse complement.
TGGACCTGTTTGTTCACTTCCTTCATGGCCTCTGTCTGGAGTCCAACCAGAGACTCTTAGTAGGTCTGCTGGGTCAGACAGAGATCAGTCCAGAAACCATCCAGAGAGTCATCAACAACCTGAAGAAGATGAACAGTGATGAAATCTCTCCTGACAGAAGCATCAACATCTTCCACTGTCTGATGGAGATGAACCACCTCTCATTATTTCAGGAGATCCAAGAGTTCCTGAAGTCAGAGAACAGATCAGAGAAGGAACTCTCTGAGATCCAGTGCTCAGCTCTGGCCTTCATGCTGCAGATGTCAGAGGAGGTTCTGGATGAGTTGGACCTGCAGAAGTACAACACATCATGGCATGGACGACAGAGACTGATTCCAGCTGTGAGGAACTGCAGAAAGGCTGGGTGAGTCCAGATGTGATCATTAACATCATTGATCAGTGTAGGTTAGTAGTTTAATGTTGAAAATAAAATCAGATTGTAAGCACAAAGTGTTTGTGTCCGTACGCTGCAACCTTCCACACCATTCCTTTATTGTACAGACTCAGCAGCAGCTCCATGGATCCCAAATCCAAGAGTGGAGAACAGATTTGAAGTGTGTCACATCCATGCAGTCACAGCTGTTTCCACCATGTTTCCACTGATATTAATCCTGTTCAATGACACGTTTCATATCAGTGAATATGTTCTTTAGGACGTCCACTGACATGTTTAAGTGTCCTGCTGGAAATCACTCAAATCATCCATGAAATCCATGAAAAATCCTTTTAGTGTTTCTAACTTCACCCTCTGTCTTCTCTCTCTCTCCATCCTCCTCACTGCTTCTTTCACTGATAATCACACAAACATCGTATTCAGCTACAAAATAACACAATAACATCATCTGATGATCATTATTATAAGAGCAGGATCCATATTTGATATCAGAGTAACACACTGCTTGGTTATATGCAGTCATCATCAGTGACTGTGGGTCAAACAGAAGCTCTCTGATTGGTTGCTGACCTTGGTCACCTGTCCACTCTCACCTGTTTGTGTTTGCTCTCTCTTTGCTGTCTCCATCCTCTCTCTCCTTTCTCTCCCTCTCTGTCTTTGTACGTCACTCAGGTCCAATGGAAACAGTGACATTTACAAACCAATCAAAGACAAACTGATCCATGTCAGGTTATAACAATATTCAAAGTGAATACAGGCTGCTGCTGGACACAGACAGGTAACATCATTTTGACTTGCTGTCACCTGGATCTGGACTCATAAACACTGAAGCCCTGAACAGGAATACAAATCATTTTCTGCCAACTAGCGACACACCAGCAGATAATGGCTCAGAAAGCTCAAATGAGCCAATCATTTCTGTGTTTAGTTCCCCTGAAATCAGATCTGATATCAGCAGCTCTGAGTTCATTCATCATTATTGTCCAGTGATGAGCTTTCTGCTCCGTTTGGTAACAGTCAGCAGGTTTTTCCTGCGTGTGGACGTGAACAGTCGTACCTGACAGCAGGTAGCAAACAGAGATCATCTTTCCAGCTGGAACTCTTCACTGAGCTGAACTCATTCAAAATGTTCTGGAGTCAAAACAGGAAACAGTCCAAATGTGTGTCTTCACTCTGACTCTGGATCAGATCTCAGTGACAGACTGTGGACATTATGGAAGCCTAAATGTGACACCATCTTCCTCCTTCATCTGCAGATTAAAGCCAAACAAAGATTCTCATTAAAAGTCTGCAGGTCTGAGAGAGACTCAATCGTTGTGTCATGTCAAACACAGTAAGAGGAGCTGAAGCACAGATGTGAAGAGCAGATTCATCAGATTATGACCTCACTCTGTTTTGTCTTCATATACATTCAGTCTGTGTTTATAATGCAGATTTTCTGCTTTTATAATAACACATTTTATATTTTCTATCATCACAGACTGACTCAGTGTCAACTCTCAGAGTCTCACTGTGAAGTTGTGGCCTCAGCTCTGAAGTCCAACCCCTCCCATCTGACACAGCTGGACACGAGTTACAACCTCAACCTGCAGGATTCAGCAGTGAAGCTTCTGTGTGCTGGACTGGAGAGTCCAAACTGTCGACTGGAGACTCTGAGGTGAGTTCACTGACTGCAGCTGTTGTTGTTTTTCTATATTTCATGTCTTTGATGTTTGAAACTTTCTTTAGTTCCTAAATGTTCAGGATGTGTCTGAAGACAAATGTGAAGAAGTTTGAGTGCTTTCAGAAATGTTGTCTTTCCAAACGACTGAACAGCAGTTTTTCCTTTTGGCTCCAAACAGAAGTGACAGACTTGAGCAGGGTTCATTTAAAGGCTGACAGAAGTGGAGTGGTGACGGGGAGATGTTTGACAGGACAGTGTTTCAGCCTCCACAGGTTCATGTTGTGCTCCATCAGTCAGTGAAGATGAAGTCAGTGCTGATGAGGCTGTAGAGTGTGTGAGGGATGTGAATGAGGATGATGAAGATCTGATGATAGCAGATAAAAACAGGCTGCAGAGACTTTGAGCCATACAGGGCACACAGTGTGTGTACAGAACAGCTGAAATCATTATGGAGGCCTCACTGGAATATGGAAGCATCACAGTACAGCTTCAGTGAAGCTTTAAAGTCTCTGATATGAGATGAGAAATGAAGCAGCCAGAGCTTTTTCATGAGTGGAAATCCACTGTGACTGTGAGCTGCTGCTACAGCCTCCAGATTAGCCAGCAGCTCATCCTGCTCAACATTTCCTCACCAACTTTAATGGAAGTGTGATGTTTTCAGCTGGAGTGATGGTCAGGGTGGCCTCCCTCTCCTCTTCTTCTCCTCTTCCTCTTTCATTTGTAAAGCCACTTCTGCTGCTTTCATTCATTTGGAAGTCCTGTAGCTGAGTTTGGGAGAGACTAACAGCCTCGGCAGCAGAGGGGAGAAAGGCTGTAACACCACCACTTTACTCTGTTCTACCTGTCACATCATTTTATCAGGAAACAAATATGCTCATGTTTTTACTATGTTTGTCTTGAAGATGTAAGAAGATCACATGGTGCTTTTTATTATTGTGTTGGTTTGTTTCCTGTCTCTTGGATGGAGCCCAGCTGTGCGTGGCCCCTGGGCCTGTGGTCAGAGTGTGTGCTGGATAATCCAGCCCAGGATGAGGCCAAACTGACATGGGATGAAATGTCTGTCACATAATTCAGCTTAGTGTAGTTTCATTTCTGCACAATTTAAAAACAACCAAAACTTTGTTCTGTCTTTTCTATGTTATACTGTAGACTTTCTTTGATACTGTGTCCAAAAGGAGCAGCTTTTACTTTGAAGGGGAGGCGTCTCTGTTTCCTCTTCAGGTTGGATGATGGAAGCAAATGAGTGTGTGATGTTCTTTCAGTGTTGCACTTTGTAGACGGTCCCTGAGCACTGGTCTCACAGCCAGCTGCACATAGAGACCAGTGTTGTTAGTCCAGGTCAGAAGATGACTTGTTGGAATGAAAATGAGCTTGTAGTTTGTCTGCTTTAATAATGTGACTGGAAAAAGGTGTTGGACTTCAAATATGTCCATTTCTTTCACACTTCACCTTTAAAAGTGAAGCCTTGTGGTTCCTGGAAGGAAAAACACGACTTTTTCAAGTCTTTGTCCTGTTTTTATGATAAATGTGCGACTTTAATGTGAAACATTCAGAGTTTTTTCTCTTGTTGTGTTTGTTTGAAGCTGCTTCCTGTTGGCTTCAGCTGTTTGGAGTTTCCATTTTCTAAACTTCTACATTCTGAACCTTCTTCAGCTCTGAACAGATGATGAAACACTGAATGATTTCAAGCTCACACTTTGTCTAATAAACTTACATCTTTCATTCTTTATACAGATTGAGGGGCTGTGGTTTGTCAGAGATCAGCTGTGATTATCTGGCAGCAGCACTGAAGTCCAACCCCTCCCATCTGAGAGAGCTGGACCTGAGTAACAACTACAAGCTGCAGGATTCAGGAGTGAAGCATCTGTGTGGTTTCCTGGAGAGTCCAGGATGTGGACTTGAAACTCTGAGGTCAGTCAGCATGTTTTAGTTGTGCTGAGATGAATATGATGTGAAAGTTGTGCTGACACTAAACTGCAGACATCAGGCTGATATTATACTGATCCACACTGAGGATCTTCATGGTAAAGTCTGTTTTCTTCTTCTCTGGTTTAGTCCATTGACTGCAGCAGAACAATGTTCACATTTCAAACCTTCAAAGAAGAAGAAAAATCCTCCACTGGATAATTCACTGTGAAACTCTCCAACTCTTCATTCCACCTTAAAGTCTGTCTGACACTGAAATCCAAAGCAAAATGTGCGTTTGCTTTACAGACAGCAGTCCAACACAAACATACACACATCATCCAAAACACAGTCCAACATCCAAATCTCCTCCACTGCCAGCATGAATGATGGGAAAGAGAAGGAGGAACACTCTGACATTCAGGGTTAGAATGAGTTTCATGAAGCAGACTGTGAAGATCAAAGCTGCATTAGAAAGCTTACATGAATGAATGAGTGGACAGAAGTGGACAGAGATCATCTGAAGCACTTCAAAGGCTTTAAATCAGCACATTTATCTTTATTCTTTATCAACTCTGTTAGTTTCTCTCAGTTTTCTGTGGAATGAAGCTAACAGCAGGCTAATAAGATGCTGACCAATAGGTTTCTATTAAAGGTTGTAATTTGTATATGAAAAAGTGCTTTGGCTCAGCAGGGATCAGCTTACAGGTAGAATACAGCTGCTGGATGGGATTAGCATGTCATAGCTATCTACCAAACTGCTAACTGGGGGATTTCAGGCCATCTATGGATCATTTTTGCTAACTGTTTATTCAGCTTAGGCTCACAGGGCTGCAGCCTGTGCCCTAGCTGTCATAGGGCAAGAGGCGTGGTCCACCTGCACAGGTGAGCAGTCCATCACAGGGCCAACAGAGAGAGACAGAGAAGCACTCTCTCACATCCACACCTACAGCCAATTTAGAAGCACCAATGAACCTAAGCAGCATTTCATTGGACTGTGGGAGAACATCCAACCTCCACAGAAAGGCCAACAAGCTTCAACCTACAACCTTCTTGCTTTAAGGCACTAGTGCCAACCACTTTTCCCCATTTCAGCCCAAATCCTGCATCTTCCTGTTTCTGACTCCAGGCCAGCTCCACTAACACTTTCTCATCAGACACTGCCACCTAGTGGAGGAAGTCTTAGTTCCATTTGAAGCTTCAGATTACAGTTAGTTCCTTTACAAAGAGGTGGAGGTGGTGGGGCCACAGCACCATCATCACTGAGTGCCATAGGACACTTAACCTTTGTTTCCATATGCTGGGAACTTCCTGTTGTTCCAAGGAGGACTGGAAAATGTGTGAAAATCTCCCAGTCAGTTCCTCACAGCACACTTCAATCATTTCCCTCCCACATCATCAGGACCAGGGCTTTTTCTCTCTTTGGTCCCACTAAGAGATTTCCACACAAACACCTCATCAGTGGGACTCTCAGAGCTACCAGCCCTTTGCTACAATCACAAAGCTCTTCATTGAAATCAATGATATCAAAGCTGGAATCAAATGAGTCCAAGTCTTCTGCTGATTCAGCATCACATTCATCTTTGCTCCTTGTTCTGCATCCCCACCATGGACTTCATTCCTTTCCAAGCCAGCCTTGAGTGTCCTTTATTCAGCTCATCCTCTGCTTTACTTTTACACCTGATTTTAGCTGCTTTATCTCTCTTTCAACAAGTTTCTGTGCCTCCATCTTTTTCTTCTCTCCCTCATAACAAGACAGCTTCTTCTGCCTGAGAACATGTTGGAGTGATTTACTAATCCAGGGCTGCTTATTGGGGAAAATACTTCCTGTTTCCAAAGTAATCCCCATTTTTCCCAGAAAGAAATGTAAGTAGAAATCGATGATCCAAGTGAGAACATGAGCCTTTAAAAAGTCCCAGTGGGTGCAGTCAAAGCAGTCCCTCAGTCCCAGTATAGAGTCTTTGGTCCAGACTGGAACAACTGTGTGCCCAGTTTGAGCTCTCTTCAGTGCTGTGACCTGACAGACCCAGAGGGGCCATCACATCACATTTAGAAGCTCCCCTAATGGAGCCACAACACATGTCCAACACTTAGTCTGTCTTGTTGGACCAACTGGAAGAAATGATTCAAGGACTTAGTCACAGAACAGAGATTCAAATCTCCAAAATCCAACTGGCTGCATCAGGACATATAGTCTGAAACTCTGCGCAGTTTCCTGTTTGAAGCTGCTTCCTGTTGGCTTCAGCTGTTTGGAGTTTCCATTTTCTAAACTTCTACATTCTGAACCTTCTTCAGCTCTGAACAGATGATGAAACACTGAATGATTTCAAGCTCACACTGTGTCTAATAAACTTACATCTTTCATTCTTTATACAGATTGTGGGGCTGTTATTTGTCAGAGATCAGCTGTGATTATCTGGCAGCAGCACTGAAGTCCAACTCCTCCCATCTGAGACAGCTGGACCTGAGCAGGAACAACTACCTGCAGGATTCAGGAGTGAAGCATCTGTGTGGTTTCCTGGAGAGTCCAGGATGTGGACTTGAAACTCTGAGGTCAGTCAGCATGTTTTAGTTGTGCTGAGATGAATATGATGTGAAAGTTGTGCTGACACTAAACTGCAGACATCAGGCTGATATTATACTGATCCACACTGAGGATCTTCATGGTAAAGTCTGTTTTCTTCTTCTCTGGTTTAGTCCATTGACTGCAGCAGAACAATGTTCACATTTCAAACAGTGAGACTCAACGTATGGCCCGCGGCCCACACGCGGCCTGCCCAGCTTTCCTGATTCAGAGAGAGGGGACCCTGATTAACTGTGTAGTGTTCTTCCTCACAGTTCTAAGTATCAGACACAACAATGAATAATCCACAGCTGACTGTCTTTAGCAGGTCAAAGGTCACGGCACACAGCAGACAGTGGGAAATATTATAATTCTGATCATTTATCAGCACATATCCATATGTATAAAAACAAAGCTGACACTGTGAGACTTGATCAGAGGTGTGATCATCACAGCAGAGGCCTTTGTGTCAAAGTCACTGAGGATCAAACAGAAACACATGAAGCAGATTTTCCTGTTCTGGCTTTTTATAGCAGATAACCTTCAAAATATTCTGCAGTCCATCAAAAACTGAAGCAAACCATGAATCAACATGTGAACATGAGCTGATGCTGCTGAAGTGAAGCAAAGTTACAGAGGTTTGATTACAGACACAGCTGAGAGTTTGTAATCTGTCATCATTTTAAAAGGTTTACATTTCTTCAGTATTGAACAGCAGAAATGAGGCTTTGTTTTCGGAGGCCGACAGCAGTGAACACAGCAGCAGACTGGTGCGTAATAAGCAGTGAATAATGCAGGAAACAGATTTTTGAAGGTAAACTGTTCTTGAAGTACACTGAGAGAGAGAGAGCTGTGCAGGAAGTAAACGTCAAAGTCAGAGAGAATTCATGACGATGTTCATCAAACGTAAAGCGTAGTTTGGATCTTCTTCTGCTGCTGGTTCAGTCAGTTTTGGTTGGAGACAGATGAAACCTGCAGCTTCAGGATCTGTGAGCTGTCCACTTTCAGCCCCGACGGCGTGTCCGTGTACGTGCCGTCGAGTGAACGATCCACGCTCTGTGTTTCCATCTTTGTGTGTTTAGCTGCTCTCATTTACTGTTTTATCTGTTTGCTTGTTGTTGAAATACTTTTGGGAGCTTTAACCTGAGATTCTGGCAAAATACATTTATATTAAAAATCGATTCAGGATTGAATGAATCAACATCGCTTTATTCAAATTAAAACCATTTAAATAGGAAAATCCTTTTTTTTACACCCGCCTCTAATGCTGGGTAATGTCAGCTGGTCCATGTGCAGCTGGCTGTGAGGCTCAGGGAGCGTCTACAAAGTGCAACACTGAAAGAACATCATCCATAAATATTGAGTAATAACTGGACTCTCATACAGCGAGACTCAAATGCCTTTAAACATCAGCTTATCCTGCTGATCCAAGTCCAACACTGAGTTTGTAAAAACATGTTTGTCAATCATTTTGTTTGGTTTCTGAGGAAAATGATTCAATAACTTGCTGCTAATACACAACATTTCATCATATTTCCTCATAACCCTCTTTTGTCTGACCATTTATCCCATTTGAATTTGCAATAAAGGATCCACAGAGTTTGGTGACAATAATGACAGTAGATGTTTGTGTGAAAGTGCTGGAAGCAAATGAGTGTGTGATGTTCTTTCAGTGTTGCACTTTGTAGACGCTCCCTGAGCACTGGTCTCACAGCCAGCTGCACATAGAGACCAGTGTTGTTAGTCCAGGTCAGAAGATGACTTGTTGGAATGAAAATGAGCTTGTAGTTTGTCTGCATTAATAATGTGACTGGAAAAAGGTGTTGGACTTCAAATATGTCCATTTCTTTCACACTTCACCTTTAAAAGTGAAGCCTTGTGGTTCCTGGAAGGAAAAACACGACTTTTTCAAGTCTTTGTCCTGTTTTTATGATAAATGTACGACTTTAATGTGAAACATTCAGAGTTTTTTCTCTTGTTGTGTTTGTTTGAAGCTGCTTCCTGTTGGCTTCAGCTGTTTGGAGTTTCCATTTTCTAAACTTCTACATTCTGAACCTTCTTCAGCTCTGAACAGATGATGAAACACTGAATGATTTCAAGCTCACACTTTGTCTAATAAACTTACATCTTTCATTCTTTATACAGATTGAGGAGCTGTTATTTGTCAGAGATCAGCTGTGATTATCTGGCAGCAGCACTGAAGTCCAACCCCTCCCATCTGAGACAGCTGGACCTGAGCTGCAACAACAAGCTGCAGGATTCAGGAGTGAAGCATCTGTGTGGTTTCCTGGAGAGTCCAGGATGTGGACTTGAAACTCTGGGGTCAGTCAGCATGTTTTAGTTGTGCTGAGATGAATATGATGTGAAAGTTGTGCTGACACTAAACTGCAGACATCAGGCTGATATTATACTGATCCACACTGAGGATCTTCATGGTAAAGTCTGTTTTCTTCTTCTCTGGTTTAGTCCATTGACTGCAGCAGAACAATGTTCACATTTCAAACCTTCAAAGAAGAAGAAAAATCCTCCACTGGATAATTCACTGTGAAACTCTCCAACTCTTCATTCCACCTTAAAGTCTGTCTGACACTGAAATCCAAAGCAAAATGTGCGTTTGCTTTACAGACAGCAGTCCAACACAAACATACACACATCATCCAAAACACAGTCCAACATCCAAATCTCCTCCACTGCCAGCATGAATGATGGGAAAGAGAAGGAGGAACACTCTGACATTCAGGGTTAGAATGAGTTTCATGAAGCAGACTGTGAAGATCAAAGCTGCATTAGAAAGCTTACATGAATGAATGAGTGGACAGAAGTGGACAGAGATCATCTGAAGCACTTCAAAGGCTTTAAATCAGCACATTTATCTTTATTCTTTATCAACTCTGTTAGTTTCTCTCAGTTTTCTGTGGAATGAAGCTAACAGCAGGCTAATAAGATGCTGACCAATAGGTTTCTATTAAAGGTTGTAATTTGTATATGAAAAAGTGCTTTGGCTCAGCAGGGATCAGCTTACAGGTAGAATACAGCTGCTGGATGGGATTAGCATGTCATAGCTATCTACCAAACTGCTAACTGGGGGATTTCAGGCCATCTATGGATCATTTTTGCTGTTTATTCAGCTTAGGCTCACAGGGCTGCAGCCTGTGCCCTAGCTGTCATAGGGCAAGAGGCGTGGTCCACCTGCACAGGTGAGCAGTCCATCACAGGGCCAACAGAGAGAGACAGAGAAGCACTCTCTCACATCCACACCTACAGCCAATTTAGAAGCACCAATGAACCTAAGCAGCATTTCATTGGACTGTGGGAGAACATCCAACCTCCACAGAAAGGCCAACAAGCTTCAACCTACAACCTTCTTGCTTTAAGGCACTAGTGCGAACCACTTTCCCCCATTTCAGCCCAAATCCTGCATCTTCCTGTTTCTGACTCCAGGCCAGCTCCACTAACACTTTCTCATCAGACACTGCCACCTAGTGGAGGAAGTCTTAGTTCCATTTGAAGCTTCAGATTACAGTTAGTTCCTTTACAAAGAGGTGGAGGTGGTGGGGCCACAGCACCATCATCACTGAGTGCCATAGGACACTTAACCTTTGTTTCCATATGCTGGGAACTTCCTGTTGTTCCAAGGAGGACTGGAAAATGTGTGAAGATCTCCCAGTCAGTTCCTCACAGCACACTTCAATCATTTCCCTCCCACAGCATCAGGACCAGGGCTTTTTCTCTCTTTGGTCCCACTAAGAGATTTCCACACAAACACCTCATCAGTGGGACTCTCAGAGCTACCAGCCCTTTGCTACAATCACAAAGATCTTCATTGAAATCAATGATATCAAAGCTGGAATCAAATGAGTCCAAGTCTTCTGCTGATTCAGCATCACATTCATCTTTGCTCCTTGTTCTGCATCCCCACCATGGACTTCATTCCTTTCCAAGCCAGCCTTGAGTGTCCTTTATTCAGCTCATCCTCTGCTTTACTTTTACACCTGATTTTAGCTGCTTTATCTCTCTTTCAACAAGTTTCTGTGCCTCAATCTTTTTCTTCTCTCCCTCATAACAAGACAGCTTCTTCTGCCTGAGAACATGTTGGAGTGATTTACTAATCCAGGGCTGCTTATTGGGGAAAATACTTCCTGTTTCCAAAGTAATCCCCATTTTTCCCAGAAAGAAATGTAAGTAGAAATCGATGATCTAAGTGAGAACATGAGCCTTTAAAAAGTCCCAGTGGGTGCAGTCAAAGCAGTCCCTCAGTCCCAGTATAGAGTCTTTGGTCCAGACTGGAACAACTGTGTGCCCAGTTTGAGCTCTCTTCAGTCCTGTGACCTGACAGACCCAGAGGGGCCATCACATCACATTTAGAAGCTCCCCTAATGGAGCCACAACACATGTCCAACACTTAGTCTGTCTTGTTGGACCAACTGGAAGAAATGATTCAACAGTTTCCTGTTTGAAGCTGCTTCCTGTTGGCTTCAGCTGTTTGGAGTTTCCATTTTCTAAACTTCTACATTCTGAACCTTCTTCAGCTCTGAACAGATGATGAAACACTGAATGATTTCAAGCTCACACTTTGTCTAATAAACTTACATCTTTCATTCTTTATACAGATTGAGTGTCTGTGGTTTGTCAAAGATCAGCTGTGATTATCTGGCAGCAGCACTGAAGTCCAACCCCTCCCATCTGAGAGAGCTGGAGCTGTACTACAACAACCTGAAGGATCCAGATGTGAAGCAGCTGTCTGATCTTCAGCAGAGTCCAGACTACAGACTGGAGACTCTGGTGTAAGTAGAGTGATGGAGTGAGTGGGTGGTGCTGTCAGCAGTATTGTACTAAACACAGTCAGTATGAAACAAAGATCCAGTGTTTCCTGTAAAGCTGCAGCTTCTCAGTGAAGCTGTGAGAGGAGAATGGTGACAGGCTTCAGGATTGGACACAAACACTTCCTGTTTCTGACCTTTATGGTCACCATGGTAACGGCTGACACGCTCTGATCAAACGCTGTCAACAGCCAATCAGCTCTCTGAACAAAGCAGCACGCAGACCAATGACTGCATTCGTTTCCAAGTTTAAAGCAGTGAAGAACACAGTCTGTAGGTGAGGAAGAATTTAGTGAGAGCAGATGTTTGGATGGAATTCCTCCAGTTAACAGCTGGAACCGTCCATCTGGATTGTTGGGCTTGTTGTTGGGGTTCCTACAGAGCTCAGAGTGGACACACCAAGGTTCTTCTAATGAATGAAAGTCCAAACTCAAACTAGGAGGGAAAAACATTTTCATCAACTTCAATAAAAATCCAAAGATTAGAAAAAGTGAAGCAACAATGAGTCCTAGTACAGTCCCAGCACTGAAGTCCCTGCTGCTCTTTATACTGGATGTGCTGCATCACTGACTGACAGCTGATGAAGAGTCTCTGGAAACACTCGTTTATCTCCTCTGCTCTTCCTTCTTCTCTCTGCAGGTGGAGCTGATGATGGTAAACAGGACGGTGTGTGTGCTGAGAGAGGAGGAGCTGTGTCCTGATGATCCAGAGAGGTTGAAGCAGCAGCAGCTTGTGTGTAGAGACGCTCTGACTGGGCCATGTTACTGGGAGGTGGAGAGGAGAGCTTCATCCAGCAGTGACTGACAGAGGAATGAGAAGAAGTGCAGATGACTGTCAGTGCTGCAGAGTGAACTGCTCTGAGAACAGCTCCACTGTCAGACACAATGTAGAGTCCAGCATCATCCCTGTGTGTCCCTCTGGATCTGACAGAGGATCATCAGTGTATCTGGACTGCTCTGCTGCTGCTCTGTCCTTCTACAGTCTCTGCACAGTCTCTGTCTTCAGACCCTCCTGGATCAAACTCACCTGGAAAGACTTTCAAACATCACTCAATAGATTTGAATACAGAATATATTTGATATATACTGTAGATGTACTGTAGAGTTGCAGTTTGTCACTTGTAAATACAGTCTGTGAGCAGCTGTGAGCTGAAAGATCTTTCTAGAAACACAAAATGTTTTCACTCTTCTGTTGCTTTTTCATATATTTCCACAACATTAATATTGATCCCACCTGTCTCACCTGTTTCATGCTTTTATACATAATAACAGGACACGTGTGATCTGAGCGCTGCTGTGGTTGCTGTGCTGCACGTCTTCATTTAGATAACAGAGACATCTAGTGGTTCAGAGGGAGAACTGCAGGAGGTGGAGCTGTGTTTTAGCATGGAAAACTTTTTATCTTTTAGGCACAGATACAAATATGACAAGTATCAGTGTGAGATACAAAAGGTCACATCAGTCAGCAGAGGGAACAGTGATCACACAGCAATGTAAGAATAGAAACATAACAGTGAACCTGGACATGTATACAGATGGAAGCAAACAAACAGGATGTAACACTACATTAAAGCCACAAATGAATCATCAGAGCTGAGGAGGTGATGGAGAAACAGGTTTACCTTTCAGGTGACATGAATGAGTTGAAGTTATGAACTGTTTCTGAGAGACAAATAACACCAGGATCCTTTTCTAAGTAGCTGACAGCTTGTAACTGTGCAGGGGCGGGTCTAGTAAAGTTTTGCCGACCTAAACCAGGGGGTTTAGAGCATCATAGAGTTTTTGTGGTTTGTTTTCTTTAAGTCATTTCACAGATTTTCTCTATAATTTCAACTCCTTGAATAAAACAACAAACTTAGGGGATGATTTTGTAATCCGACTTTATGTAGGAAAGATTTGACTAAACATAAAACAATCCTCCAACTCAGTCGTCATTCTTATCTTGTGAAATCAAACCAAATGTTCTGTTGTCTCTAAATCAGGGATTGATGAAATCTTTGGTTGCATCCATTTATGAACATGTTCTCATTCATATTAAATCGTAGTCTAAGTCCTTCTTTAGAGGGATAAATGTCATTCATTGTCTTCAAATGTGTTTCTGTTGTTTTGGGGGGAAGTTTGAAGTCCATTGTTCAAAGTCTGTTAATGAAACTTTATGAAGTTTATGTAGGATGTTTTTCCTATTTTGTATTTGTTTGAATTATGATGTATTTCTGACTCTTGCTGCCATGATGCCAGGTCTCTCTTGAAAACCACATTTTTAATCTCAATTAAATTTTCACCTGGAGAAATAAAGATGATAATAATAATTTTGTCTTCAGGGAATCATTTCTCTGTAAAACAGCTTCTTCTGAAACTCTTGTTACATTTCTTGTTTATTGTTTGCTGGTTTTAGAAAAATGTCATCGTCTCTGTGTGAACTTAAACTCTACATGTGGTGTCAGCTATAAACGAGCTCTAGAGTCTAATAACGATGCTTTTATTATTGTCTGGTATCCAACCTAACCCTGGGCCTCTGGCTGAATGTGAAACACCAGCAGATGTTAAAAACTGTCTGGGTTACACGTGCATCACGTCGTGTGCTTCCTAACATGGATATGATTGGAATCTGGGCCTGTTCAAGCGGTGCTGGTATCATTGTTGTTTCTGAGACTTTCCAAATCTTTACTGGATAAAAACGTAGCAACTGATGGATTTAACATTTAGCACTCAGACTGTCCCAGAAAAGGCGGAGGTCTGGAAGTTTATGTGAAGCTCTGTCTTGCTGCTCAAGTCTTGTTCTCTCCATCTGCACCTCAGCCATTTGAAATCTTGGCCTTAACTATTGATCTGTTTGGAAATCAGACTGTTGTTGGCTGCTATCAGCCTCCACCTGCTTCCCCCAGCACATCACCGTCTCTGGTTCAACTTTTATCTGAGCTGCATTTTAATGACGTCTTTCAGATGGATGATTTTCATTGGGACTGGCTTTCTTCTGTGTCTGATGAGTTTAAGGCACGCTGCTTGTTTTTAAAACTGACTCAAATTATTTAAAGCCTCACACGCCTTGATCCTAAACACCCAAATAAATCTGCTCTTATTGACCTTTTTTAACTAATATGCTGCGTAAGTTTTCCACATCTGCAGTTTTTGCCAACGACCTGAGTGATCACTGCATAGTTGGTGCTGTGAGAAACACTAAAATCTCACGCTCCGAGCCCGCATCAGTTTGAACTGGGGTCGTATTAAACAGGCTGACAATGTCAGTTTGGGAACATTTACAGGAGAGTTGTGTCTACTTTGTGGACAGACACGCCCCTTTTTGCCAGGTCAGGGTGAAAGGTCGGGACAGGCCTGGTTTGGTTCAGTACCGGCCGATCTCCTACATGAGAGAAACCAGGCCTGGGCAGGAAGTCTGGCTCTGATGCTGATTGGCTACGTTTTCATTAGCTGTGTAATCGGATTACTGCCTCCATCATCAAGATGTAACTATTTTTTACTTTAACGACTGACAGTCCAAACGACCGTAGGAGGTTTTGGCAAACTATAAAGTGTCTCTGCCAGCTGTGACTCCTCAGAGCTTCCTCCTCACTTAAATATCGACTCCACTCCTGTGTCAGACAAAACTGAAATGTTGCTTTAACAAACACTTTGTTGCTTCTTGCTCTTTGTTCAGCACAGTATCTGATGGTAAACCTCTTGCACACAACTCTGCTCGTAGTTCCTGCTTACTGATACCTTTTCCTTCACACCTGTCACAGTAGAAGAGGTTTGTAAGGCTTTGAATAGCCCCAACACCAGAAACTCGTCCTCACAATCGTTCTCCTTCCTTCTTGCACTTGGCTGCAAATATCATAGCTGAGCCAGTGTCTTATATTTTTAATCTTTCTCTACAACAGAAGGCTTTACCACAGATGTGGAAGTGTGCCTCTGTACTCCCCCACTGAAAGCTGGTGATTCTTCAACAGTTAGTAATTACAGGCCAATTTCCAAACTCGGTGTCTTATCTAAGGTTCTTCAAAGGCTGGTAAATAATCAACTTCAAAGTTATCTGGATGAAAATATGATTTTATCTCCCTTCCAGTCTGGTTTTAGGAAACTGCACAGTACTGGAACTGCTTGGATAAAAGTTCTCAAAGACGTCTATGAAGCGCTGGATGCAAAGAACTACTGTGCAGCTCTTTTTATTGATCTATCAAAGCCTTTGACACTGTTGACCACAACAAAAACTCTTCTGGCACAACTTCACCTACTTCCAAGCTGCGTGGAGAGGATGAGGATCTAACAGCACAGGAACTCCAGCAACACTCAGCAGCAGCTGCTCCCAGTCCCTTGGTTTATGAGCTGAGCTGCTGACCACAGCATTTTATGTCATAGATTACTGGAAATAGGCCTTTCAGACCGAGCAGCTGGCTGCTTCTCTAATGTTCTTTTGGACATCAGCAGTGCGTTCAGCTCAATGGTCTCTCTTCCAGCTTTTTAAATGTCACTGAACGAGTGCACAGGGTTCTGTCCTGGGCTACTTATGTCAACGGTGTGGCACAAAATCTAGATGCATCTGTTCATTTTATACCATCAACATAGTTTTCAAACCATTACAGCAGCTGTTGATAGTATTCAGTCTCAGCTGGCTCAGACTGGCTTTAAATGTAGAAAAAACCAAAGTCATGTTGTTCACAAACAGAAAGAGGGTCCGGCTTTATTTCCTTCTCCTGTATCTGCTCAAAGTATTTCTATTGAAACTGTGGCCTCGTACACATACCTCGGTATTGTGGTTGATGACAGTCGTTCCTATAAGCCACACATTGAACATCTAATAAAGACACTGAGGCTGAAGTCATATCTGACCCAGAGAGACTGCAGGTCATAACTTCTTACCTGAAGTTCAGTTCACACTTGGACCCGCGGCCGCCTCGGGTCTCTTTTCCTTCTGCGTCCCTTTCCCTTCATCCACCTCCTGGCTTCCACCACTTGCTAATGTTACTGAATCTGTGGAAGCTCCGCGATAGCCACCACACGAAGTAACGAGTAACGACCCTATCTAAATCCCAGTAACGACTAACGCGTTCCTGATTTTGGCATAATAACTAGTTACCGTGCTCGTTACCACAATAATAACGTAGTTACGGTAACGCGTTACTTAATAACGCATTAGTCCCAACACTGGTTGTATTTAACACTCAACAGTGTTGTATTTAACACTCAGAGGAGTGGACCCATATAGACAGTCTCTAGTGTTAATTTAACACTGGAGATTTTGCTGTGTAAAGTGCAGTCTCAGCAGGTTTCAAGAACAAGAGCTACATGGGTTTATGTGGTTTATGTTCGGTGGGGTAACTTTAAGTTGCTAGAAATACTCAGAGATGGAGAGACAATATCCACAAACTTTCAATGGTCCCTTTAGAAAACTCAGCATCAATGTCACAATATTAGATAATTAGGTTCCAGGTCACCCTCTAAGTCTTTGGTCGAAATATTGATCATTTCAATATTATTCATCTGCTTTTGTTAATTTCTCAATTATTAGTGTGTGATTCTTAATAAATTACTAATCATTTCTGCTATTTTGGGGAAGAGCATATCAAGACATACTAAGTGTAGGGAAAGAAATATCAGTCATTATGACTCACAAAGTCCCACCCCTTCAGAACAAGATTTTTTTTTCTTTTTTTCTCAGAAGGGAAATGCTTGTGGTCTTGCTGATACTTGTTCACATTTTAAGCTGCAGTGCTCATCAGATACAAACTGTCTGCCAAAGATGAGGAACTTTCTGACAAATTTTCCCTTTAGGGAGCTCGGTGTTTTTGTTACTATCGTTGGCAGTTTTACTTACAATATTTTACTTGATCGTGATATGCAATGCACTTGCAAAGATGTAGCTCGAGACTGCAGCACATACGTGCTCTTACCATCTTTCATTATTTTTTTCTTAATGCTTTGGGCAGACAAGACATTACAGAAGACCTGCAAGTATACATTTGCATATAAATATTACTGTGAATGTAAATGTAACTGCAACAAGAGTTGCGATAGGAGAACGGAGGGGGAGAGGACAATACTTCACGGTCGCTGTTTTTCAGTGAAGCCTTGTGTTCCAAATTACAGGACAGAGTTATGTGGAGTTTTCTGGAGTCATATTTTCAAAGCAGTTTGCGTTGGTCTGCTTTGGGTTGTCTCTGTGCTCGTTGATGGAGACTGGTATGTTTGCTGTCAGAGTAAGAAAGAACAGTCACAGTTAGCCTGCAAAGATAAAACTAACATCACAGCTGAGGAAAATGTGACCATTGGTTCTCTAAAAAACACATCAAGGGTGAGTGTTTCCTTTTTTCTCTTTAGTTTTTTTTCACAGCATTGAACACTGTTTTATCTTATTCTAATTGGTCTTTGGTGATTCTTTTTCCTTTTCAGATTTTAGGATTCTCTGTGCTCCTTGGTATCATTTTTCTGTTGGCCCTGGTGTCATTGTGGTGTGATTGCTGTAAATGCTGTTCTAGCAGTACAGCTGTTTATGACGCAGTGATCTTGGAACAAAGGGAAAAGTTATCGAAAGAGCGTTTCAGAGAAGATGCAAAAGAAGAGTGGACTGAAATGGAAGTTAGAAAGCAAGCTGGAACACAAGATAAAGAAGGAACTAAAAATAGATGGGTGGAACCTCCTATAGGTGTTGCTGCAAACATGACTGAAACCTCAGACAAAACAGAAACCTCTATACAACAGCAAAATCCCCAACAATGCCCAACTGAGGACACAGCAGCACCTGTCCCCGAGGACACAGCAGCATCTGCAACAGGGGCCACAGCTAAAGCCACGACAGTGGGCACAGCAGGCCTCAATAACGACTAACTGTTTCTACCTGACGAGTTAGTTGCAAAAAAAGGACAATTTGCATGTTTATCAATGGTTTGCTAAAAGTAGCTTTAAAATTTCAAACTTATTGACAAAATCAATCATAACCAAATTCAACACGTTTATACAACACATATATAATATGTTGTATATACATATATAATGCATACAAAAATAAATTTTTTAAAACATCTATTCTATGAATTATTTTAAGGACTCCAGCCATATTAGTTCAGAAGAAAAAATTGAATGGATTGTTATGTATTCTTTGTGAGAATCCCGATTTCCTTGTGTTACTTACATTTTGTAAGTTGCAGAAGGAAGTATCTGTGTCTTTTTTAAGTTTTTAAGTTCTGTTATATGGATGTATTGTTTTAGCCCTTTTAGCCTTTTGCAAATGTAAGCCAAATTACTATTTAGTAATTCTAGATACCATATTCTAGACAGAAAGCACCAGCATAGCTGCAGGTCCAGGCAGCCCGCAGTAGGTCAGATAAGGACACTCAACTCTCGTTGGCTTGAACTGACAATCTCACAAAACTGCACACGATACACAATTGGGTATGTTCCCAGATACCGATGATTGGAAACATCTGGTCTTAATTCTGGGAAGGGTTGTTGTTCTGAAGAAAGAGGAAATCTGGGGAATTCTACTGACGTCATAATGGCTGTAAAGCTTTCTGTAACAGGGCAGAGGGAGAAGACCGAGGATCGGCTCCCCACCCTGCACTTTCTGTGTGTTTTAATAAAATAATCTGTGTTGACCCACTATGGACTTTTCAGTCGTATGTCTCTTCCTCAAAATTCGAACCGCGACAGTCTTTTTTAAGTTTTTAAGTTCTGTTATATGGATGTATTGTTTTAGCCCTTTTAGCCTTTTGCAAATGTAAGCCAAATATTAGAAATAAGCAGTAAGAAAGGAAAGAAAAAGTATTTCCTCATATTTTTGCATCTGCTCTTGGGCTGAAAGGATTTACTTAATGTAAATATTTACTTTGTGGAGCCATTGTTGTTCTTGTCTGTTTGAATCTCTGATTACAATGTGATTTTCTATATTATTATTTTTCTGTTTCATCATTTTATTGTTCTGTTGGCTCTAAGCTGTCTCCTTATTAAAAGTCAGATTTGAACTAAACTGAATTGTTGTTATTTTGGATTTTGATTCTCCTACATTTGAAATTTCGTTATGGTAGTAAAGAGTCCAAGTTAGCTTCCAACTTCTGAAAAAAAAAAAAACCCTTTCCTGACCCCTCTTTTTCTTTTCTGATCAGTTCTGCTGTATCAGGTTGGAATATGTGGGGAAGCCCAACACGTTCTCACAAAGCGTAACATTTTACGCTAGGTGACAAATCTTCAACATATTACGTTTTCGGCTACCCACCACGTTCCTAAATGATGACCTCGGAAAAATGAGGACATGTGAGAACCGTCTGGACTCAATCTACACATGTTCGCTCTTTCTCTTCAAATCGCTTAGAAACACGCTATTGAACGTCATTACAGTCCTGGTTAAGGTCAGGAATAAGGTTATGGGATAAGGTTAGGTTTAGGGCTAGAATACAGGGCTGGAACGTCTATTACCGCGGGAGCGTCATTCCACTGTATTTCATCCATAACCCGGCGCATACCATAAGAATGCGGAAGGTCTCCTTCCGCGTTCCTCAAGAACGCCGCGGGACGTGACAAAACGTCACCATGTTACGCCCGGGGAGTGAGAACGGGCTGATATAACATGATTCCTATAAGCTTGTGTTACATCACATAAGTATTATTATCATTGCTATTTAGGGCGATCGTGGCTCAAGAGTTGGCAGTTCGCCTTGTGATCAGAAGGTTGCCGGTTGGAGCCCCGGCTCGGACACTCTCAGTATTGTGTCCGTGGTCAAGACTCTTCACCTACCGCCTACTGGTGATGGCTGATGGTGCGGTATGGCAGCCTCGCCTCTGTCAGTCTATCCCAGGGCATGCAATCAATTATTATTTAAACCAACTGTTAACTGTATATTTCTGTACATTTTCGTATTATTATTCTTCATATTGCCACATTCATTGACCTTGTTTATAGGTAATTTCATTGTTTGATCACGTTAAAACTACAACAAACTGTATTGTCATTACTGGAAATAACCGTATTTTTATGAGGAAGTTATTTTCTGATATTTTACGGTAGTATTTTGGCGCCCCAGCTGCCGGAATGTTACTGTTTTTTTAAGATGTTTTTTTTTAACAGTGTAGCTGTCTTTGGGTGATACTCATGGTACACCCTAGATAAGTAGGCAGTTCACCACAAGGTACATAGAGACAAACAAGATGGTGAAGACGAGGATAGTTCAGAGTCACCAGCTATTCTTTTCAACTCTACTCTATTCTGTTCTATTCTATTCTATTATTCAGCCAAGTTTCAGACCAGTAACCTTCTTGCTGTGAGGTGACAGCTGCCCTACATGTCCTGTGGCTAACATGAAAATAGTGTTATATATGTCACGACTGGGGCAGCAGTCGTGTGAAGGTGAGAAAGGAGGATCCAATGGCAGACAGTGGTGGAGGTGCAAGTGGGATTTATTTATAGTGAACAAAACCAAGATGTGGGCAGAACAGAACATAAACCTAAACTGGGAAAACTAACACAAAAGGAGGACATGGGGCGAGGCGCAGAGAGACATGGTGAACACGGAATAATGCAGAGTACACAGAAGGTTCACAGAGTAACACGGAGGATGGACACAGACGACGCGACGAGGAGCAGACACACAGTATAAATACACACATCAGGTAATCAGGAAATGACACACAGGAGGGGACACAGCTGGAACTAATGGGACACAGACCTACAAAGTAAAATAGGAAACACACAGACTGTTTTACAACACAAAACTCGGGGACCCGAACAGAGCACAGAGGGATGACACAGGTAGCGATGAAGAAAACACTAAGAACAAATACAAAACAGAATAAACTAGAAAATAATAATAGTAAACACAAAGCGCTGGGTCGCCGACCCAGGACCATGACAATATCTGCCTTATTACCTCCCCATGTGGCGTTCACATCACCAAAGCTAGCCATCGTGAACCTCTGGTGTTACCTGACTTAACAATTTTGTATATGTGTGTGTGTGTGTGTATATTATGGTCTTTCTCACTGATGTTTATACAAATGTAATTGTACAAATCTTCTCGAACACCACACCTGATAATTCTCTTTGAGACTTTCTAGTATAACAAGTACATATGTAAACATGTTACCAATATGAACACAAAGATTCTTATACACTTATATACTTCTTAAGAGGTCACCTGATTACCTCCCTGAGGTCGTTAGCATCACCACTGTACAAAACTCTTAAGTCACAGTACTAGGTTGAAGTGTCAAATGTTGTGCACTACAAATTCAGGAAAGTAGTGTCATCAGAGGATAAAAGTCATTAGCTCTCTGGATTTATAGTCACACTCATTAATTTATTAATGTACAATGTAGAAAAGCACTACAGATGTCACACTACCCCCGAGGGCACTTGTACTGAATGATTTGGGTCAGTGAGGGTGTGAGATGACTTACTTGATGCCAATATTTACAAGTTGTAACTTTAGTAAAAACCTAACTGAAAACATGCAAATCACTACTTATTATGTGTTTATGTGTCCTGTACATTTTCAACCCCTTTTAATGAATATTTAGTATTTAAAATTTTGCAGAATTACAAGTTTCACCTCCTGCTAAAAGTTCTCCACCAGCAGCTGGACCATCCTCTGCTGACAGTGTGGATGCTGGACCAGTCCCAGACCCAGAGGCTCTAAACCAGCAATTTATTCTTCATTTAGAGCCTGAACCAACATCTTCATCTGTCAGCCTCCTGCATCCTCCTCTTCATCTCTGCTTCCTCCTGCATCCTCCTCTCTGTCTCTGCTTCCTCCTGCATCCTCCTCTTCATCTCTGCTTCCTCCTGCATCCTCCTCTTCATCTCTGCTTCCTCCTGCATCCTCCTCTTCATCTCTGTCAGCCTCCTGCATCCTCCTCTTCATCTCTGCTTCCTCCTGCATCCTCCTCTCTGTCTCTGCTTCCTCCTGCATCCTCCTCTTCATCTCTGCTTCCTCCTGCATCTTCCTCTCTGTCTCTGCTTCCTCCTGCATCCTCCTCTTCATCTCTGCTTCCTCCTGCATCCTCCTCTTCATCTCTGCTTCCTCCTGCATGTTCCTCTCTGTCTCTGCTTCCTCCTGCATCCTCCTCTTCATCTCTGCTTCCTCCTGCATCCTCCTCTTCATCTCTGCTTCCTCCTGCATCCTCCTCTCTGTCTCTGCTTCCTCCTGCATCCTCCTCTTCATCTCTGCTTCCTCCTGCATCCTCCTCTTCGTCTCTGCTTCCTCCTGCATCCTCCTCTTCATCTCTGCTTCCTCCTGCATCCTCCTCTTCATCTCTGCTTCCTCCTGCATCCTCCTCTTCATCTCTGCTTCCTCCTGCATCCTCCTCTTCATCTCTGCTTCCTCCTGCATCCTCCTCTCTGTCTCTGCTTCCTCCTGCATCCTCCTCTTCATCTCTGCTTCCTCCTGCATCCTCCTCTTCGTCTCTGCTTCCTCCTGCATCCTCCTCTTCATCTCTGCTTCCTCCTGCATCCTCCTCTTCATCTCTGCTTCCTCCTGCATCCTCCTCTTCATCTCTGCTTCCTCCTGCATCTTCCTCTCTGTCTCTGCTTCCTCCTGCATCCTCCTCTTCATCTCTGCTTCCTCCTGCATCCTCCTCTTCGTCTCTGCTTCCTCCTGCATCCTCCTCTTCATCTCTGCTTCCTCCTGCATCCTCCTCTTCATCTCTGCTTCCTCCTGCATCCTCCTCTTCATCTCTGCTTCCTCCTGCATCCTCCTCTTCATCTCTGCTTCCTCCTGCATCCTCCTCTTCATCTCTGCTTCTTCCTGCTTCCTCCTCTTCATCTCTGCTTCCTCCTGCATCTTCCTGTTCATCCCTGCTTCCTCCTGCATCCTCCTCTTCATCTCTGCTTCCTCCTGCATCCTCCTCTTCATCTCTGCTTCCTCCTGCATCCTCCTCTTCATCTCTGCTTCCTCCTGCATCCTCCTCTTCATCCCTGCTTCCTCCTGCATCCTCCTCTTCATCTCTGCTTCCTCCTGCATCCTCCTCTTCATCTCTGCTTCCTCCTGCATCCTCCTCTTCATCTCTGCTTCCTCCTGCATCCACCTCTTCATCTCTGCTTCCTCCTGCATCCTCCTCTTCATCTCCACTTCCTGCATCTCCCTCAATTTCTACGGCGTACACCTCGGATGTCCCAACCAAAAAAAGGAAAAGGAAAGGTTAGACGTTATGTTATTGTAAATGTACAAAACACATGACAGGTTCGTGAAGTTTGATAAGATTTCTTTTTTCATTTTGTTTCATTCTTTCATTTTCTTCAGTTTTACAGACCTCATGTAAATATTTCCTTTGTTATTTTTCAGAATGCTGAAAACACCGTACACAGAAGATTTTCAAATATGAAGGTCAAAAGTCTGAGGCAGTAAACAGTGTTGGGGAGTAACGGAATACATGTACCGCCGTGACGTTTTTAAATTACAAAATATGAGTAACTGTATTCCGTTACAGTTACCGTTTAAAAAGGTGGTACTTAGAATACAGTTACTTTGTTGAAATAAATGGATTACACGGTGGTACTTTCCTGTTTCATATTGTGGCGGGTCAGGACTGTTTCGGTTTTGTTTTACAGCTACGTTCTGTCGTTCCAGGCGGCAGCATTGCGGTTGCCATGGTTACAGGATGACGCTCTCGCTCTGCGTGTTTCCTGGGTGAGAGAGCACCTTTTTGTTGTTGTTGTTGTTGTGCTAAGCTAATAGGCAAAATGCAGAATGTAGCATCATGGGCAGTGCAGTCTGTGCTGCAGGGAGACTGGACTGCCATTGTCGGGGACCAAGCAGTAAAGCATAAGCACCCGCCCCTTTCCTGATGGGTGCCCAAAGTGCCCTTTTGATAAGGCAACTTTTTAAAAAAAAAAATTATTATTATTTTAATGTGTGTGTGCGTGCAGAGTCCTGTCTGTGCCCCTCAACAATAATATTTAACTATTAATCACAGTTTTGCTAAATAAAAGGATCTGGCTTGCATCAGTCACATGATCACATCTAACCAATGATCGCCCTTGACGGCAGAACGCGCTGGTTACGAGCCGGGAACGAGCTCACAAAGAGCACGCGCATTTTTAGCAGTCCGGAGCTGTAGGGGAAACACAAGTTAACTCAGAGACACAGACTGATGCGACACAACCAGTAAGTAGGTGTACAGCGTACACTGTAGTGTGTAGCACACAGGAGTATCAGCTTATTACGTACACGTTGGTAAGCTGTCTTGTGGCAACTGACGAACTGAAACAAACGAGCGTGCTGTGTGTGCAACAGCCCGACAAACATTACCTGTCCTTTTATTAACTGCACAAGTAGTGCTGGTCATAGCTGCTGGCTACCTGTGTAAGGCTGTCATGGGTCTATAGCTCTGTCACCGTTTTAGGGAACATATTTGGTTTTAAAGTAAGTTTCCGGGCTTTTCCTGCCTTTCTGGAGGGATTATATTTCACTAAAAACGATCTAATATGCATGTCCACATAATTATGCATTATTATAATATTTTAAAAAACACACGCTGTATTTTAAAGAACATACATTAAGAAGCAGATTATATTAGATTTATATTTTAAATAAGACAAAATTTGGATTTTACAGCAGTAAAATGATTGTATCTCTACAGTTTAAACATGTAATAAGCTTTGCCCTGCACAGAGTGGATAGTGAAACAAATGGAATCATCATAATGACATTATTTCATATTTATTACTTCCCCCTCCTCTTTGCTTTATTATTGTAGCTCTAGTAATAAATAATAATGTAAGGATTCTGGATCAGCACCATGATGCCCATAGTATATACAGTATTCTGAAGAAGGTCTAAAATGTCACTGTGTGTGTGTGCATGTGTGTGTTTTATTTAGATGGATTTTAAAAAAAAATTATTCCTCATGATATAACATTGTGCAGACATGGCTGGTAAGGACATGAGGAGGAAACAGCAGGAGCTGTGTGAGGCTACTAAAGGCAGTGCTATAACATTTTTCTGTCATCATTTTATTATAGATTAAGTGCAAGAGTTGTTAGGTGTGGATAATTAGATTATAGTTTATTGCAATAGCAAGTTGTGCCTTGTTCTCACATAGACAGCAAGTGGAGAGTGATGTATGAAATGATGGGATGGAAGGAAGAAGAGAAGCAAAGAGTGATTCACAGGCAGAGCCTAAATTATTTCTCACAGTTTTTTGTTGCCTTATGGTTCCAAGCACTAGCATTAGATTCTTGATGAATGTGTGTTGTTGTTATTCAACCTGGTTCAATGTGCCCCTTTTTAACTTTGAGCACCCGCCCCTTTAAAGCTCTCTGCATGGCCCTGGAGCTTACCATGTGTGGCATGCCATCACAGCCATACTCGGCACGATCTGATATCCTCATGTCGGTGTTGTTCCCACATCATCATAATAAATGTTGTTCCAGGGTCCACATTACAAGTAACCAATCACCTTCTTGTGACGTCATACTTTTGCGACTTCGAAAAATACCCGCGTTAAAAAAAAAAAAAAAAAAAAAGTTCTTCGAGAAACCGCCTTTTGTCCGCTGATCCAGCAATTTCAATTCCTCTCAAGATACTTTTCTTTAATAAACGGTAAGCATAATACATATGTTTTCCTTGAAATGGATAGCTGTTTGTTTGCTAGTGATAGGCTACTTGCGAACCAGTGTTCTCCAGACAGAGAATTGCGTGTCAATGTATTATGATTTATTATGAAAGTACAGGTGAATATACCTCTCCCGTCAATATATTATGATATATAATAAATATACAGGTGAATATAGCTGTCATAACAATGTCAGGCAAAATTGCAGTAGCTTCCCTGATCATTTTACAAACATAAGTGAAGAGAATCTGGACTAAAAGGCCTAGACTAATGGCTGTGTGCTGAATCTATGAATCAAACTATCACCTGGAAACATAATTAACTGGTCCATAGCTGTGAAACTGGACATGAGTTCTTGATTCTATGGAGATTAACAGTAATCCAGAAATTTACAAATTTGTCCTGGGACATCGCGTAGATGTTGTCCCAGGGACATGGTGTAAATGTTGTCCCAGGGACATGGTGTAAATGTTGTCTCTGGGACATCGCGTAAATGTTGTCCCAGGGACATGGTGTTAATGTTGTCTCTGGGACATCGCGTAAATGTTGTCCCAGGGACATGGTGTTAATGTTGTCTCTGGGACATCGCGTAAATGTTGTCCCTGGGACATCACGTAAATGTTGTCCCAGGGACATCACGTAAATGTTGTCCCAGGGACATGGTGTAAATGTTGTCCCAGGGACATGGTGTAAATGTTGTCTCTGGGACATCGCGTAAATGTTGTCCCTGGGACATCGCGTAAATGTTGTCCCAGGGACATGGTGTAAATGTTGTCTCTGGGACATCGCGTAAATGTTGTTCCAGGGACATGGTGTAAATGTTGTCCCTGGGACATCGCGTAAATGTTGTCCCAGGGACATGGTGTAAATGTTGTCTCTGGGACATCGCGTAAATGTTGTCCCTGGGACATCGCGTAAATGTTGTCCCTGGGACATCATGTAGAAGTTGTCCCTGGGACATCATGTTAAAGTATCCAGAGACATGCCACATTAAAGTTTAGCTTCTTTTAGCCCCTGTTTGTTTTATATCATATATATATATATATATATATATATATATATATATATATATATATATATATATATATATATATATATATATATATATATATACATATATTAGGGGTGCAACGATACACAAAATTCATGGTTCGGTTCGATACTTTGGTGTCACAGTTCGATATTTTTTCGATACAAAATAAAATATTCATGCCTTTTTAATTTGTCATTTATTAAAATTATAAATATATATTTTAACTCAAAAGTACAGTTTTTAAATTTAACCCTAACCCTTGTGCGTGTTTTTTATTTTGACAGCGAATGCGTACCTGCGGACCACTTATGTGCAGCCCTGGTTATATAGCTCATCATATCGCAGCCACAGAAATTCTTTTGTCCATGAAACCATAAAGCTCCATGCCCTCCTGGGTTTTAATTGCACCTTAGAACACATATGCATCAACACTACAATGAGCGGGTGGAGGGAGGTTTGGAGTCTTCTCCCACCCCCATTCTCTGCGGCCTGCTGGAGCGGGAGGGCTAGGAGGAGTTGGCCGTCCGACTGCGGTCTGGGGTGTGGGGCCTCCCTGCTGCTGCGGAGTCGGGGTGGTCTGCCTCTCCCCACCGCAGGGAAAAGGGAAACACCACCTGGGTCTGGGTGCAGTTCCCCCCCTCCAGGGGCGGGGGCACCTAGACCCGGTTTGTAGAGTACGCTTGGGGAGTGTGATCGTGTGTACAACGTCTCTTTATGTCTGTCTCCACGTTGGTTGAGTGTGGAGTAAGTGCATATGAGAGCATGAGGGTGGGAATGGATGTTTGTGTCTGTGTGTGCCTGTATGTCTGTGTCTATATGTCAGGTTGGGTATCAGACGCCACCTCTCTGGGGACACCTCAGGCCCTCCAAGGTTTGGAGGCCTATCTCCACCCACCACCACTTCCCCTGCCGGTGGCGGACTCCCTCAGGTGTCGGTGTGTTGGTGGTTCTTTGTGTCTGGGGGTGGGCGTCCGGGTACACACCGGCTCACTCCTTGGCGGCCGCTTGTCGGGGCCTGGGGCCTGGGGCTCGCTCGGGCCCCTTTGGAGGTGGGGTGCCCCCGGCCTCTCGGCCTGGGGCTCGGTCACTCAGGCGCAGCTGGGGGCCGGCGGAGCTCACGGGCGCGTCACTGCAACTCCCCCTGACTTCTGCTCCGCGGCTGCTGGGCGAGCCCTCATCTGGGACTCTCCTCAGCTCTTACTGGAACAGTGGCGCGGCTGCCCCTCTGTTGGTCTTCCATGGTCTCTTGTGTTCTGGGGGCCTCTGGATGTCTGGAGTTTTGATCTCCTCCATACCCACTTCACACCCTGGAGGACGGGGCTGTGGCCCCCCCACACTCCCTAGCAGATCATTACATGGAGAAACCTTTGGAATGCAAGCATGCTGATCCACACAGGTATGCACACATGGGTATTCACAGACGCGGACTAAAGCTTTCTTGGCTGCTGCCTCAAAGCACACTGTGCGCTGTCTATCTTGCGTGCTGCACAATATCGTTTATTATTTAGTAAATATTGATA
This sequence comes from Rhamphochromis longiceps, assembly GCF_057381845.1. Taxonomy (NCBI): domain Eukaryota; kingdom Metazoa; phylum Chordata; class Actinopteri; order Cichliformes; family Cichlidae; genus Rhamphochromis; species Rhamphochromis longiceps. The sequence goes on along the minus strand of NC_140559.1, from coordinate 8,603,049 downwards.
TCTATGACTAGCTAGTTTATTGTGATGGTGCTTTGTTTTCTCTATTATTATGTTGCTCTTTGTTGTTTGCTGTCTCCTCTGTTTGTTTTTTTTGTTTGTTTTTTTTTTTCTCCATACAGGTGACCCAGGAGTTCTTTTTTTTTTTTTTTCTCTCTCTTCCCCCCCCTTCTCACCGTCTCTTCTCCCCTTTGGTTTTCTTTCTTTCTCTCCCCCTCTTTCTCTCATTCATTCCCCCTGTCCTATTTATTTAAAAAAAAAAAAAATGACAAAGGATGAACTGAAGCTCTGCCATCACGTAATGTCGCATACTGCTGTTTCTGATGTCATTTAGAAAGAAAAAAAAAAAAAAAAAAAAGAAACCATAAAGCTGCACTTTCTTTTTGCCTCATAGTCTGATTTGTCATAACTTCTCCGTTTTGTGGTAAGCTTTTCTTTGGCTGTCACTTCTTCACCCTGACCTGTCTTATTTGGCTCAGCAGAACTGAAATATAAATCCTGCTGCTTTTACACGCACTCACATAAGCTCAGCGATTCTCTGCGCAATCAACCTCTCACATGTTTAAGCTTGCTGCGGGAGATTTCACTTGTCATGTTTGCGTAGTAAGCTAACAATTAATAAGACGATGTCAGAGGAATTGGTGCACAAATTATCATCACTCACCAATCAGTGCTGTCGCTCTCTATACACAGTTCACGCGATTGCAAAGTGAAAGCAAAAAACAAGCGCAAATTCAAACGCGATTTCAATATGTCACATATTGACAGTGGCTCACCGATGCCAATGACATAATTACTCAGCTACATTTCTGAAAGAATGCAAAAGCATTGACATATATTTTTCCTTCCTACAATAGCCGGACGGGCAGGGCAGAGATAGATTTTGGTAGCCCGACTGAAAAAATCTCTAGCCCCAGGACGTCGGGCTAGCGATTTTGCGAGCCCTGTATCTGATTGAGGAATCACTCATCTTTGGAAAAGAGAGTTTATTACAGAGAAATGGCTCTTTCCAAAATAAAAGCTATACTATCCGCTTCTTCTGGGCTATATTCTCAACAGCATATTAAACACATCAGGTCCCCATAAGGAGGATCATGTGCTAACGGCTGTCTAAATGACTCGGGTAAAGTTTGTAGCATGCTGCTTGCTGTTTTTATCTTTGCACTAGGATGATGTCGGCGTAAATGTGCAGTCATATTCGTTGTGTTCCCACTAGTGCTTTCAGGTTAACCTCGTTAAAATGACCTTAACGCCACAACACGGCAAATCTCCGTTAACGAGCTACCCCTGATAGCCCCGTGCATGGGGATAGACAGCCAACACGTTAACGAGCTAACTGCGCTAACACACTAGCTCCCACCCATGTAATTGAGCATTGTGTGGCACATCCAACATACTGTTTTACTTTAGTCCATGATGCGCTTACCGTCAGGGTCATACGTCACATGAAAACCAAAATAATTCCAAACGCCAGATCTGAATGAGGGTGGGGGAGGTTCAATTTGCCATGTTGCAAGAAGAGCTTAACTTCTGCCTCGCTAGCTTGCCCTGCGCTCTTCCTTCTGACTATGCTGTCTGTGTGGAGCGCTCAGTGGATCTGCGCTCGACAGTGCAGCCTAGGCGGAGTAGTCGAACGCAGATTCACTGAGCGCTCCACACAGACAGCATCGTCAGAAGAAAAGTTGATAAAATTGTTACGGAGTATAGCATGGTGGGAAAGGACGGAGAGAACCCCCCCTCTAAGTTTTGTTGGTTTTGTTTTTGAGTTTGTTTTGGATTAATCGCATGTTTTTGTGTTTATTTACGGTTGTTGTGCCTATGTGGGAGGGGAGATTTTACTCTAGCCCAGCTGCCAGTGAGGCGGAGTTGAATACAGGGAGCGGTCGATTGGAGTTCCTCTTTATAAAGGGGAGAGGAAGCAGGAAGTGGCGTTGTTGGTTTTAGTAGGACTTCGGTGAAGTAAGAGAGCCCCGGAGATCGAGGATAAAGTGCACACATTTTTAATGGAAAGGATTTTATTTTGCCTGGCCTGGTTTTGCTTTTAACGAAACGGAGGACGTGGAAAGGAGGACGCATTTCTATGGAGCTGTGAGAGGACGTGCTGGAAAAGAGAGGACGTGCTGGAAAAGAGAGGACGTGCTGGGAAAGAGAGGACGTGCTGGAAGAGAGGAAAACGAGCACCAGACTGGAGACCTCCTGTGCCCCAATAAGAAAAATCGGACCAGTTCTGGGAAGAGGTGATGTGGAGACCCAGCCTGGAACGAAGTTAAAGTCTAAACAGGTGGGTGGCAAACCTGTTTGAGGGAGCTGCAGGATTGATCCGTGTTGGTTGCATGTTCGTGCAGTGACCCTCTCTCCCCTGTTTTGTAACTAGGCGAAGGACTCGGACCGTGGTGGTCTTTGGGCTTCGGATCCCTGGCCGGAGTTGTCTTCAGCCGGTAGTTCGCCTAGAGGAAGAACAAATAAATTTTGTGTAACCCATTGCAGTGTGTGCGTGGTGGTTTGTTGCTGGTCCCTACTAGAACTCCTATTCTTTTTTGTACGGAGGCTCTCTTAACAGCCCTCCCGTAACAAAATAAATTACAAATGTTGTATTGTTCGATACATATGCGTACCGAACCGAAAGCACTGTATCGAACGGTTCAATATCGATACGAATATCGTTGCACCCCTAATATATATATATATATATATTTAATATTATATTTAATATTTACATTGTATTGCAAAAAACCCCAAAACAAGTTAAAATGAATTAATCAATACTGACTAATTAAACCTTTATTATTTTTCCACCAGAAATGGACGATATTATTAGAAGAAGTGTTCTGAATGACGAAAAAAAAAAGAACTGGAAAAGATACACAACTTTGTGTGCATGTGTCACAATGCCAGGAGGACCCATTCATTGTTGTGTTGGAAAAATTGAACTCATTAACCCTTCATGGACATTATAAATGTTTAAATGTGGCCTCAGATAAAGACAGGAAAAGAGACTATTACAAATTCAACTGCATCAGAGCTGGAAAAAAAAGTCGAAACAGCTACAGAGCAGTGGGCTGTAAGGCCTATGTTTCATTTAAAGTACTCAAACATAAAGTACTCGTACATATGATAAGCATGATGGGCATGATCCTTCGGACCCAAAAGACGCACATTTCAACAATATTTCCAGTGATTTGAGGAGGAAGATTGAGGAACTGCTTTCCCTTGGAACTAAGCCAGCCATCATACTAACCGAATGTCATAAATGGGCCAAAGAACATGGACACAGAGATCTTCACAACAGAGAGCATTTTGTCACACCACGTGACATTGACAGTGTTAGAACCTGCATGATGAGGAAGAAGCACTTTAACTGTGGAGACAGTCAAAGTGTACATACCTTACTTAATGGAAAACATCAAGAACATGTTCTCTTCTATCAACCATACACATCTGACCAAGAACTAATGATTGTTTTGCAGACACCTGTAATGAAATCAAACATGGAGAACTATGCAAAACAGTTAGTATTTGTTGACACCACGCACTGCGTTAACCAGTATTCATTTCCCTTATTCACACTTGTTGTAAGAGATGATCATGGGCATGGAGTCCCTGTGGCTATGTGCTATTGTCAGCAACGAAAGTCAGAAAACCCTGAAAACTGTTCTTGGAATAGTTTGTGAGCATTTCCCAACTTCCCCGAGGTAAATAATACATTGACAGCTATTAATTTTGAAATAATTCCTTTTCAAAAAAGTTATAACATGCCAGAATCTAATGCTATAGCTGCAGCATGGGCTGCAAAAAACTTTCCTTTCCAGTTGTTAAAGTTATTCCTATAGGCTGTATGCCGTATTTTATATATCTACTTGTGAGTTGAAATGTTTAATTTGGCATTGAAGTGGTGCTTTGAGATAGCAAAAACATTTTCATACTGTTTAATCTCATTTAGTGTTTTCTTTTTTTCTGTAGAGCATTTATGGTTGACAAAGACTTTGCGGAAATAAATGCTTTGCAGAAGGTTTTTCCAGAGTCAGCTATCCTTCTATGCTGGTACCATGTCTTGCAGGTAAACCACATTGTTTTCTTTTCACGTTGTCTAAGATGCACCTGAAACACATTTCAGGGCTCTAGAGTGCGACCAATTTGGTCGCAAATGCGACCAAATTTTTCAGTGGTGCGACTAAAAAAAAATATTTGGTCGCACCTGTGCGACCAACTGTTCGGGTAGCAAAAAAAAATAAATATGCAACCTTCCCTGTGGTCAACAACAGACACACATTTTGCCCCTATCGTGGACTAAACCAATCAGAGATAGTCAGGGGCGGGACCTCTCTGATAGGCCGTGGTCCAGTGGAAAGTGCAGGTGGAAGTGGGGGGTGAGTAGCTTGAATAAAGCGATATCAATTCATTAAATCCTGAATCGACTTTTAAATATAACTGTGTTTTGCCAGAAACGCCAGATTCTCAGATTAAAGCTCACAAAACCAGTTCAACAACAACCAAACAGCAGATGAGAGCAGGTACACGGACTCCACACAAAGACGTAAACACAGAGCGGACCGACGCATCAGAATCAACTTTGTCTTTCTCGGCTTTCTCACCCGACGGCCCGCAGACGGACACGCTGTCGGAGCTTAGCGTGCGGTCCGCGCTGTGATTACGTCTTTTTGCGCTGATTCTGAGCTGCAGGTTTTGTCTCTCTCCAACCAAAATTCACCGAGCTGAATTTTGCTGTTTTGCTTCCACGACTATTAAAATGGCACTTCATGCACAGCTAGCTCTCTCTCTCTCTCTCTGTACTTCAAGAACAGTTTCCCGTCTCCAATCTCTGTTTTCTGTATTATTCATTCGCTTATTACCCACCAGTCTACCGTTGTTTACAGCGCTGCGGCTGCTGTCTTTTTCTTTTCTTTTTTTCACTTAAATGACCTCGGACAAGAAAGCCTGTTTTTTCTGTTGTTCAATACTGTAGAAATTTAAACTTCATATGCAGAACATTGTAGAATATTTTTAAGGTTATCTGCTATAAAAAGCCAGACCAGGAAAATCTCCTTCAAGTTTTTCTGTGTTTTATTCTCAGTTACTTTCACACAAAGGCATCTGCTGTGATGTTCACAATTCTGATGAAGTCAGTACTGATAAATGATCAGAGTTACAGTGGGGCAAAAAAGTATTTAGTCAGCCACCGATTGTGCAAGTTCCCCCACTTAAAATGATGACAGATGACAGCTTGGTGTGAAAAAATCAACTGTGGGAGCAATCATCAGAAAATGGAAGACATACAAGACCACTGATAATCTCCCTCGATCTGGGGCTCCACGCAGGATCTCCTCCCGTGGGGTCAAAATGATCATGAGAACGGTGAGCAAAGATCCCAGAACCACACGGGGGGACCTGGTGAATGACCTGCAGAGAGCTGGGACCAAAGTAACAAAGGTCACCATCAGTAACACACTACAACGGCAGGGAATCAAATCCCGCAGTGCCAGACGTGTTCCGCTGCTGAAGCCAGTGCATGTCCAGGCCCGTCTGAAGTTTGCCAGAGAGCACATGGATGATACAGCAGAGGATTGGGAGAATGTCATGTGGTCAGATGAAACCAAAGTAGAACTTTTTGGTATAAACTCAACTCGTCGTGTTTGGAGGACGAAGAATACTGAGTTGCATCCCAAGAACACCATACCTACTGTGAAGCATGGGGGTGGAAATATCATGCTATGGGGCTGTTTTTCTGCCAAGGGGACAGGACGACTGATCCGTGTTAAGGACAGAATGAATGGGGCCATGTATCGTGAGATTTTGAGCCAAAACCTCCTTCCATCAGTGAGAACTTTGAAGATGAAACGAGGCTGGGTCTTCCAACATGACAATGATCCAAAACACACCGCCCGGGCAACAAAGGAGTGGCTCCGTAAGAAGCATTTGAAAGTCCTGGAGTGGCCTAGCCAGTCTCCAGACCTCAACCCCATAGAAAATCTGTGGCGGGAGTTGAAAGTCTGTGTTGCTCGGCGACAGCCCCAAAACATCACTGCTCTCGAGAAGATCTGCATGGAGGAATGGGCCAAAATACCAGCTACTGTGTGTGCAAACCTGGTAAAGACCTATAGTAAACGTTTGACCTCTGTTATTGCCAACAAAGGTTATGTTACAAAGTATTGAGTTGTATTTTTGTTATTGACCAAATACTTATTTTCCACCCTGATTTACCAATAAATTCTTTACAAATCCTACCATGTGGATTCATGGATTTTTTTTTTTCACATTCTGTCTCTCACAGTTGAAGTGTACCTCTGGTGCAAATTACTGACCTCTGTCATCATTTTAGGTGGGGGAACTTGCACAATCGGTGGCTGACTAAATACTTTTTTGCCCCACTGTATAATATTTCTGACTGTCTGAGGCTAAGTTGAATCGAATTGGGACTTTGAAAACCGGAATCGAATGGATTATAGAAATCAGTGATGATACCCAGCCCTAGTGAGCAGCCTAGGCACGACAGACGTGGATGTAGCTGTAATAGGAAAAGAACTATTGCTAACTTTTCTGTTAAGGCCTGATCCTTCTGAAATTCATAGCCAGTGCTCTGACACGGTGTCATCAATCTTTGAATGCTGAAAAAGCACAGTGTATCCAGAAAAACACATTATATTATATCAATTATTATAAAATTTGTGTCCGCCTAACTTTTGTGCCGGTACGCCTAACTTTTTAAAGTTAGGCGTACCGGTACGCCCATGACAAAAAGTTAGTCTAGAGCCCTGCATTTTTACAACAGGGTCCTGTTGTTATGATTTGCCTCATTGTGATATTCACCTACTCAGGTTAATGAATATAAAGGGATAAAATGTTGAGTGACTATGTCCATCCATTTAAGACCACAGTGCACTCATCTTCTGGTGGCTGCTTCCCAAAGCTCTTTTTGACATTTAAAAATATGTTTGCCTGGTTGATTTCTGTAATGCACAGGTCCTCTTGTCCAGTGAGTGACAAAGTTATTTTTGGACGTCAGCTTTCTTTTATGCTTTTTGTACAGCTGCTCCTCTGTCTCTCTCTCCAGATTAACTTTATTTCTCTTACATTCACAGGCTGTTAATCGATGGCTTTCAAAATCAGAGTCCGGGGTCCATGGGCTTTCTAACACCCAAAAGAGAAATGAAATCATTTCTTTCTTTTGTAAGCTGAAAGCTTGCACATCTGTAAGTGTAATTTGTCTATTTCACATTTTGATTTCTTGATTACACTAAGAGCATAATAACTTTCAGTTGCTAAAAAAAAGTTACAGAGAGATGCAAAATAGATTTTTGAAACAATTTCTAAAACTGGCTTCTTATCTTGCTTATCAAAACAAGTACTTAAGCTGTGCAGACCATCATTGTGTCACCCACTGTGCAGTAGAACAGGAGAGAGTTCTGCCAGACATTTAAGCAATACCCTTTGGTGTGCCAGTATTTTCAGAAGCACTGGGAAGGCATTGGCCACATGTGGTGTGACTACGGCCGTCGCTTCAGTCACGCTCGTTCTGAAACAAACAATGTGATTGAAAGGTATGATTTATTATTTTGACCTCATTCGATTGTATTGCTGAAAAAAATATATTATGCTTTAATCCAAGAGGCTAAACTGAGTAGGTTCTTCATGTCATTGCCAGAACAGGTTTTAGGCAAATCCTTTAAATTCTAGCAGCGTTTTTTATGTTATCACAACAAAAAACAGAGTAGGTGGATTTGCCTAAATGAGCTAAACCGGCACAGAGCATTCCTTTATAAAAGACGTGTGCAATAGGTATTCCAATTTTTTAAAAAATAATACAGTCTTGATTAAAACTTTAAATTCCTTCAATTACAGTTACTAATCATTTCAAATAACTGTTTTTCAGATTTTTCCACCGCCTGAAATGCCAGTTTTTATCTGGCTACAAGAATAGGCGTCTGGATGATCTGATTGAAGTGCTCCTAGGGAAGGCCGACGACTACTTCTCAGTCATAAAAACCCTGCAAGATGTGGGCCGCATGAAAAACAGGTTTGCTGACACCTTGTCTCAAGTTTCAGACTCTGCTTCAAGACTGATGGAAAGTGGTTGGGCTCTTAAAATTACAGTCAAGAACAGCCATGGAGTTAATGCATATCAAGTCCCATCTGAGTCAAGAGAAGACATAGTGTATGATGTCTGCCCTGTTGAGTCCTACTGCAACTGTACATATGGCTTACGAGGACTTCTTTGCAAGCATCTAGTGTTACTTGCAAAATTAGCAGAGGTTGACAATGACATCTATCCAAACATGGAAACAGACATTTCTACCTTGGCAAGAATTGCAGTGAAAGAAAGGCATTACTCTGTACACTGTGAGGACTTGAAAGTGATAAAAATGCCAAGTTTGTTTGGAAATCTGTGTTTTTTTGCATCGGCTGAAACACTTCAGTGCACTTGTTGTACGTTCTCTCACTATAACACATGTGCTTGCCTGAAGGTGGCTTGTAGCCATTTTAAAAAAATGAAAAACTCTCTGAAAAGTCCTCTATCAACTTTGAATGACACTCCTGTAGTTGAAAGCACAGACAAAAAATGCACAGAAGATGCGGTTGGAAAACTCAATGCTGTTTTAGACACAGTTAAACAGTGGGCATTCATTCCAGAGGGTATTACTGCAATGATAGATGAACTGCATACAAATGTCTTAAAAACAAAACAAGAAGTAGGCAAAAGTATATGCCAGTACGAAATAAAGACGACAGATAATGCATGCAAAATTAGGCCATTGCATTCTAGCAAGAAACATTCGGCCAGCATCGACATTCCAACAGTCTGTGAAAATGAATGTGAACAGTCGATAACCACTGGAAGAGAGACATCCTCTGGAGAAAATGAAAACCTTTTGGAATACAAAACAAAAAAGAGAAGAGTTAAAGCTAAGTATATGCACAAGTAGACTTTTGTGTAGACATTTCAAAGGGACTGCATCCATTACTTCTGTTTATTGAAACCTAAAGCTGAATAGCTGTCTTTACTTTCTGCCAAGGAACAGATGAAAAGAAATTGTTTGCTCTCTCAAGCAGTTATTTATGTGTGTTATTCATTACTTTGGCTTGGTTGCTGTTTTTGATACAAATTCATCTGTGCCCATTGTAATATTTTCATATGTTACTATTTTTATATTGCTATGTATTATTGTTACGGCCCTAGCTGGGCCTCCTGATACTGCCCTTGTGTGGGCGTGGTGTTTTTCTCCGCCTCCTCCTCTCTTGCTCTTCTCTCTCCCCAGGACACAGCTGCTGCTCATTGGACTTATTTACCACCTGGGCCCAGTCAGCAATCACCTCTCTGAGGTCATATAAGCTGGGGATGAGCTGTGAGCAGGGTGGGGTGTTCTTGGTGTGTAGTTAGCCTGCCTGAAGTGTGGAAACAGTATAGCTGCTTTACGTGAGTGGTGTGGGCTTGTGGGCCTTGGCAGCAGTAAAGCCAGCTGCTGTTAGTGACAGGATGAGCTTGTGGGCCCCTGGAAGTGCCTCCTCGTGGTGTGGAGTTTTTGTTTGGTTGTTGTGTTCTTTTTTTCCCTTTTCCAAGTGTTATTGGTAAAACTGTGTTGCCGGCTCTTTATGTTAAGATTGTCTATAATAAAGACTATTTTATTTACTAAAAACACCTGTTTTCCTTTCATTCTGTTCTGGACTCATTTGTTACTGGTCCCCTCACTCGCATGCCTAGACCCCTTCGGGGGGAACGTAACAATTATAAATAAAGGATTACTTATTACTATTAAAGGTCTGCATTTGTAATTGTTGGTATTATTTATAAAATATGCGCTCTTAAGTTTTTTGCTCCATAAAACGATATCTGTCACTTTTTGGACAGAGTATCAGCTGTTGAGAACCCCCGGCTCATACAAAATAGAAGTAAAACGTTTCAACATCCAGCCCTTTTATGATTAAATACAAAGTGTAATAACAGAGTTATTGGGGTGTGATTTTGTTAATAGTTAGTCTTAAGTGTAAGTTTAATAGTAATGATGAGTAAGAAAATATAGCCAGAATAATGGAATGAGACTAACACCTGACCTCACACTGAGATTTGGTATGAAGTGGCATGTTTGTGCTAATGCTGACATTGGGGCTCAGAGTTCCTCTGCGTGTATATATTTGTGAACGTTAACTTGGCTAATGTCCAAGGGTTTGACTGCTTTCCTGTTGGATTGTATCACACAGAACGGGGATAAGAGCACCAGTGGCCGTGCACACCCTCATCTCTCTCCTTCACCCGATCATTAGTGTTGGAAACCGGCATTAGCTCAGAGCAGATTAAACTTCAGTATAGTGCAAGTGATTTGATTTTATGATTATTTGATTCAGTTTTTTCTGTGTTCAAGCTCAATTACATTAATAAAATATGTTGAATTCAAACAAATAAATAAATAAACAAATAAACTGTGTACATTACCCTTTTAAACCTTTCTGAAACAAGACAGGTAAAAACCAGTGTATAAAAGTTTACATAGGTATAAATAGCTCTAACATTTTACTCCAGCCTTTAACCTCCTAGGACCTGGCGTCCACATATGTGGACATCACATTTTGGGTTATTTAGACCAAAATACTAAATCTTGATCAACAAGTGCCTGATATACAGTTACGAGGACTTTATTATGCAACTGTTCTGTCGAAATTTCAAATGAATGTCCTCATATGTGGCTCTCATTTTTCTCAGAAAAAAAAAAAAAATCTGGTAACTCTTTGTTTTTACATTCATCGGGTTCCAATTGGCCCAAATATCAAAGAGAAATTAAAAATGCATGCCATGGAAGATTTCGGGTCTTAGGGGGTTAAAATGACCAGATCCCTGGGGCCTGTTTTCCAGGCCACTAAATTAAACCCAGTCAATTACCAATTGCACAGAATAAAAACCTACGAGGTCCACTAATAGTCCGAAAGTCCAAATCTTTAATAGAAAAGACAGGCAGAACTCAAACAAACAATAATCCAAACGAGGAGCATATATAAACACTGGAAAGTAAATAATTATAAGTTATTAAATCAGACTAATGAAATACAGTAAAACTAATAAGGGAAGACGAACACAAGGGAAATAAAAATGACAACAGTGTAAACATACCAAAACTCAAAATAAAACAGGAAAGTTACTACAAACCAAGTGTGACACAATTACATTCATATTGAAACATATGTGATAATTTTCTTTCTTTGTAGCATTTTTAAGATATGTGTTAGAACAGTCATTATGCTGTTTGGATTAGGAACCAATCATTTTTGCCAAATAGTTAACACAAACTTAGAACAACAGTGAACAATTTTCAAGATTCTGATTTACAGAACAAACAAAAGTCACAAAAGGTTTCATTATTTAAGAGACAAGATCAAGTTTTCCACACAGGAACGAAATGACAGAATCCAGTGCAGCGGGGCCAAAGGTGTGTGTCAGCAAACTGAAGGTTGAGGAATCAGTCAGTTCATGTTTAAGGTTGTGTTGGATTTTGCGAAGGGTCTGTCTGTTATTAGAAAGTAAGATTAACAATGTTACACCAATAACCCAAATACGGGGAAATGACAAATAATACCAAAAAAGATACAACTTTCATATTGTTTTACTAACTTACTTTGTCATATCAGCACTTGAATGGTCGATGCCTTTACAGACCATGTCTGTTGTGACATCGCAGGCCAATCTTCCGGCAAACCCGAGGGCTAGCTCCCCCAGCCTCCTCTTCACTCAGGAGGCCGTTACTTTAGTTTTGGCCTTCTTAGGCCTGTCAAGAATCATTGCGGGCAGTTTGGCTTTACGGCCCTAAAAAAGAAAAAGTGCAAACACCAAAAGAGCAGAGAGAGACACACACACACGCACAAAGTTAAATGCTTTTGTTTACATGGTGTAATTGTGTATATGTTGCAGCAAATGCACAATTTCCAGCCACATTGTCACTTCATTGATACGAGTAACCCGGATTTATTTCAGGTGACATCAAAATCACGAAATGTATACCTACCCCAATCAAACCTCTGAAAACCTGAACTGACATGTTCTCTGTGTTGATTCTGCGCTTGATCTTGTCTTCTGTTATTGTGTAGGTTTTCTTTTTTGAGCTTGGTACAGATAAGCGACCATGTACTCTGTAAACTGTACTAGTTCCTTCTGAATCAGTTTGGAATTCTGTATCTGCATCGATCCTGTCAACATCATCAGCAGCAGCATTATCTGTACTCAGACTTGTGCCGTATACTTCTGTTTCTTTTTCTTTGTCTTCAGTCTGTGTACCTTCATCTCTGACTGTCAGTCTTCCTTCATCTCTGACTGTCAGTCTTCCTATCTCACTGTTACTTGTCGATTTGCTGCAGATGTTCTCTCCCTTAGGAACTTTTCCTTTGTCAGTCACTGCCTGATGCTTTCCCTGATGACATTCTTCGCTGGCTACTTCTATTGCTCCTCCTGTATAGCCACCTACTATGCTGCACAACTCCTTTCCCTCTGCTGTGCTGCACTGTGCTGTTACATAAAGAAGAATGATATAAACAGCACTATATCAATTTAATTGTGAAGGGAAATCCCCACAATACGACACAGTTATGTCTAAAATAGTTTTGTGTAAAAACTGGATCTTGAAACGTCCACTTTAATTACACAGTCCTGGTGTGCAAAGGCAAAATTACGAAAAATCTTTCACTTTAAACATTTTTGGACATTGTTTAGTTATATTGTGACTTACTCTCACAGAAGATACAGATGCCACAAACGGACTTTGAACAACGCATGTGCTTGTATGCACCACATTTCTGGCACTGCACCTGTGAATTAAAAAAAAAAAAAGAAATAAACAAACAAAAAACAAATGAACAAAGTCCATTATATAAACAATCTATATGGCTAAGGACATGTCATAGCGTACCCGGTCTTTGGCTGCAATCACACACCAGCACTGACTGCACTTCCTAGTTTGATCTGCAAAATATAATTTGTTTAAGTACAAGTTACATTTTCCAATGTTAGAGAAAAAGAAGGCAGCTAATTTTATCTTTACCTATTGAGGAAAATAAGTAGTGGCAAAGTCGGGACCTGAGCTTTGGGATTTCAGTGTTGTACTCCTCCACTTGTGTTTTACCGTCAATGAGAGATTGGGCAAACTAATAATTGACGAAGAAAAAAAAAAAATAAGAAAAAAAATTAGATTAACAAAGAAATGGGTTTTTTAACACCCCCCCCCCCCCCCTCCCCCAAGAAAAAAAAAACAGAGCAACCAAAGCAAAGCATTACTGCTGAAATGGTTCAATCTACAAAAAAAATTGAGATTTTACCATCCTGCCTCTAAGGCTTTAAAAACCGAATAGGCAAAAATGTAAACATTACTTATATAGGTTAAAGCTAGTTTTCAGTACCATTATGACATGCACTCCACATGAGTTCCCATCCTCTTGATGTGGGTGGCTCACATGTGACAAGGTCCACTCTCCAGTGCAGCCTCTTGCTGAAGCAAATGAGCTGAGAGATCGCAGTTATTACAAATAAATAGAGAAATCAATAACCACGTTCGGTAATGATTTCAATTAAATTAAATATGTTATGTTAAATATGTTAATTAATTACCTCCAGTTTTTCAACACCGCACTTTTTCTGACCTCCGACTCTCCAAATGAATTCATATAGACTATGGTCCTCTTGGGTATGTCACAAAACTGTTTTGTAAAAAGATGGATATGGTAGGCTTGGGCCTTGAGCTTTCCTAATGAGGGACACCGAAAAGTATCATGCACTAGAGAGAGTGCAAAATCTGTGCAACTGTTAAGGTTCAAAATTGAGGAAGGAGAGTACAAACCACCCTTGGTCCAGAAGGTCTTGGTCAAACAATGATTTTAATGAATACACACGTGTGGGAAGATACTCTGTACGCCGACAGCAAGTGATCTCCGACTTAATCAAAGCATAAACAGATATTTTATAGCATCAGGGTTTGATTTACTGACGCCCCTTCATGCGTCACAGATACATTTTATACATAGATCAGATCAACACCACAATGGCTTTTACCCCAGAAGATCATCTTCTATTTTCATGGCTTGGTACTTTCCGTTCTTGTCTCAAAGTGAATTGTTCCTCTTTCTTGCCGAGACAACAAGGACGGTTCCTCTTTTACCGAGACACTTTTGCAGTTACAACCAGACATGACTAATCTCTCCTCTAAATAAATTTAACTCATGTGTGTGTGTCACGACCTCACATGCTCTTTCTCAATTCACCTGTTGCACTTCTGACTTTTCACCAGACCAGAGGCTCACTGAGACTATGTGTATGTCTTCTACTAAATAAATGTTTTAACCAAGAACCTCTACTAAAACCTTAATATAAAATGATCTGATATATAAGTGTTTTGTAAGCATGTATTGCAATTCCTTCTATGGCTCCAAGTCACTTGCACAATAGATTGTCCGAACATCGCGCCGAACAAAGCTTCCGACCCCCAATTAATTGACCGAGCTCCAACTCTTTAATAAGCACAGATATGCATTGTGTATAAAATAGTCATAACTGCACCTGAAATACAAGGTCAACATAATAACTGTATGCATAACATCTTAAGGCCTTCTTAAAGCTATCTGTTACATTGTTAAAGCCTCGTTTTAGCCTGCTGCTCAAAATAACTTTCACTTCTGCAAAACTCTCCAAGCCTGTTTCCTGTCCTGTTACTTTTAGCCTTTCTGAAAGACACACACTGTTCAACCCCTGAATGCAATATAAACTCCAGATTATATTATTAATGCAATGGTAATGATGACAATTATTTAACAATAGCAGTAAAATAATTTCCCTGCTCCACACAACTTACAAACAAGGTCCAGTGGCTGCCGTTTTCCAGACAGGCTCCAATCAATTTCTCATACATCTGAAAGATGTTTTTCTGGAAATAAAACGAATGTGACAAGTATGTTTTTCTGTCAAGAATGACACTGCAAAACTGCGAAAGCTTGTCAGGTGAGACTTGTAATTAATTCTGCAGATACACAAACATATAGAAAGTGTCATTTTTTGTTTACATTAATTAAGTTCTATAGTGTGTACGAAACAAATCAAGACCACAGACTCAACACGCACCACTCAATTTTTGGTGTTCTTTATCAGTTGGCCAAGACAGAAATGTTTTAATCTGTGTGCATTGCTTTTGAGCAAGTCTTTACACAGAAAAGGTTTCAGAAAGGTATTTTTCAGGTTCTTCTGACAAGGCTTCAATTTTGGAAAATGCTGTTTGTTTATAGTGGCAACTTATAAACCCTTTGTGATAAGAACATACACTCAACAAAAATATAAACGCAACACCTTTGTTACTGCTCCCATTCCCCATGGGATGGACGTAGAGACCTAAAATTCATTCCAGGTCTTGACCTGACTCCAGCTCGTCGCCGTAACAGACTTGTGTGGGCAAATGCTCACATTCGATGGCGTCTGGCACGTTGGAGAGGTGTGCGCTTCACGGATGAATCATGGTTCACATTGTTCAGGGCAGATGGCAGCTGAGAATGTCCCAGTTCTTGCATGGCCAGCATACTCACCGGACATGTCACCCATTGAGCATGTTCGGGATGTGCTTGACCGGCGTATACGACAGCGTGTACCAGTTCCCACGAATATCCAACAACCTCGCACAGCCATTGAAGTGGAGTGGACCAACATTCCACAGGCCACAATTGACAATCTGATAGACTCCATGCGACGATGTGTTGCACTGCATGAGGCAAATGGTGGTCACACCAGATACTGACCGGTTCTGGGTCCCCAGACCCCCAATAGCGCAAAAAACTGCACATTCCAGGGTGGCCTTTTGTTGTGGGCAGTCTGAGGTACACCTGTGCACTACTCATGATGTCAGATCAGCATCCTGATGTGGCACACCTGTGAGGTGGGATGGATTATCTCAATATAGCAGATGTGCCCACTACCACACATTTGGACTGATTTGTGACCACTGTTTGGGAGGGATGGTTATATTGTGTATCTGGAATGAATTTTAGGTCTCTACGTCCATCCCATGGGGAATGGGAGCAGTAACAAAGGTGTTGCGTTTATATTTTTGTTGAGTGTAGTTACCACAGTCCAAGTCATACCTTCAAAAAGTATGCACTTTGTGCTCTTGTGGACCCATCCAAAATTTTTCCTGTGATTTGGCTTGGTATTGGATAAATGTGAGGGAAATTTTACAAAAATAACATAAATACACCTATGTTTTCAAATACATTACAAAAAACGTAAACATGCTATGTCATTATGATCAAAACAGCTTTTCAACATACCTCACACTGCAAATAGATTAGGCCATCTATTACCTTATAAAACAAATAAATAAATACATATAAATAAAAACAGAACTAAGGAATACGATTCATTAAGTAAATTGTACAATGGAGTGTATTTAAAGCAGAATTTAACATTAGTTTTATGACAACATAAAAGGATTTTTATGTCAAGAGGTACCTCATCTGAAATGTTTGTCTGGTCAAACAGGGATTTCAAACTTGAAATACCAATAGAGTTTGGTCCAGCTACTCCCACAAGGTAATCTGTGAGAAAGCATATGCTGTAGTCAACAGATATCATTTTCTTTTTGCATGCTGCAACCATCATCCATTTCAGTCTTCTAGGAGCTTTGTCTGGTTGTAGTTCTTTTTTCTCCTCCTCTCCCCTCATCTATTAATTAAATTGTTTTCTGACCTTCCTAACTGTTTCCGACCTGTTTTCCCAATGTGATGTTTAAGCAATATATGTATGGTCAGAAGGGGGTGAAATTTTCATTGCAGTTGTACGTGTAACATTGCATGTGATAATAAAAGGCTTGATTGGTTGATTATTCAACATGAGTTGACATTTACCTGACATTGTGAAGGAGTCACAGTTTCTGTAAGGATGTAAGAACATAACATGTGGATTTGTTACACTTCTTTTTCACAAGTTAATAACAATCAATAATTTTCATTCCATTATTAACAAGCTATCACACGATGTCCCAGGGACAATATCTACACGATGTCCCAGGGACAACATTTACACGATGTCCCAGGGACAATATCTACACCAGGGGTGTCAAACTCAAATATACAGTGGGCCAAAATTCAAAACTGGAACAAAGTCGCGGGCTAACATTAATATTTATTGAAAAAAATCTTCCTCCAGATATAACAAGGAACCTTTTCTTACAGACTCAAATAAGTTTTGCTGAAAAACTGAATATGGAATAAGCAACGCTTAATACTGAACGATATATAACTTATATAAACATATATAACTTAATATTGCACACATGCAAAATTGAAATTCCAATTAATTAACATATCACTGGAATGCATTTCTTAAATAAAAATTGTATTTGCAGCCTTCTGATTTAAATTTTAGCAGTAAACTTTTTCCCCAGGCTAATAATAAATGTAAAAATAAAATAACAATAATAAACCACTTAACTAATAAAAATATCATTAAACGTGAAACCATTCAAGCCCATGTCTGGGAGTAGCAAGACAAATTGCACAAAGAAAATGGTAATTATAGCTCAGTTTGCTACACACTGATCTACTCTGATGCGTCCAAGCCAGACACCTGGCACCTCTTCTTGGATGCTAGTTCCTCAATGTCTGGGCTCAGGCTCTGAGCTGAGGAAATCCTCAGGATCGAGTGAAGGTGTTCATCGGTCAGACGTCTCCTGTGAGATGTTTTGGCCATCTTCATTGAGGAGAATAGTTGCTCACATAGGTAAGTGCTGCCGAACATTGAGAGCATCTGAGCAGCGTGGGTGCGGAGCCCAGGCATTGTGTCAGGGATGAAATGTGGAAATTGTGAAGCGCCCACAGCATCATACTTTGATTTCAGCGTGTCACTACACTGGAGTTCAATCAGCTCCATTTGGAGGTTTGTTGGTGCTTTTGCCACGTCAACTGCAAAAGGATTACTGAGCAGTTCAAATCGACATTTCTGGGCATCAAAGTCGGCAAACCGCCGGGTAAACTCAGTACTGAGTACGCAGAGTTTTCCAGCAAACTGTGCACATGGGAACACAGCAGTAGAGATTTGCATGTTCATCGTTTGGCAACAGGGAAAATGGCCCAGGTTTCCTTGTAGCATCTGATTCTGCCACAGGCACAATTTCGTTTTAAAAGCCCTCACTGCAGCGTACATATCTGTGATGATCAGGGGCGGAGCGTGGGGGTGGCTTACTGGGCTTATTAAGCCCGGGTTGTTTTGTCAGAAGCCCGGGGTCTTTTGGAGTGTAATTTTTCATAGTTAGATGCCTGGCTGACAACTGTATAAAACAAAAAGTACACACAATATTCGAAGCACACAGTGCACACTGTGGGAATTTACGACTGTGCGTGAATCCCCCTGATATTGGTATGATCCGAGCTCAGGCACTAAGCGACTGAGCGAGGGGGCGGGGCAGCTGCCGCCTGTGTGCGCTGTTGGAGAAACGGAGCCAGCCATACTAAGGAGAGCTTAAGTTTGACCAGGTACCAAAGCAAATCATTCGTACCGTACAAATAATGTAAATATGACGGTGCATCACGAAAGATTGATATCAAACTGATCACTTGACCAATATTACGTTACTTGCTCTTCAAGTGAATCAACAAATAGCAAAATGAAAAGCCGAACAAATGCTATTTCTTTAGAGAGTCTTAGCTTACGTGTGTTTATTTCATATTTTCAGTTCTTACCCTCCCCGACTAAATCGGTTTCAGTTATGTACTGAAATATAAGAATGGACATTAGAGGCTTCTTTCAAAGAAAAAACTCAGGTAAATGTTATTTTATATATTATACTTTGTATGTTGTTCAGTATATTTCTATGCAAAACAAGAGGGGTTTCAGTACACAGCAGGATATTCACATTTGTAACCAGATATTTACATACACTTTAGGGAGAAAACATAAAAATTTTTACTGTCCATCCATCCATTCGCTTCCGCTTATCCTTTTCAGGGTCGCGGGGGGGCGCTGGAGCCTATCCCAGCTGTCATAGGGCGAAAGGCGGGGTACACCCTGGACAGGTCGCCAGTCTGTCGCAGGGCAGTACATTTTTACTGTACAACATCAATTTAGAGTAAACTTTTGTTTTAGATAAATATTGAAATATCTTTTGAATTAGTTAAATGTCAGAATAAAAAGAGGGAGCTGTCTATTTTAATCACTTTCATCAAATTTAGGAGTACATATACACTAAGTTTATTGCTAATTAATAAGAAAACTCCAGACGATTCCATTCTGAGCTGCAGAAGCTTCTGATAGGTTAGTAGAGCCCATGTGAGTAAACTGGTGGCACACCTGTGGATGCATATAAGACAAAACACAGAGCCTGTTTCTGTGACATGGGAACATCAAGAGATGTCAACCAAAACACCAGGAAAAGAACTGTGGAGCTCCATAAGTGTGGCTCAAGTTTGAATACAATTTGGTGCCATTTTCAATTAAGAAATACAGATAGGTTCTCTCTCTTTCTTAAATTTAACAAATATGTTTTTATATTTATCAATCTAAAAAAATAAACATTTAGTCTGATTTGATCTTACAATTAAAAAAGTGTTTGTGTTTTGATCTGAAGAGTACATAAATATCTGGTTTCAACTGTATATTTGATGATTGTCAGCACAAAGAGGGAGAGAGGAACAGAGAGGGAGAGAGAGGAGCAGAGATTGAGATGGAGAATGAGGACAGAACAGAGATGAACAAGAGCAGGTGAGACACACATGTTAGTCAAATGGTCCTTTGCCAAAAGTATCACCGTATCATAGGTCCTCATGTATCTCGTACCTAGTGTTTCTTTTTAGGTTTGTTATTTTTCAAATTATAATAATTATATAAACGTTTCTCAATCTAAATAGTGGACTTTGGTAGAATTAAAAAAACAAGTGTAGTGCAGGTCTATGATGATTTTTAGTGCTACTATCATCTAGTTCTGATTCTGGTTCTGTCTTGGTTAAGTCCTCAGTAGTCCTGATTTTGAACTGTTGTAGTCCTGTTTTAATTCCGGATCAGTTCTGGGTCTGGTTGAATTGGGGTTTAGTCCTCGTGTCTTGATACAGCCCCGACTTTGTTCTGCCTTGCTGCTTAATTAAAAAACTAGTTTAAGGTGTCCTGCACATGTGATATATATTTTTCCCTATATGAAGTCCCACATGCATACTACCCTTTTGGGCTAAGCCCCAGGTGTTTCAAATGTCTGGCTCCGCCTCTGGTGGATACACTTGTCTCCCCTTTAAAGGAGACGATCCAAGTCATCCTTAAATGTTAGTGCTTTCAAATACACAAACATTTTTGAAGGACAAAAATGAACATCCAGCTTTGACTGTAATACAAAATAAATCTTTGCATGTGTGTTTTCAAACTCTCAGATGGGCAGCATATCAGTCTTGGACTGTCTGACCTGCAGCACTGAATGACCACCACACATGAGCATGTTCCTGCAACATTCAGCATCTGATCTGTCATCTGTGTGCTTCTGCTTTTGGTAAGTAGAGTTACCCAACTCCAGTAACTCTAAACACATGCCATCCATTTCTGACGGCCTGGTTACTTCCTGTCAGTTACTTTAGAAACCATGTGGTCACCTGACCTAACACTGTTTCTTCTTCTTCCCCTTAATGTTCAAGTGTCACATGTCAAACAGCTGGAGAGGAAACTACACCAGTGTACTGGGATGTTTCAGCAACATGTGCCAGATGCTGTTCCTTCATGGTGACATCACCAGAGACAGCCCCGCCCACCTCAGGACCTCGCCTTGATCATGATGATTATAATGATGACAGCGAGCGGAACTGAGACTGTAAAAATCCACGACCAGAATGTTTCTTTCTAATTATTAATGAATACTGAGAGCCTCTTTCTGTGTTTTGTCTGTTTTGTTTTTTTTTACCTCATTTGTTACTAACAAAGTTCACAAACTCACACAGTTTACATTTAGATTTAGATTTAAGTATTTATTGTCATGAAATTGCGTTTGGGGCTTCCATACAAATACAATAATGAAGAAAATAATAAATACCCCTTAAAACCCAAGTGTAAAAATTTAACCCAGTGTGACTCCAGTGCAATAAGACAATCCTTAGCAACAACATAAGAACATGACAAGTAATGTTCATAAGAAATTCAGACAAAGACCTGAGAAACGTGACAAAGTACAGCAATGCAACCCATTCAATATTATTGTACTGTGAGATATGATGTTAGATACGATAGTTATCTATTTAAGAAAGAGGGGGGGGGGCAGGAGGGGGGAAAGAGAATAAAGATATGATGCAACAATGCAGACCAGTTCAGTGCTATTAAGAAGTTGGATATGGTTATTGTCCGTGAGAGGGGGGCAGAGAGTTCAGGAGCCTCACAGCCTGTGGATACAGGCTGTTGGCCAGTCTGGATGTTCTGGCCTGTATAGACCTGTACCTTCTCCCTGAGGGCAGCAGATAGAAAAGGTGGCGCGCAGGGTGATGTTGGTCCCGCAGGATACTGTGCACCCTCCTCAGACAGCGAGTGGGGAAGATATTACTAATCTCTGGCAGACTTGTTCCAATAATTCTGCCAGCTTCTTTCACCACCCGCTAGAGTGCTTGCTGATCGGCCTTGGTGCAGCTGGGGAACCACACTAGAAATCCATACGTCAGGACGCTGCTGATGGCACAGTTGTAGAAGTTCAACATCAGAGATCTAGGAATGTGTGCGCTCCGCAGTCTCCTCAGGTAGTAGAGGCGCTGTTGGGCCTTCCGTGCAACTGAGGTGATATGGTTGCCCCAGGACAGGTCCTCGGTCACAGTTACCCCCAAAAATTTCATTACATTCTGTATGTTTCCATCTTTACCAGCCACACTCTAACTGCATTTAAGAAAATGATCCTTAGAAATCATCCTTTTTCTCTTTTGTAATTGATGATAATTCAGTGAATATACTGCGCTGCTTCCTTTTATTGCGTCACACATTGCTTTAAGTTTTTCAGTGTCCAGTTATTTTTTACTGCTGTTTGAATTCTCTGTATGTTTGACCCTGTAGACTGTTTGATGGACTGCTTGTCTTCCTGTTTGTAACCGCCGCCTGTTTTTTAATAAAGATTTGGATTTCTGACTTCAACACAGCCTCTGCGTGTCCTCCCTTTGTGTCCTCTTCCTCTGTGAATGTGTTGCATGTGTCACAGATTCATTTTATTAACAGCTTTCCCACAGTGAGTTGCATCAGCATTCATTCACAGCACATTTCAGAAGGATTCAGATTAATACAGTGATCTTACAGTCAGAATGATCCTGACAGAGTGCCACTGTAAATGATCTTTCATCAGGTACATTTTAAAGTTCAGTATTTCAAAGCAGGAGTTATGAAGAATCATGCTGGCATTAGGACTAATAATATGCACTTACTAATAATATGTACTCTGCCCGCAGCTCTTTGAGTATGGGGTAGATAAGGGCGCAGAGAAACCCTTATTACTAATTTGTATTATAATTCAATTTTCATGAAATATTCATATTCAGTATCGGTCCTTTTATATTATAACCACGTATCCACCCAGGCTCATGGTGGGCAGGGCTCTGTCCTGGGATGCTTGAGTACAAGGTAATGTAGACCCTGACCAGGTATCCAGTCTGTCAGAACTGTTTTCAATATTTGTTTCAAAAACATGAGTGACAACAAAAATCCAACTAGGATTCTTGCATATGATGAATGAAGTCTGTCTTTGACTGTATTGTCCAGCTGCTCCATCAAACCCCCAGCAGGTGAACCTTATTCATGACATAACACGGCAACAATGTAAAAAATGAAACAGCAACAGTCTAAATGTAAAGTGCATTCTAAAGTCCTCTTCAATAAATCATATGCAAAGAGTCATTCGGGACTGTAAAACGTGAACTACAGAACCCAGAGTCTTCATCATTAAATCTCTGGTTGCTTCATTTTTCTATCCTATATCAGATACTTTAAGGTTAGGTTAGGTAAAGTTGCATTCTCATGGTGAGGCAAAGTGCTTTATGTGTGTGTGTGCGTGTCATGAACGGCTATAAAAGGCCTATAATTAAAGAACAAAGCGGGGTTTGAGTTCGAGTTGCAGCGACTGTCACTACTTGTAAAAGGAACGCAGCCTTCCTGCGGCGGACAGCTAATAACAGGAATCGGACGCGGTCCACCCAAGTCCACAGCAACCACCATAGCAACCGCCTAGCATGACCTTAAAAACATATTCTGTCTTCATAACTATCAAAAACATGAAATGATTTGCAAAGTGTGAAAGTGTTACAGCTGCAGAGAGCTATGGCGGTATCTTTGGAAGCTGTTTACATAGCTAATAATATACGATGTAACCATGGAGACAGTCAGTCACGTGAGCTAGCGGTGCACGTTTACTACAGTGAATAAGGTGATTGTGTGCACAGCGTCCACACGCTGCAGAGGGTAAAGACATTACTTCAATATTGTTTTATATTGATATATATTTGCCTTCTGTTGACCATCACTTCAGGTTCACCATCACAGTTTCAGCAGACAGATGCACACTGTCTAAATATGAACACATTCAAAAACTCATGTCTCAGAAATAAGCACAGCTGTTCATGTTTGTCATTAGAGTTTTATTTGTAAGAAAATTATGAGCTTCATATTGTGCATCAAATAAAAGAACATTTCACAACTCTGAGTCAACAGAAACAGGAAACAGAAATGTCTCTAATGTAGACGTGTACAGTGTAGTGTAAGCATTAAAAGATCATAAAGGAAACACTAACATTTATGTGAAACTAATTGTAATAAAAAAAATGAGCAGGTGCTTTATAGATGTAAAAGAAAGAATCTGAAAACAACACTTTTTTGGTCTAAGTGATCAAAGTAGAAAACAGAACTGATGTTCAAGAACAAACCGTAGCTGCACTAATATTACACATCTCCATTGTTGTGGTGAACAGACATGTTGCTTTTAAAACCACATGCAGTGTGTGACTGTGACTGTTCACTGAGACCATGAACGCCACTTCGCTGAAGCCTTCGCCTTCGTCTTCTTCTTCTTCTTCTAAATTGGAAGCAGAAGGAGCACGAGCTGCTTTGATCTACTGAAAGGAAAAAGCAGAACATCTGAGCTGAAACCATTAAGACAGGAACAATCATTCAATGCAGTGTCTCAGGTGGCTTAGCCTGTTACAACTGTTGATACAAGCTAAATACGGTTAACACACAGTGTCAGGGAGCTCCAGTGTGGGAACTAGTGGCTTTAGGTTTGTAGTCATTTAACTTTCATCCATTCATTTAATTCAGGAGGAAGAAATGTCAGGTGGGTGCAGGCTGGTTACATGCATTTGGTCCCATGCTGTCTTTAACTAAATGACTTGGTTCACTTTATGGCTGGGCTGTATGTGGGGTTATATCATGTTATTTGGGCAGGAGTTCCTGTCCCCTGTTAGACTTAGAAAGTTTCTCCATAAGTAGAGTTTCTAACTCTTCTAGCACATCTGTGGCTGACAGCTTTTTGGTGGCTCTTTTTACCCCACACTGGCTGTGAGTGTGTAAATAGCCCCACTAGTTCTTTTGGGTTGCAGTTAACTTGGGAGGAAGAGGTGGGTCTGCCATGACTAGATGAATAACAATTATCTGGGATACATAAATTTCATAATGCATGCATGTATCTCTATAAACCTGCCTGAGGGCTGCCATTTTTTACATTCAGTTATTTCTTTGTTGAATCTAAATAATGAATGTGTTACAGTTAGACTGACACTGGTCAGTGTAAATGGCTCATTGGGACACAGAAACCTTTAAATTAAACCCTATCACCTGATATCGAGTGTCAAACAATATCAAAGCTGTAAACGCTGTTTACAGTCAGAATTTATAAAACTATGATTGTAAATAAATTCAAACAAGTGAGCTTTTCTCTTTGTGCTGAATATCAACACTGTGGTTTCTTAGACTGTAAGCTTTACTTCAGCACAACCAGTTGTAGAAGCTGCCACTCCAAATGTCTTTGATAACAAGAAAAAAATACCTTTTCAGTCCACGGCCTGAAGTTCTTCTCTGACATCTTCTGCCATCAGCTTTGTCTGCTGGTTTGAAGACAATAAACCACAAAAAGATGATTTAGTCACTTTGTCTGCGTCATGCAGCTCGAATGTGTCGTGTAACGATGTTGAATAGCCGTCGTTATCCCTCTGCTGTGTCAGTAGGATTGTACTGTACAGCATCTCATTGATATGTGAGGAATGCTAATGTAACACGATAACAGACTTACATCATTAAAACATAAAGGACAGGAGATATTTAGATATTTTTATATTTATATTACAGTTTATAGCTGACGGATATTACTAAATAGATAGAATTTACTAAATAGCTGGATGAACATGAAAAATATGTCTATAATAACAAATGACCATGAGAGCCAGTAGAATTAATTCAACTGGACACTCAAAGACGTCCTTAAATGCTCTTTAAGTGGCAGAACAGATGAACAAACAGTTAATCGCTTACTTGAGATGAAATCTGCTCAGCTACTTTGAAAACAGCTTCTAACTGGTTCCTCCTTTAACAGGATGACTGCTCAGGGGTAAGGCCATCATGCAGTCCAGCAACCTTTATGGTTCTGCTTTGATTCACCAGGAACTATTAGGGAAACCTTCCAGCGCCTCCTGTGAAAGACACAGACATAAACACACAAACATTTATTAACATGTTCCACAGTCTTCCAGTTTGATTTTCTCATCCTGTGGACAACAATGTACATGGATGCAGGTTTATTGTTAACTTTTGTAAGGTTTATTTAGTGAACATATCCAGCTGCAGCTCCACTGTGATCCTGAACTGGATAAGCACTTAAGAAATGTGTCAATAAATGGACAAACATCAGCTTACTATATTTATCCAAACAGACGGGACCAATAATGCTTCACTGAGTCAGAGACTTTAACGTCTCTTCTATGTAAGAATGTCTCGTGCTGATATACCTGCAAACTTGACAACAAAGGTTTTTCAGACTGCATGTAGCTGTCCTCTATGTCAGCTCACACATTTACATTCATGTCACACTTATTTCTGCTTTCCCATTTTATAATTGTGTGGATGCCTTAATAGGCATCCACACTATTGAGATCCTGTTTCTCTTTCTTCTTTATTATTATTCCGGGTGTTTCCGTACACTTTTTGCCGTGGATCTACTTCCACAATTTTTGTGCGATTTTCACCGTTCAAACTCTAAACTGTTCTGCTCTTTCTGCTAATGCCGGCTATGACTTTTGGTGTTTATTACTATTATACTTTTTAAAATATTACACTTTTTTCCTTTAATTTGTCCCATTGAAATGAATGGGAAACTTCCACAATTCTGCTAAAACTTTCTTGTCTTTGAAACTTAACTACTGCCTCATACTTTCACCTAGAAACTCCATTCAAACTTTAAAATGTTCTCAAATGATTTGGCTATTCCTGTATGATTCAGCTTTTTCAGATCTTCTACCGTTTTAATCTTATCCCTCTTTGAGTTTTCAGTTGCAAAATTGTGATTTTTCAGAAAATACATGCGTTGCTATGGTTGCTATGCAATTAACTCAGAGGGGACAGTGAAACTGTTTGAATTTTCTCTTCATGTCCAAACAACTTCTTGCTACTCGCTCAATTTCCACTCAAGCCCCACAAATTATACATCAAAACGTAGGTATTTTTGCTGGCTTTCAGAAAATGTCACTATCATTGTTGTGGGACTCATAGATATTTTGCAAATCTCCTCAGAGTAACACAAAGTCAGAAAACTCTCCATATAAACTCAATGGAGAGTTTGTTCAAAATCACCGCTGGATTTCTCTAATGAGAGGCATTTTCAAATTGTCATATCTCCTTAACGAAGCGAAGTTAAGACATGAGGCTTGTCCCCGTATATGTTCAGACACCCCTGACACTCACAATTCAAGAATTTCTTTCTCACCTATTACCGTTCTGAAATGAGTTGGACTTGTTTGAGGGTAGGAAATTTGTCCCTCGCTCAGATTTCATCAGATTTCAATCTCTGGAAATGAACCACTTTTTTCTCTCGTCATATCTTTTTGATGGATTTCCACAGAGCCCTGAAAATTTCCATGACTGTTCACCAAAGCCTGCTGTTTCTTACGGTGAAAGAATGATTTTGATGCTCCATATAGATTTAGAGTTACCAAAGGTTGTTTGAGCGCAAGTCAAGGCAGTTTTTGCTTCGCCTCTACTCAGTTACAGTGTATTACAAGTCATATATCTTTAATAATTTATGTTTTATCTCTGAATTATGAAGACCTGAAGATTCCCCCATCTCTTCTGAATAAAACGATGCCTGAATGACCGTTCTAGCCTCTACGGTTAGGAAATTATGGCCATTTGTTCGAGGGGAATCCTGAATGTCAGAAATACACTGAAGAAAACTCACACCTCTCTCTGTGTCTGTGTGTGTAAGGGCTGACTACAGCAGGTGCAGCTAATTTAACTGACCTACATATACCAAGCCCAGACTCTCAACAGCTCCTGTTCCCTTTACTGTCTGTGTATGTGTGTCTGTGTATCAATATTTCTCCTATGTTTAGGTATTACTCCTCAATCATAGTATTTCTGCTAAAGCAAAGTACTTCTACTACATCTTAGTACTTCTGCTAAATCATAGTATTTCTGCCAATTCATAGTATTTTTGCAAAATCATGGTATTTGTGCAAAATCATGGTTTTGGGGCCAAATATTTCTGTTATTTTATAATATATGTGCTGAATATAATATGTGCCAAATCATAGTATTTATCCCAAATTATAGTATTTATGCCAAATTACAGTATTTCTGCTAAAACGCAGAAATAGTACCTTTTAGCAGGAATTTCTACCAAAAGATAGTACTTCTGCTAAATCAGAGTATTTCTGCTAAACCAGAGTATTCCTGCCAAATCATAGTATTTGTACTGAAACATGGTACTTCTGCCCAATCATAGTATTTGTACTAAATCATAGTACTTGTGCCAAATCATAGTATTTATACCCAATCATAGTATTTCTGCTAAATCATAGCATTTGTGCCAAATCATGGTATTTGTGCAAAAACATAGTATGTCTGCAAAACCATAGTATATCTCTTATGTTATAGTATTACTACTAAGGGATAGTATTTCTGCCAAATCATAGTATGTGTGCCAAATCGCAGTATTTATACCAAATCACAGTATTTGTGGTAAAACATAGTATTTCTGCCATATTGTGGTATTTGTGCAAGAACATTGAACTGTTATGTTATAGTATTACTACTAAGTCATAGTATTTCTGCATTGTTATAGTATTTGTACTAAAACGTAGTATCTCTGCCAAGTCATAGAATTACTGCAATTTCATAGTTTTTTTTAGGAAATCTGTTATGTTATAGTATTACTACTAAGTCATAGTATTTCTGCCAAATCATAGTATTTGTGCCAAAGCATCGTATTTGTATGGAGTCATAGTATTTCTTCTAAATCATAGTATTTCAATCAAATCTCAGTAGTTGTTGTTAAAACGCAATATTATTGCCAAATCATAGTATTTGTACCCAATCATAGTATTTCTGCTAAATCATAGCATTTGTGCCAAATCATGGTATTTGTGCAAAAACATAGTATGTCTGCAAAACCATAGTATATCTCTTATGTTATAGTATTACTACTAAGGCATAGTATTTCTGCCAAATCATAGTATTTGTACTAAATCATAGTACTTGTGCCAAATCATAGTATTTGTTGAACATCATAGTATTGGAACCAAAACATAGTATTTGTCCCAAAGCATCGTATTTGTATTGAGTAATAGTATTTCTTCTAAATCATAGTATTTCAATCAAATCTCAGTAGTTGTGTTAAAATGCAGTATTATTGCCAAATCATAGTATTTGTACCCAATCATAGTATTTTTGCCAAATCGTGGTATTTGTGCCCAATTAATAATTCTGTTATGTTATAGTATTACTACTAAGTCGTAGAATATCTGTTATGTTATAGTGTATCTGCGGAATATAGTATGTGTGCCAAATCGTAGTATTTACACCAAATCACAGTATTTTTGC
The DNA here is from genome assembly GCF_057381845.1 of Rhamphochromis longiceps. NCBI lineage: Eukaryota > Metazoa > Chordata > Actinopteri > Cichliformes > Cichlidae > Rhamphochromis > Rhamphochromis longiceps. The sequence goes on along the minus strand of NC_140559.1, from coordinate 8,574,035 downwards.
TAAAACATATTGTGGTATTTGTGCAAGAACATTGAACTGTTATGTTATAGTATTACTACTAAGTCATAGTATTTCTGCGTTGTTATAGTATTTGTGCTAAAACGTAGTATCTCTGCCAAGTCATAGAATTACTGCAATTTCATAGTTTTTTTTAGGAAATCTGTTATGTTATAGTATTACTACTAAGTCATAGTATTTCTGCCAAATCATAGTATTTGTGCCAAAGCATCGTATTTGTATGGAGTCATAGTATTTCTTCTAAATCATAGTATTTCAATCAAATCTCAGTAGTTGTTGTTAAAACGCAATATTATTGCCAAATCATAGTATTTGTACCCAATCATAGTATTTCTGCTAAATCATAGCATTTGTGCCAAATCATGGTATTTGTGCAAAAACATAGTATGTCTGCAAAACCATAGTATATCTCTTATGTTATAGTATTACTACTAAGGCATAGTATTTCTGCCAAATCATAGTATGTGTGCCAAATCGCAGTATTTATACCAAATCACAGTATTTGTGGTAAAACATAGTATTTCTGCCATATTGTGGTATTTGTGCAAGAACATTGAACTGTTATGTTATAGTATTACTACTAAGTCATAGTATTTCTGCATTGTTATAGTATTTGTACTAAAACGTAGTATCTCTGCCAAGTCATAGAATTACTGCAATTTCATAGTTTTTTTTAGGAAATCTGTTATGTTATAGTATTACTACTAAGTCATAGTATTTCTGCCAAATCATAGTATTTGTGCCAAAGCATCGTATTTGTATGGAGTCATAGTATTTCTTCTAAATCATAGTATTTCAATCAAATCTCAGTAGTTGTTGTTAAAACGCAGTATTATTGCCAAATCATAGTATTTGTACCCAATCATAGTATTTCTGCTAAATCATAGCATTTGTGCCAAATCATGGTATTTGTGCAAAAACATAGTATGTCTGCAAAACCATAGTATATCTCTTATGTTATAGTATTACTACTAAGGCATAGTATTTCTGCCAAATCATAGTATTTGTACTAAATCATAGTACTTGTGCCAAATCATAGTATTTGTTGAACATCATAGTATTGGAACCAAAACATAGTATTTGTCCCAAAGCATCGTATTTGTATTGAGTAATAGTATTTCTTCTAAATCATAGTATTTCAATCAAATCTCAGTAGTTGTGTTAAAATGCAGTATTATTGCCAAATCATAGTATTTGTACCCAATCATAGTATTTTTGCCAAATCGTGGTATTTGTGCCCAATTAATAATTCTGTTATGTTATAGTATTACTACTAAGTCGTAGAATATCTGTTATGTTATAGTGTATCTGCGGAATATAGTATGTGTGCCAAATCGTAGTATTTACACCAAATCACAGTATTTTTGCTAAAACATAGTATTTCTGCCATATTGTGGTATTTGTGCAAGAACATTGAACTGTTATGTTATAGTATTACTACTAAGTCATAGTATTTCTGCGTTGTTATAGTATTTGTGCTAAAACGTAGTATCTCTGCCAAGTCATAGAATTACTGCAATTTAATAGTTTTTTTTAGGAAATCTGTTATGTTATAGTATTACTACTCAGTCATAGTATTTCTGCCAAATCATAGTATTTGTGTGAATTTGTATACTGTAATATCACTGTATTATGTAGTGGCTAAGTAGGGGCTGTTTACTAAGTGCATCAGTGTAAATAGGTCATCTCTTGTGTTGGAGTGCCCTCTTGTGGCGCCTTTTGGGTAGTGCCTTAGTAAACGGGAACCCTGTAAAAAGTGGCATCAGACTGATTTGTAGTGGAGGAATTTGTTACCAGTTTTCTTAATCTTCAATCTGTATGCATGTTGTAATGCATACCCTGTTCTTAATCATAGAAACCACACCATATCACCTCTCCACATCCTCCTACTGTATGCCATACCTCCCTGTACCATCCATCTGACCGCAATAAACTCCACCTGTGGTAATCTAATCCCTGGATGTCAGCCTCTCCTTCTGACCGAGGATAGTTATAGTATTTGAGCCAAATCATAGTATTTGTGCCAAAGTATAGTATTTCTTCCAAATCATAGTATAACTGCACAATAAAGGTTCTTGAGCCACATCAGTGTTTGTGCCAAATCTTAGTATTTCTTCTAAATCCTAGTAATTCTGCTCAATGATAGAATTTCTGCTATGCTTTAGTACTTTTTTCCTAGATTGTAGTACTTCTGCTAAGTCAAAGTATTTCATGTAAATCATAGTATTTCTACCAAGTCCCAATGTTTCTGCTAAATCATAAATAATGTTTTAGTACAAATTGTATGATTTGGTGGAACTTTCTGTGTTCCAGCAAAAATGCTATGATTTGGCAGGAAAAAAATATTATTTAGTATAAATACTAAGTTTTAGCAGAAATACTATGTTTAAACTTTAAAAAATTCTGCTATTTCTGCTGATGTGTGTTATGACTTTTGACCATTGAAATGAATGGAACACATTATCAATGTGGTCACTGATTTTGCATGATGGGCTGAGCTGTGTTTTACCTCAGTGAGATAAGCATCCGTTCTCAGACTGGGAGGCCTGGGTTCAAATCCAGCTTATGGCAACATTTCTTTCACTTAACAGTTAAACTTTTTTTAAACTCTTTTCAACACAAATTTCATTTTTTTCACCCCTTTTCAGCAAAATTTTCGATTTTTTTAACCCCTTTTCAGCACAAATCCAAACTTTTTCAGCTCTTTTTCAGCAAAAACCTCTTTTCAGCAGAATTCTGCTCATTCAACTCTTTTCAGCAAAATTTTCAGTTTTTTCTGCTGTTTTCAGAAAAAAAACTCTTTTCAGCAGAATTCTGCTCATTCACCTCTTTTCAGCAGAAATTCTGCTGATTGAACTCTTTTCAGCAGAATTTTCACCCCCTTTTTTTTTGCCCAAATTCTGCTAGCACAATTGTCAATCTCTCCACCTTTTCTTTGTGAGAAAGTGTTTGGCTCAGTGAGCTAAATAGCTGCCCTTTGACCAGGAGGGCCAGGTTCGAATCCTGCTCAGGGCATCTTTTTTTTTTTTTTGTTGTTGTTTCAACTTTTTCAGCTTTTTTCAGCAGATATCTTCAGCCGTTAAGGCATCCACACTGCATTTTCGCAGGAAATGCAAATTTTTCTAGTTATTACTTACATTTTGATTAGATACCTTGAGTTTGTAAATGATCAGATTACATAATTGGAATACAATGTATCCAATTCAGGGCTGCGGGAGGATGAAGCCTATCCCAGCTGATACAGGACAAAGACAGGCTGCCAGTTTATTGCAGGGCTAACACGATATGTGTAACAGAAAATCCACTTAAATGTTTGATATTTCTTATAATAATCATAATTATGACTATTATTTAAAGGTTTCTTTATAAATACATTTTGATTTTTTATAACCTCTAAAATATAAACCTGAGCTGTTTCAGATTCTGACCTCTGACCTCACTGCAGCTCCCTCTTGGAAGTACGTCTGCTTCTTGTCTACCCCCAGTGTTGACCGCCTGCCCTTGATATCACGTACTGTACCTGAGGAACAAAAAAGGACAAACACTTGCCTTCATTTAAGAAGTACATTCATACAGAGGTAATCTATGGAAACACACTAGTTCACCCTTTGGGAGGAATCAGTTCCTGTGAAACATTTCTGTAAATGAACATCATGTGGAGAATGAATGAAATGAGTTCTTCAGGTGACTCAGCAGTCCCACACTGACAAATGAAATCTAGTTAAACTATTAAGCATATTTGCTCTTCTGAAATCTGTGTTAAACAACAACAAACATAAATTAGTAACAAAAATACAGCTGAGTAGAGGCTTTACAAACCACCAGCAGCCATAATGCTAAATTTTAATCTTCAAATGTTTCTGAGCCGTCTTGAACCTACTTTTAACACATTAAAGTCCCACAGTCAATGCAGCCTGACTCAATCCTAGATGTTCAGCACACAGAGACACAGAGGTGCCGTTTAAAGTTTAGTGATAACCTGAGTCACTGATCATTTGCAGTATTACAGAGTCTGGCAGTCTTTGCATGATGTCCACGTCACTGTAAGTTTCTAGCTGACTCTCAGGTGTGACAGGTGTGCCAGCAGGAAAGAGTAATAATAACCTGCATCCTGAGGTTTGTCATGCAGGATTAAAGCAGCCAGGCTTTGTTCACACAGCTAGGATTGTATTTTACACTGACCCTGGGTCAGTATAAGTATCATACAGTTTAAACGAAGCACTGAAACTTGCACATATTTATTACAGATGCACTGAAGCTAATCGAGATATTTGCTGTCAATCTGTGGCTGCGATTAAACACTTTACTGGAAACTTTATTAACTAGTAACTTCATCAGTCATGACTAGGGTTGCCAACTCCCTGAAAAATAAATAAGGGACACCTCGTGGCCAGGGCCGGGCAACCTAGTTGTCTTCACCCTTCCCAGTGTGGTAGCTCTTTTTTGTGTGTGTGAAATTATTTTTTAACCATTTGACTTGAATTTGATTCAAGCAGATGCATATTCTTTGTGATATGACCATATGGGAAACAAATGATCATTTAGCCATTTATTTTTAGCTCAAAATGACAACATTAACACAGTAAAACAGGTCTCTTTCTTAAACAGAAGCCTGTCATGCTTAACTTTTGAGAATATAAGTAAATCTTTCTTTAAAAGAACTCTGTCCTGCTTAACTTAAAATTATATAAAATAATAGAAAACAATAGAAAGAAAAATATTCTTGTAACTGTGCACATATAGTGCATTTAGTACAATTGGCTTCAGTTGAGGTATTATTTCAGCTTTTCTAATGTAATCAGCTGCTCCTGTTTGTAAACCCGCTTGTTCCCATGATTACACATCATAACTCATCATCATTATTCATCTATGTATTACTTTTATGTATTAGTGATCTATTTGTTGTAATCATCTATCCTTGCAGTTGTTTATTACACAAAATAAATTATATTATCACACTTCTGGCCACATAGCGCTGATATTCACTGCACATGCCCATTTTAACCTTAATCAGAATCTGAATCAGAATCAGAATACTTTATTGATCCCTGGGAGAAATTATTTTTTGTTACAGTGCTCCATTTTAAACCAACATTAAGACAAGACAGACAATACGCTAACTAAGAATAGTACAATATATACATATATATACATACATACATACATAAGTCACTCATAAATAAATAGTTGGAAAAGAAACATGTGTAGCTGTAGCAGCAAACAGTGTGTTAAGTGGATGCGTTGTACAGGGAGATGGCCACAGGCAGGAATGATTTCCTGTGTCGTTCAGTGGTGCTTTTCGGTAATCTCAGTCTCTCACTGAACGTGCTCCTGTGACTGACCAGCATGTCATGGAGTGGGTGGGAGGTGTTATCCAACATTGTCTTTATCTTGGACAGCATCCGCCTCTCCGACACCACCTTGAGGGAGTCCAGCTCCATCCCCACAACATTGCTGGCCTTACGGATCAGTTTATTAAGTCTGTTGGCATCTGCGACCCTCAGCCTGCTCCCCCAGCATGCAACAGCATAGAGGATCGCACTGGCCACAACAGACTCATAGAAAATCCTCAGCATTTTCTGGCAGATGTTGAAGGACCTCAGTCGCCTCAAAAAATAGAGACGACTCTGGCCCTTCCTGTAAAGTGCTGTGGTGTTTTTAGCCCAGTCCAGTTTATTGTCAATGTGTACTCCAAGGTATTTATAGTCCTCCACAATGTCAACACTGACCCCCTGGATTGAAACAGGGGTCAAGTGTTTCCTGGTCTTCCTGAAGTCCACGATCAGTTCCTTGGTCTTTGCCACGTTGAGCTGCAGATGATTCTGCTCACACCACGTGACAAAGGAGTCGACCACAGCCCGGTACTCTGTCTCATCATCCCTGCTGATGCATCCAACCACCGCAGAGTCATCAGAAAACTTCTGAAGATGGCAGGTCTCTGTGCAGTGGCTGAAGTCTGTGGTGTAGAGGGTGAAGAGGAAGGGGGAGAGGACAGTCCCCTGTGGTGCCCCTGTGTTGTTAATCACCTTGTCAGACACACACTGTGGGAGACGTACATATTGTGGTCTTCCTGTCAGGTAATCAACAATCCAGGACACCAGAGAAGCATCCACCTGCATCGCTGCTAACTTATCACCCAGGAGGGTCGGCCTGATGGTGTTGAAAGCACTGGAAAAGTCAAAAAACATGACCCTCACAGTGCTCGCCGGCTGGTCCAGATGGGTGTAGACACGATTGAGCAGGTAGATGATGGCGTCCTCTGTTCCGAGACGAGGCTGATAAGCGAACTGAAGGGGATCCAGATGTGGTCTTACTATGGGTCGCAGCTGGTCCAGGATGAACCAGGATTAACCAGAGGGTTTAAAAAACAAACCAGTGTTTACATACCATATCTGCTTCTGCCGTGGCCTGGTGGACAAGAAAATGGTTAAGGGTTCCCCGAGCTTTCACGCCCCTCATGTTCTTCATGTGCCCATTAGAAGCATGCCTATGGAAAAAGTGCGCCGGCACACAGTGCAGTGCGCTTTATAGGTGTTATGGTGACCTTTTCCAGCCAGGTGTTTCGCTTTTCCCATTCCTCCCTGTACTTTTGCAGCCTTTTTTTATTTCTCTGAGGGAACAAACATTGCTGCTCTAATGCTGGGCTTACACTGTGCGATTTTTGGCCCATTTTGAGCCAATTTTTGAGTCGTGCGACCGATTTGGTGATCGGCCCGATTTTGGCCTTCATCGTGCATCGTGTAGTATACGTGGGGTAACGAGAAGCGATTAACACCTCGAGCAGCTCCCGATCATCAATCGCTCGTGAGCCGCTCACACTGCTCATGCGCAAACACGTAAACGTCGGTGAAAAAGACGGAGCAGCACGGCTGTGCAGCCTGTGATCTGGACACAAGCGATGGAGGCACAACTTGTAGAACTTTGGAAAGCTCATCCGAGCCTTTTCGATGTGGCATCACAAAATGATCACGACCACAACAACCGTGAAAATAGTTGGATTTACATGCTGCTCATTCACAGCTGCCTGATCAATGTTTTTCATTAGCAATTTAGCAAAGTTGATGGTGGTGGTTTGTGTGTCTGTGTGAGTGAAAGACAGAGAGAGCGACAGATTTTCTGTTATAACCTTCATTTTATGGAGGCACAGTGTGAGCACTCAGGTCGCATCAGAGCATCGGTGAGAGTGTGAGACCTGCATCGTGACCTACCAACTTCTAACCCCTGCGAGTCAATCGTGCAGTTTGAGCAGGAGCTGAATAACGTGACTGAAAAAAATCGCACAGTGTCTGCCCAGCTTTAGGTGTACTGTCGTCCGAGACTTGCACCGCAGTGTCGGCGTTTGTTTCCCTGTTGGCCATGCTTCTTGTTGTGGTCATCTGTTGTCTTCCGGTATTTTCTCCGCAAGCGACCTTTCCTCGACCAATGAGATGAGCGGTAATCTGAATTGTCATACTCGAATTGTCATAAGTGTGCTGTCAGCTCATTGGTCACAAAGCAGGAGAGGGGCTGGGAATTATGTTTTCAAACAAAGCGTTAATTCCATTAACATTTATAGACTACTCACAGCACGCACAGACTTGCAGGACACATAAGCAAGCCACGCTTGTTCATATTAGTGAATATTCACACACATAGTCAGACTTATGGAGTCTCTCACCACACTTCTTTTTCTCTTTCTATTTACAAACAAGGGATGTTTCCATATTCTCTCCACCTGTCTAAACGAAACACCCAGCATACATCATTAAACATACACGCACAATTAAGGGCATGCTGAGGTTTGTCACATGGAATGTAAATGGAGCTGGCACCAGAGGAAAGAGGTTAAAAATATTTAACCAGCTTAAAAAACTACAGGCAGATGTTGTTTTATTACAAGAAACTCACAAACCTGTCACAGGTTTAAATGAACTTAAAACACCTGAGTTTCCTAACGTGTTTGCAGCCGGTTATAATTCTAGACAACGGGGAGTAGCAATTTTAATACATAAAAATGTTAATTTTACAGTACTCGATACAGTTATAGATCCAGAGGGTAGATTTCTAATTATTAAACTATCAATATTGAACAAAAAACTATGTATTGTTAGTATATATGGTCCAAATGTTGATGAACCCTCATTCTTCCACGGTTTTTTTAGTGCACTCTCTGAACACCTTGATTGCACACTCATTCTTGGCGGTGACCTCAACCTTGGACTAAATGAAGAAATGGATAGGCTCAACACAACAGGAACTCAGCGTAATTGGCAGTCCACAAATATAATCAAACAGTATATGAACGACTTTGGTCTTTGTGATGCATGGCGCTCTCTTCACCCCACCAGTAAGGAATATACTTTTTTCTCGCATGTTCATCACTCTTACTCTCGTCTGGATTATTTTTTGGTCAGCAGCTCACTGCTGTGTGACATTTCAGACACTGAGATTCATCCTATAGCTGTCAGCGATCATGCTCCTGTATCTTTAACACTAATGCACAAGAATAATACTACGCCAAGTAAAAACTGGAGATTTAATATATCACTACTTAAAGATGAAGACTTTATTAAATACTTTAAAAAGGAATGGACTTCATATTTAGACTTTAATGACACTCCCGGAATATCTGCTTCTGTTCTATGGGAAGCAGGGAAAGCTGTGATGAGAGGTAAAATAATTTCTTTCTCATCACACAAAAAGAAAGAAGAAAACAAAAATATTCAGGAATTAGAAAAAAACATCAAATCACTAGAAGAAGCCTACGCGTCCCACCAAGATCAGGAAACATTGAACAAAATATGCAAAACAAAACTAGAATTAAATGAAACTATTAATAAAAAAACACAATTCCTTATACAAAGACTTCGCTTGCAGAATTTTGAACACAGTAACAAATCAGGTCGATTTCTAGCTAACCAGCTAAAAATAAATAAAGAAAAAACAACTATATGTGCTGCTAAAGATTTATCGGGGAACACAATATATGATCCTGGAAGAATAAACAACATTTTTAGGGATTTCTATGAAACTTTATACTCACCACAAATAAACCCATCTAAAAATGAAATTGATCTGTTTCTTGACAACGTAACTCTTCCAAAATTACTAGACAGTCAAGCAATGGAATTGGATTCGCCACTGACGCCAAGTGAACTCCAGGAAGCCCTGATAAGTATGCCCAATAATAAGGCTCCAGGTCCAGACGGCTTCCCTGCAGAATTCTACAAAGAATTCTGGACAATTTTGGCACCAGTATTCCACAGCATGTTGCAGGAAATCGAGGAAAAGGGCAGACTACCACCAAATATGAATTCTGCCAACATTAGTCTCCTGCTAAAACCAGGCAAAGACCCTTTATTTCCCTCAAGCTATCGTCCAATTTCTCTTTTAAATGTAGACCTTAAAATAATCTGCAAAGCTCTCTCAAAGAGATTAGAGAAAATGACCCCCCTCTTAATTCATCCTGACCAAACTGGTTTCATAAAAGGTCGGCACTCCTCAACAAACACTCGTAGATTACTTAATTTAATAGACTACTCATACGATAAAAACATCGAAGCCATAATATTATCTCTAGATGCAGAAAAAGCATTTGACAGAGTTAATTGGAAATTTTTATTCGCAACTTTACACAAATTTGGTTTTGGAAACTCTTTCATAAACTGGATAAGAATATTATACAATTCCCCAACGGCTCGTATCAGAACAAATGACCAGACATCCTCCAGCTTCTGTCTCCTGAGGGGCACCAGACAGGGATGCCCACTCTCCCCCTCACTTTTTGCAATTTTTATCGAACCTCTAGCAGCAGCATTTAGACAGGCTACAACAATTAAGGGCATAAAATGTAAGAACATAGAACATAAAATCAGTCTCTATGCGGATGATGTGTTGCTTTTTCTGCAAAACACACAAACCAACCTCTCTGAGGTAATTACTTTAATAAACTGGTTTTCAAGAGTTTCAGATTATTCAATTAACTGGCCAAAATCTACAGTTCTCCCCATTAACTGCTCCTTCCATAATTCTTCCTCTGCCCCACTGCAATCCGGAAACATTAAATATTTAGGTATTAATATCTCTCCTAAGCTTTCAGACTTAACTAAACTAAACCACATCCCACTTCTAAAGAAAGTAGAAGGCGATCTGACTAGATGGAAATCTTTACCCATATCACTCATGGGAAGGGTCGCCACTATAAAAATGATGATCTTGCCAAAAATAAATTACTTATTTTTGATGATCCCTAACAAACCATCACAAGATTGGTTCAGATCTCTGGATTCATATATTTCCAAATTCCTTTGGAAAGATAAACCCCCGCGCATTAGCTTAAAAACGCTACAAAGAACCAAGGATAGAGGAGGATTAGATCTGCCTAATTTTCACCAATACTTCTTAGCCAACAGGCTTCAGTTCATCTCAGAATGGTTAAAACATACCTTCTTAGTTGAGCCCTGGCTAGATGTTGAACAGGCACTATGCAAGGATCTAGAGATTTCAGACCTACCATTTATTAGCTCAAACATCAAAAGACATGAATGCTTTAAAAGTATCAACATCAGCTTTTCTCTAACAGCATGGTGGGAGTTTCTAAAAATAACGGAGTCTTCATTAATCCCATGCAAACGTACACCTATCTGGAATAACCCTGACATATTACAAAACAATAATATGATTAATTTCCCAGAATGGAGTTGTAAAGGAATTAAATACTTAGAACATATATTAGAGGGAACAGAATTTATTCCATTTGACAGACTAGTTGAACAATATGGGATCAACAAGACAAGGTTTTTAGAATATCAACAAATTAAATCCATAGTAAAAAAGAAATTTAACCTCAGTCAAGTTGAATTACAAACACCACTAAGTGCGGCACATTTTCTTACTCTTAAATCCCCCAAATTATTATCTAAAATATACAGAACACTTTCTAAATTAGATGAATCAATATCCCTTCCTACTGCAAAGTGGGAAGCAGATTTATCAGTCAACCTAAACCAAAACTTCTGGTCTCAGATTTGCTTAAAAACTTTTAAATTAATTAAAAATCCCAGTCTGCAATTAATACAATACAAAATACTTCATAGAGTGCACTATACAGGTCATCGGATGTTCAAGATGGGCTTTACATCTTCCAACAACTGCTCACACTGTCAAGGCAATACACCAGACAATTACATCCACGCTCTTTGGTTCTGTCCACCAGTGCAAAAGTTTTGGCGCGAGATATGTGAAGACTTATCAAAATGTCTGAAATGTAACATTCCAACCTCCCCCTTAGTGTGTTTGTTGGGCAGCTTAGATAATGTCACTTCAGAAAAGAATATAGCCCATATGATCTTCACTGCCCTGTGCATAGCCAAGAAAACAGTCCTCATGAACTGGAAAAATAAAAATAATCTTAATTCTAACCAATATAGAAATTATCTATTAGATTACATTAGTCTTGACACAGCCTCTGCCACCACATCAGATCAATTGCTCTGGGCCCCTTTTATCAGCTCCATCACCTAGTGGGGGTGGGGGGTCATAGTTTGGTCCCGCCTTCACTGTTGTGATTGGTGAGGGGGTAGGGACAGGCTTAGGGCGTCGGGGGGTTCCCCGGAGGCATCTTCCTTGGGGGGCTCAACCCGGGGTAGCGGTCACGTCCGGTTGAGGGCTCTGTTGGCTCTCAGGTGACTGTTTCCTCGCGGCTGCGTGCAGCGGGGCTAGGGGAGGGTCTGTGCTGACGGACGTGGGTTACTGACCTGGCAACCTGGCTGCCCCTGGGTGGGTCCGGGATGGGCGTGGGGTTCTGGGGGTGCTCCGTCTCTGGGCGGGGGCCCGGGCCGGGCCTCGGGGGCTCGGGTCCTGGTTGGTGTGTTGCCGGGGTTGTGGGCGGGTGGGTGCATGGGGGCCCGGCCCTGGAGCAGGGTGCCGCCGGTGCATCGAGCCGCCTGGGGGGCTCTTCAACTGGTGGGGGGGATGGTCACATCTGGCAGGAGCTTTCTTCTCTCAGGAACTCTCTGCAGGAGGGGGAGATACAGGAGAGGTGGAGGAAGATCTCAGCCTGGGCGTTTACCGTCTTATGTAGTCTGGAAGATGTGTGGTTGGTGGGGTGGGTGCAGTTTTCTCTGTGGTGGGGTTGGGTGGACTGTCCAGGGCTCTGTGGAGCCGGGGGGCGCTACTGCACTGGGCCCCGGTCTGATGGGCCTGGGCCCCCCTTCCCTGGCGGGTCGCGGAGGGTGGGAGTGCCTACTGGGGTCAGCGGGGGAGCTGGCCCCAGGGAGGGGTCACTTGCCCCTCCCTTCCTTCCCTCCCCATCTCCAGCTGCCTCCCTCTTCCCGCTCCTCCACAACCACCCACACATGCAGGGCCTTGGAGTGGGGGTATGTCACCAGGGTGCAGAGGAGGCTACCCCCCCCCCCCCCTGTCCCCTTCTGGCTGCCTCTGCCTCAATTTTATCCCACATCTTAGACATTCACATTATTCACACTCTCATTACACATACATATAGGATCTTGGGGGTGGGCACAATCACGGAGTCCAAATCACCATCAGGGTGTATACCTCACCCCTGACGTCGTTGCCCACCTCTCAATTTTAAATACACTTAGTCATTGAGGGTTAGCAGGAGGGACTATGCGCTTACCTGCTGCTCCTTGGCAGGTAGCTCCATGCCCTCCTGGGTTTTAATTGCACCTTAGAACACATATGCATCAACACTACAATGAGCGGGTGGAGGGAGGTTTGGAGTCTTCTCCCACCCCCATTCTCTGCGGCCTGCTGGAGCGGGAGGGCTAGTAGGAGGAGTTGGCCGTCCGACTGCGGTCTGGGGTGTGGGGCCTCCCTGCTGCTGCGGAGTCGGGGTGGTCTGCCTCTCCCCACCGCAGGGAAAAGGGTAACACCACCTGGGTCTGGGTGCAATTCCCCCCTCCAGGGGCAAGGGTACCTAGACCCGGATTGTAGAGTACGCTTGGGGAGTGTGATTGTGTGTACAGCGTCTCTTTATGTCTGTCTCCACGTTGGTTGAGTGTGGAGTGAGTGCATATGAGAGCATGAGGGTGGGAATGGATGTTTGTGTCTGTGTGTGCCTGTATGTCTGTGTCTATATGTCAGGTTGGGTATCAGACGCCACCTCTCTGGGGACACCTCAGGCCCTCCAAGGTTTGGAGGCCTATCTCCACCCACCACCACTTCCCCTGCCGGTGGCGGACTCCCTCAGGTGTCGGTGTGTTGGTGGTTCTTTGTGTCTGGGGGTGGGCGTCCGGGTACACACCGGCTCACTCCTTGGCGGCCGCTTGTCGGGGCCTGGGGCCTGGGGCTCGCTCGGGCTCCCTTTGGAGGTGGGGTGCCCCCGGCCTCTCGGCCTAGGGCTCGGTCACTCAGGCGCAGCTGGGGGCCGGCGGAGCTCACGGGCGCGTCACTGCAACCCCCCCTGGCTTCTGCTCCGCGGCTGCTGAGTGAGCCCTCATCTGGGACTCTCCTCAGCTCTTACTGGAACAGTGGCGCGGCTGCCCCTCTGTTGGTCTTCCATGGTCTTTTGTGTTCTGGGGGCCTCTGGATGTCTGGAGTTTTGATCTCCTCCATACCCGCTTCACACCCTGGAGGACGGGGCTGAGGCCCCCCCACACTCCCTAGCAGATCATTACATGGAGAAACCTTTGGAATGCAAGCATGCTGATCCACACAGGTATGCACACATGGGTATTCACAGACGCGGACTAAAGCTTTCTTGGCTGCTGCCTCAAAGCACACTGTGCGCTGTCTATCTTGCGTGCTGCACAATATTGTTTATTACTTAGTAAATACTGATATCTATGACTAGCTAGTTTATTGTGATGGTGCTTTGTTTTCTCTATTATTATGTTGCTCTTTGTTGTTTGCTGTCTCCTCTGTTTGTTTGTTTGTTTGTTTGTTTTTTTTTCTCCATACAGGTGACCCAGGAGTTTTTTTTTTTTTTGTTTTTTTTTTGTCTCTCTTCCCCCCCCTTCTCACCGTCTCTTCTCCCCTTTGGTTTTCTTTCTTTCTCTCCCCCTCTCTCTCTCATTCATTCCCCCTGTCCTATTTATTAATAAAAAAAAAAAAAAAAAAAAAAAAAAATGACAAAGGATGAACTGAAGCTCTGCCATCACGTAATGTCGCATACTGCTGTTTCTGATGTCATTTAGAAAAAAAAAAAAAAAAAAAAAAAAACATTTATAGACTACTTTTGATTCTCACTGTATTACGGGACAAAGTGCGTCCCTTATTAGCTCAATACGGGACGTGTACTTTTGTTTCTAAATACGGGACGATTCCGTTTTTTAAGGGACGGTTGGCAACCCTAGTCATGACAGAAGCTAATATTTCTGTGCTAACATCGTTTAAACAGTAACAGCTTTCCTCCAATATAAGCTAACGTTTACACCGTAACTTTAAGCTAGCACCATAAAGACGGTAAAACACGTAATAATATCTACAAATGCATCTTAAAGCTGTTATATTAGCACTCGGTGTATTACTAACATAACCACATTAACATTACTGACACTCGCTGACTTTTAATAGTCATTCTATAAATGCTGTCCGTTTAAATGGTCTTACCTGTACACACTGCATATCCACCGGATTCCAGCCAGAGTGGATTCTGGAGTCTTCCCACGCTCCTGTTAGTGATCCTCCATCTGGATGGATGAGAACAACCTTCTGAACAATCTAGCAGGAGATGGCCCATATCTATGGGACTGGTTTGTGCTGATAACGTCCATTGTATGGACTGATAACAGCCGAAGCGGGTGAATAAAGTCACCCGGTCGCTAGCTGTGCCATTACCCAGCATACATCACTCCCTCCGTAAATGCAATAAACGATACAAAAGTATCGTTCTACCTGTTTTTCAGGTAGTTGTTTATATTATATAATTTATTGTGTTCCGTATACGTCACTACAATGTGATTTGGAAAATGTCTAAATATACGGACAACAGGCACTTCCGCAGCAATCTCTTCAATCGGAGGACCCTTCACGTCAATTCCCGACGCGAGGGGGGTACCCTGCGCGTCCATAAGTGCAGCAGAGGGAGCCTGACCATGCGTCACACGTTTGACGAGTTGGGAGTGAGAACGTGTTGCCCTCTCACACTGCAGGCCAACTGGTTTCTCCCCTCTTCTATGGAACCAGCTTCCAGACTTGGATTTGAGAGACAGACACTATCTCTACTTTTAAGATAAGGGTTCAAACTTTAATTTTTGCTAAAGCATATAGTTAGAGCTGGATCAGGTGACCCTGGATCCTCCCTTAGTTATGCTGCAATGGGTGTAGGCTGCTGGGGATTCCCATGATGCATTGAGTATTTCTTCTTCAGTCACCTTTCTCCCTCACTATGTGTTAATAGACCTCTCTGCATTGAATCACACTTGTTATTAATCTCTGTCTCTCTTCCACAGCATGCCTCTTGTCCCATCTTCGTTCTCTCACCCCAACCACTCCTGGCAGATGGCCGCCCCTCACTGAGCCTGTTACTGCCGGCACTTCCTCCCTGTTAAAAGGGAGTTTTTTTCCACTGTCGCCAAAGTGCTTGCTCATAGGGGGTCATATGATTGTTGGGTTTTTCTCCTTGTGTATATTATTTTAGAGTCTACCTTACAAAGTAAAGCACCTTGAGCCGACTGTTGTTGTGATTTGGTGCTGTATCAATAAAACTGAATTGAATTGAAATAACATAAAAGGACATAATGCTGCAGGTTGGCTTTCTTTCTTTTCTGATTCACCAGTTTGTATGCATCTTTTCACAGGAGTGACCTAAGGACGGCTGTAGCCTACCCTTATTTACTTATATAATGAACAACATATAGTGTAATGTAGTGTAAAATAGAGTGTTTTCTTTTAATTTAATGACATAAAGCAGGGATCAAATGTTTCCATGGTGACTGTTTTAGAATTGTGCATTTTTAAATCTGCATCAGACTTCAAAAAGAGCTCATCTGTGCAAGAAAAACCATCAAGTCAGGAGTATTTTCATATCTACATTTGATCTTACACAAGTTTTGAAGAGTTTTGGAAAGTTTCTCTTCCCCAACTGTGGTAGAACAGCAGCGTTTTAATGGAAGCCAGTAAAGGGATCTACAAACCCATCAGGGTATGTGACACTTTTTGTTTTTACTGCATTTTTGAAGAATTTGATGTAGTTTTAAAAAGCTGACAAACTGAGAATCAATTTAAGTTACAATGAGTAATTTCTTACTTCTTTGACAGGTGCTGTTCAACACACCCATATATAACACAGCTGTGGAGATCTGCTGGTATCTACCAGGTTACAGGGCTCAGGTAAGACCCAGATCCATCCAAACCAAAACTGAGATAAAATGTCGGGTGATTTCTGAAGACCTGGGAGTGATGCTGATTAAATGTCTCCTTTTATTTTTAGATTGCAATGATGACGGAATTCCTCAGACTTCAGAAGGAAAACCAAATACCATCAAGCCTCACTGCAGAAGATATGGGAGATCTTTTGGTGGAGAGGAGCAAAGAGACAGTCAGAGAGCAGTGAGTTACTGTGACACCTACAGACTGTAAGGAAGAGGACTCCCTTACTGCATTTATTTATATTGTATTGTCTGTATAGCACTTTAGAGCACACCTTTCACTTTATTAAAAGCACCTTATCAAGCACTTTATGTAGCATTGCACTTTAAGCATGGATTTGCACACAAGAAGTTTAAATATTTATTGACTATTTATTGGGAATTTTAAAATCAGTTGGTGGCCTTGTTTCAGATCCTGCACAGCTGCTCCTCATCAAGGAATGTGGTGGTTGTCTGTCAGGAGAGAAGAATGGTGATTGAGATTGTGATTAAGGTTTACCAATAAGGAAAACTAATGCAAATGTGTGTGTGAAATCTAGGGATAAAAGTGGTGCAAATAAGTGTTTGTAAGTTAATGATTACTCACCTTTCTTGCCTGTGTCCTCTTCAAGGTGTTTGGGCAAATGTTTCCCCGGGGGTCCAGACACCATTTAAAGGTTCCAGGAGAGACCATGGGTAAAGAGTGTGGTGAATCTTTTTGTGCTTGGGTTTCTGGGTTTTTATAATATTGGGTTTTGTGTAACATTAAAGTGTGAAATATTTATTAATATGTAAATGTGAAGATGTATTTATGTATTTATTTATTCTTATTGATATATTGTATACTGTGGTGGAAGGTTGGGATTTAAGAATTTACCTGAGAGTGGAATAATGGTTAAGTCTGTGACAGCTGAACATATTTAAGGCTGCCAGTTGTCATTAGGGGATTTTTGTGCTGTGAAGAAGCTTGACAAGTTAATTGTTTTAAGGAGAGCCATATAGCAAATAAATACTTTGTTCCACTACACTTGCCTTGGTCTGTCTCACTGTGTTTCCAGCCGCTAAGGGCTGCCCTGTTACAAGTGGTGTCAGGAGTGTGTCACTCATGCCACAGTGAGAAGATGATGACAAGAGGTAGAAGAAAGCCAGGCCAAGAGGAGCAGCCTGATGAAGGAGTTGGAGCTTCATCTGAGCTAGAGGCCATGGCAGCAACAAGCCCTGAGGACAAATTGGAGGAGTTAACAGGGTTGGTGAAATCTCTTATGCGGTCTCAAGCAGCCAGAGACCAAAAGTGGGAGAAGGATTTGTCACGTCAGGAGCAAAGGTGGAAAGGCATGCAGCATCAATTTCAGCAAATCCAGCTACAAGTTAACGCTGTAACTGATAAGCCTGACCCACCAGAGGCGCCAGCGCCCCCTACAACATCTGAAGAACAAGAACTTGGATTCAATGGTGAAGACATTCCAGTGGCCAGTGGGTCCAGGTCTTTAATTGAACCAAAACTTTTTCCTCTGTCACCAGAAGATGACATTGAACATTTTCTGACTACGTTTGAAAGAATGGCAAACGTGTGTCGATGGCCCAGAGATGAGTGGGCTATTCGTCTGGTTCCCCTGTTGACAGGTAGAGCCCGCACAGCCTACATTCTTATGGATTTAACAGACTCTGAGAATTATGATAAGGTGAAAGAGGCAATTCTGGCAAAATATGAGATCACTGCTGACACCTACAGACGCCGCTTCAGATCTCTGAAAGTTGAGCCAGGTGAGACGCCACGTGAACTTTATGTAAGATTGAAAGACCTGTTTTCAAGATGGATTAAACCTGAAAAATCAACTGTAGAAGAAATATCTGAGCAGATAATTCTGGAGCAGTTTTTGAGAATGGTTAATCCAGAGCTGGAGATTTGGATACGTGAGCATGACCCGAAGACTGCAAAGGAAGCAGCTAGCCTCGCAGAGGTTTTCACTTCAGCCAGAAAAGGAAGCAAGAGCACCTACTTCAGCCGGGAGACCCACTACGCCCAACCAAGTAAGTCCATTGGGGGTGAACAGGGTTCTGGTCAAGTTCAGGCTAGAAATCTTTCTAGTTCTAGGCAGCTCCCTTCCCATAGACCTCACAATGTGAAGAAATCCTTTAAGTCTTCAGTTCAGGATATTAAATGTTATCACTGTCATAACTTTGGCCATACACAACAATTTTGCCCTGCCCTTAAGTCAAAACCATCTCTTTTGTGTGCAGTTCCAAGACCAGCCACAGAGCCAGTAGGAAAGAAAGCTTGTACTGTCCCTGTTTTAATTAATGGGCGTAAAGAGGAAGCTTTGCTTGACTCTGGGTGCTTTCAGACTCTTGTACACTCTAGCATAATTTCAGGAGAAAAACTAAGTGGGGTTGGGGCTACAATAAGTTGTGTGCATGGAGACGAACACAGGTACCCCACTGCTGAGGTTTACCTGACAGTAGGAGGTCAAACCTACTTGTTAGTGGTAGCTGTTGTTCCCAGTTTGCCATATTCAGTGATACTTGGTAATGACATCCCCACTCTTTTTGATCTAATACACCAGTCAGATTATGACCCTCAAGTGAGTGCTGAGAAAGACATTCAAGGCTTAGGTGATGAATCTGGAAGCTCACTTCCTCTAGATATGACAGTTGAACCATTTAAACCCTGTCATGTAGTCACAAGAGCACAAAGTGCAAAGGAAAGGATGCAAGAACTGCCCTTTTTTGAGGAGTCTCTCGAAACGGAGCCAGGGAAGATTAGGATGTCTAGGGCTCAGAAAAGAAGAGAAAAGTTCAAAGGCTCAGGGGAAAAAGGTACAGCATTGTTCCCTAAGCCAAATGACCAACTTGAGTTTGATGTTCCCTCAGATTTAGGTGCACTCCAAAGAAGCGACCCTACTCTAAAAACCCTGGTTTGAGAAGGTAACAGAGGTAGAGGGGGCTAGTCAAGGTCAGGTAAGCTGTCTTGCAGACACTGTTTACTTGGTTAAAGGAGGCATCTTGTACCAGAGAAAGGGGAAGTGCGAAGCTGTGGCACTCCCACAACAGTTCAGAGACAAAGTTATGGATTTGGGTCATTCAATTCCATGGGCAGGTCATATGGCTTTTCACAAAACACTGAATAGGATCAGCAGCCGTTTTGTTTGGCCAGGGATGTATGTCCAGGTTTCTGAGTTTTGCCGTTCCTGTGAAAAATGTCAGTTGACCTCAGGCAAAGGAGTAGCGCGAGCCCAGTTGCAACCACTGCCAATTATTGAAACACCATTTGAGAGGCTAGGCATGGATATTGTGGGCCCTTTAGAGAGGAGCTCCACAGGTCATCGCTACATATTAGTCATATGTGACTATGCAACACGGTTTCCTGAGGCCTTCCCACTCAGATCAATTAAAGCTCGTCACATTGCTAATTGTCTTCTGCAGCTTTTCTCTAGGGTAGGCATACCAAGAGAAATTCTGACTGATTGTGGAACGAACTTTCTATCCAAGTTGTTGCAGCAGGTTTATAAGTTGTTAGGGATAAAGGGACTTAAGACCACCCCTTATCACCCCCAAACGGACGGGCTAGTGGAGAGATACAACCAGACTCTCAAAAGTATGCTGCGCAAGTTTGTCTCTGACACAGGTGCTGACTGGGATCAATGGCTGCCCTACCTTCTGTTCGCCTACCGGGAGGTCCCGCAGGTTTCCACTGGCTTCTCGCCTTTTGAACTTTTATACGGTCGCCAAGTGAGAGGCCCCCTGGATCTGCTTAAGGACTGCTGGGAGGAATCCAAAGCAGAGAGCGAAAACATCGCAGCCTATGTCATCACCATGAGAGAGAGGTTGGAGAAAATGGCATCATTGATGCAAGACAACATGAAAGCTGCACAAAAACATCAAAAGACTTGGTATGATCAGAAGGCCAGGGATAGGGTCTTCCTTCCAGGTCAGAAAGTACTGTTATTGCTTCCCACCAGCGATAACAAGTTGCTGACAAAATGGCATGGACCATACGAGATCGTCAGACAAGTGAGTAAAGTCACTTATGAGCTGAATATGCCAGAAAGAGTTAAAAAATATCAGACATTTCACATGAACTTGTTGAAGGAATTCCACAGCCGACAAGAGCCGGTCTATCAGTTACTGGTGCGTTCAGTTAAGGATGAGGAGGTGACTGAGAAGTTCTTTCCAACTAACACTAACATTCAAGTTTGTGCTTCAGTTGACCTTTCTCATTTGTCTCCTACTGAGCAGGCTGATATAAAACCACTCGTGGACCCACAGCTCTTTCGAGAAACACCAGGCTTCACATCACTGGTTCAGCACAAGATACGGGTGAAGGAGGATGCACCCGTTTGACAAAAGAGTTACAGAATTCCTGAACGGTTGGTGCCAGTGCTACAGAAAGAAATAAAACTGATGTTGGACCTGGGAATCATTGAGGTGTCAAGCAGTGAGTGGTGCAGCCCGATTGTTTTGGTACCAAAGAAAGATGACACCCTGAGATTCTGTATTGATTTCAGATATTTGAATGCAGTATCCAAGTTTGATCCCTACCCAATGCCCAGGGTGGATGACCTGCTGGAGAGAGTTGGATCAGCAAGGTACATTACAACACTTGATCTGTGTAAAGGATACTGGCAAGTGGCTTTGGCGCCAGAAGCGAGAGAGCTGACAGCCTTCAAAACTCCTTTTGGTATGTACCAATTTAAAGTCATGCCATTTGGGCTTCAAGGTGCACCAGCGACATTCCAACGATTAATGGACCATGTACTGAGAGATGTGTCAGCATTCTCTGCAGCATATCTGGATGACGTGGTGGTGTACAGCCAGTCCTGGGAAGAGCATGTCATTCACCTACAGAAGGTGCTACACTCCATCAGAATGGCTGGACTGACTATCAATCCCAAGAAGTGCTCCATAGCCAAGAGAGAAGTGGAGTACTTGGGCTTTGTAGTTGGCTCTGGGAAGATAAAGCCGCAGGTTGGAAAGATTGAAGCAATTCAGTCCTTCCCAGTTCCGACAACAAAAAGGAAGGTGAGAGGTTTTCTGGGTCTAGTAGGCTGGTACTGGAAATTCATACCTTCTTTTGCAGAGCGATCCACTGTACTTAATAACCTCACAAAAGGCTCAGCCCCTAACAAAGTGCGTTGGACAGAAGACTGTGAGCGAGCATTCAGAGACCTCAAGGAAGCAGTTTGCACACATCCAGTTCTACACAGTCCAGACTTCAACAAGCCATTCATCTTGCAAACTGATGCTTCGGGAGTTGGCCTTGGTGCTGTCCTTCAGCAAGAGGTGGATGGTGAAAGAAGGCCTGTGGTGTTTCTGAGTCGGAAACTACTCGACAGGGAGACGAGGTACTCGACGGTGGAGAAAGAGTGCTTGGCCATGAAATGGGCTATTGAGGCCTTGAGGTATTATCTTCTTGGACGTCACTTCACTCTGGAGACTGATCATCGTGCCCTCCAGTGGTTGAACCGCATGAGGGATGCGAATGCCCGCATTGCAGGATGGTACCTGTCTCTGCAGCCTTATGACTTTACGGTCCAGTATAGGCCGGGGAAGTCAAATGTGGTTGCTGATTGTTTATCTAGGATGACAGAGGACTGAAGCACTTCGTGCTTAAGAGAGGGAGGAGGAAATGTAAGAGGACTCCCTTACTGCATTTATTTATATTGTATTGTCTGTATAGCACTTTAGAGCACACCTTTCACTTTATTAAAAGCACCTTATCAAGCACTTTATGTAGCATTGCACTTTAAGCATGGATTTGCACACAAGAAGTTTAAATATTTATTGACTATTTATTGGGAATTTTAAAATCAGTTGGTGGCCTTGTTTCAGATCCTGCACAGCTGCTCCTCATCAAGGAATGTGGTGGTTGTCTGTCAGGAGAGAAGAATGGTGATTGAGATTGTGATTAAGGTTTACCAATAAGGAAAACTAATGCAAATGTGTGTGTGAAATCTAGGGATAAAAGTGGTGCAAATAAGTGTTTGTAAGTTAATGATTACTCACCTTTCTTGCCTGTGTCCTCTTCAAGGTGTTTGGGCAAATGTTTCCCCTGGGGTCCAGACACCATTTAAAGGTTCCGGGAGAGACCATGGGTAAAGAGTGTGGTGAATCTTTTTGTGCTTGGGTTTCTGGGTTTTTATAATATTGGGTTTTGTGTAACATTAAAGTGTGAAATATTTATTAATATGTAAATGTGAAGATGTATTTATGTATTTATTTATTCTTATTGATATATTGTATACTGTGGTGGAAGGTTGGGATTTAAGAATTTACCTGAGAGTGGAATAATGGTTAAGTCTGTGACAGCTGAACATATTTAAGGCTGCCAGTTGTCATTAGGGGATTTTTGTGCTGTGAAGAAGCTCGACAAGTTAATTGTTTTAAGGAGAGCCATATAGCAAATAAATACTTTGTTCCACTACACTTGCCTTGGTCTGTCTCACTGTGTTTCCAGCCGCTAAGGGCTGCCCTGTTACACAGACCATCCACCTCACACCTGAAACGGTTTGTGCTGAAGTGTAAATGCTGAGAGAAAACCTCTCTTTTGTTTTCTTTTGAAGACTTTGGGAGTTTGAATTGGAGGGTTTGGAAGAAACAGAAGCCAAACCTCTTCTGAAACTGGTAAGACTAGAAAACTCACAAGAGTTTGTTATTTGGAGATCTTTTTTTTTTTTTTTTTTTTTTTTTTACTACAATCACATAACCTCTCAACAAAACTGCAATGTAAACATGCTTTCTGTTTCAGGTGTGGGCAGTGAACACAATAAATAAAATGAGGGACATCGAGTTTCAAGCCCGGATGCTGCTGGAATTTCCAGAGGCCATACCTCCTAAATTTCAGTGAGTCACCTCTGACATAAAATCATTAACAGTCCAGCTACAGTATTTCAAAATTTCTGTTATTTTTTTTTAAATAGGTGTAAAAGATCATTCTTATAACTTTATTCTGCAGAACACCTAAGCTCCTCAGCAATGTCAGGAAGTACATTGACCTCCTTAAAGAGAGGCAGTAGGACGCACAAACCTCCAAACTGTTCACTGCAACAGACGTGGTGATAGAGGTGGTTCCCCGTGTCCTGCATGGCTTCTGGAAGCTTCCTTCTTACCCCCTACTGAACATGTCCTCCCAAAAATTGAGCATCCTCTCCACCAGTGTGACAAAGGCCACTTTGGATCGAGTGTCCAAATCTCTCCTAACAATGGAAAACCAGGCCATCTTCTCAAGGTCCATCAGAGATGACATGGTGCAAAGTGTCCTGTCTGAAGTCAGAGAGAAATATTCAGAAAAGATTCTGCTGAGCCACATTGCAAACTTTGCACCAGGACTACTCAGGGCAATTTCTGATGTAGCAAAGACGAGCATATGCCAGATCTTCCAGCCCCCTTGTGAAAGTCCAGTAGTGTCTGATGTTCTTCCAACTAAAGAACCTCATCCTGAAGGTCTGCTGAAGTCAGATGTTCTTCCCACTTCCCAACCTCCAGTTGAAAGTTCACGAATTGCTGATATTTTTTCCACTCACGAACCTTCTTCTAAAAGTTCAACAAAGGCTGATGTTCTTCCGACTAAAGAGCCTGCTTGTAAAAATCTGCTGAAGCCAGATGTTGTTCCTCCTAAAGAACCTCAAGAACCTGCTTGGGAAAGTGTTCTGAAGTCAGATGTTCTTCCTACTTCCGAACCTCTTTTTGAAAGTTCAACAATGGCTGATATTCTTCCCACTGGAGAACCCGCTCGTGGAAGTCTGCCAAAGTCAGATGTTCATCCTACTAAAGAACCTCTCATTGAAAGTTCATCAAAGGCTGATGTTCTTCCTACTAAAGAGCCTGCTTCTGAAAGTCTGGCAACGTCTGATGATCTTCCTAGTGAGGAACTCCCTTCTGTATGTCTATCCATGTCTGAGCCAGTTGTCTCTTTTACTAATAATTCAGAGAAGTCTAACAACATTAAAATCAAGGAGAAAAAGGAGAAAAAGAAGAAAAAAAAAGGGCTTCTTCCAAAAATTCAGAGCCCTGTTCTGTTGTTGCTTCAGACCCCAAGAAACTGACTGATTTTGAAAATCCAATCTGTTTGTTCTAACTCTACAAAATCAAATAAAATGATTAATCAATATTTTTTTCCACGAGTCTGCATCTATGATTAAAGAATATTTTTCCTTCAGATGTTTATAAGGGTTCTCAAAATACCTCCACAAGTCCAACAATTGTTAACATATTAGTGTTGTTATCTTTAAGAGAATCTGAACTTATTCTTACTCTTAACATATCAACAGCAGTAACTGAAACCAGTGCTGATTTTCTAACATTGGAAAATAACTCAAAATGTTAGAAATATTCCAGTGTTAGAAAATCAGCACTGCTCAGTGTTAGCCATAGTTAATCTTCAAAACTGACTAGGTTACTTTTAAACATATAACACTGTCAAAAGTGTTAATTTAACACTCAACAGTGTTGTATTTAACACTCAGAGGTGTGGACCCATATAGACACTCTCTAGTGTTAATTTAACACTGGAGATTTTGCTATGTAGTTATACAAGTATAACACACAGTGAAATGTAGCCTGACACGCTCCTCGACATGTGCAAAAATGGGGGGGTAGAGGAAGAATATTGTATATACATATAGTATATACATTGGGTGAATGTGCAGTAGTAGCAGCAAGCAGGTGAATTCTGTACATTAATATGAATACACTCAAAAAAATAAAACATTAGATTTACTTAAAAAAGTTATGTCAAGTGGTTCCACACAACTGCTTTAAGTAACTTTTAAGAAATGTTGTTACTTAGTTTGAACTCAATACTGTTAAGTTAGATTTACGTAAGTGTATTGGCTAAATGTAACTTAATTGCAATGCTTAGCTGATACTTATCTTTGTTGCTTTAAGCCTACATAACTTGTTTAGGCAATATCTTTGTAATACTGTTACTTAGCTGGTACATAACTTTTCTGCTTTAGAAGGACATAACCTGGTTAGGTAGTATCTTTGTAAAACTGTTATGTAGCTGCTACATAACTTTGTTACTTTTGAATTATATAAAATTGTTAAGTAATTTCTATTCAATACAATTACAAATAAATCATTTACACTGGTTACTTCCATACAAAATAGCAAAGTTTCTTAAAAGTTACTTAAAGCAGTTATGTGGAACCACTTGACATAACATTTTTAAGTAAATCTTAGGGAGATCTTTTAGGAAGAAATGAAGACAGCACCCAAATTATCAAACACAATCCTGCCTTTAATAAGCACATTCAGTGCATATAAAATACTTTTTTCCAAGCACAACAGCTTAACACAAAGTGCAATCAATGCAACTTGTTACAAATTCCAAGTGAATATTTTGTGCAGAAAATGTAGATCAGTATAAAGTGCTAACCAACTTGTCGTCAAACTAAAATGATTTAAAAAAATGATCCAACAAAGTCCTGTCTTTACTAAGCACATTCAGTGCATATTAAATACTTGTTGACAGACCGAAAAGACTGTAGAGCCGTAGCTTAACACAAAGTGCAATCAATGCAGACAACTTGTTACAACTTTAACTAAATACTTTGTGCATAAAACAATATTTTACTTCAAAGATCAGTGAAGTGCTAACCAACTTGTCTTTCAACTGGTCCAGAAAGCATCCAAATTATCAAAAAAAATCCTACATTTTACAGGACGTTTCAGGAATTATTTTCAAACACTGATAAGCATGAAAGAGCAAACTAAACTCATTTAAAACAGTGAAAATTGGCTGTTTTGTTCAAAAACTGTACTGTAAAACAGTGCTACTCAGTTTTTTCAAGTTATGGTTACATCCCAAGTTGCAGACAGCTGCCAAATGTCACATTCTTTGAAATATCAAATCACAGCGGCCTAATCGCTAAAACTTTTTAAAATGTCTGTCATTTTCTGTATGTTGTCAAGTAGCAGTAGAAGAAGTGCAACACCAATTTTTTAAGTAACAGTATTTTGCTAAAATGCAAATGAACATTATTGTTCTCTAAAACTGGTGAATGTTCCCAAGAAACAGTACTGACAATGAAAAAAAGTGTTTATGAACAACTTAACTATACCTGAACGTAAAGCATTCAAACTAAGTTAAGCAATAAGGGCCTCCCGCTTCCTCCTCTTTATTCAAGGAGTTTGTTTCTGAGCACTTGAACTTTGTTTGATAGCTTCTTAGCATCAAGTCCCATCAGTACTTTCTGAAAAAACTCAAAAGTGTACCTGAGGTTGGATGGGTAGCTCATGTTTAAAGTGTAGATCAGGCCGAACAACAACACAACAGCAGTGGCAACATCAGGAAGATCTCTGAGCACAGCGACACCCTCAATTATGATACCAATGTCTTCTGCCGGGTCAAGGTCACGCTCTCCTTCTGGTTTGATGACGTAGATGCCAATGAGCGTCTTCTCCATTTCACTTTCGGCCTCATGGAAGTCCACATCCTAAAAAAATTAATAAGTAAATAAACATAATAATACAAGTTGCAGGGTTTCATATCAATTAAAGGGATATTCCACCCAAAGTGGAAATTTGTCTATTACCATAAATTGCCAAGAGTTAGATAAGTGAGAAAAAAGCATTTTGTAACCAGCACAGTACATTTCTGATCTTATACCCATTGTTCCTGGTGAGCTCAATAATCATGTCGACTGCAAATGAAAAGTAAAAAGTAACACGACGGATTTGCAGGAGGAGGCGATTTAGACTTGGGCCTACATTACGGTTACGCCAAAGCACCCTGTAACCCGCCATGGCATAGCACTTGGATACAACAACAGTGGTTGAAAAAGCCTCTGGTTTCCATAAATAAACACATATTCGAATATCCATGCACCATGCAGCGGCGGCTTACAGTGTTGTATGTGGTAACCATAATGTATTCCCAAGTCTAAATCTACTCCTCCAAATCCTTCAAGTTACTTATTACTTTTCATTTAAAGTCGACATGATTATTGAGCTCACCAGGAATAATTCGTACCATTAAAGAGTCATTTGCAACCAAAATGCTTATAGTTCCCATTCACTCCATTTTTTAAATGCTAGGCAAAAGCAAATAGACTGCTGCCGGATCAGGAGAATTATTGCACTGGTTACAAAATTATTTTTTTTCACTTATCTTACTCTGGGTAATATGGTAATAGACCAATTTTCACTTTGGGGTGGAATATCCCTTTAAGCTGCAAAACAGTAGACAGCTCAGAGCGAGATGAGAGGTGTTGGTCCATCATCTAGATTACACGGCAGAACAACAAAGCAGAAAGACAGTACACTCAGCCCACATTACACCCCAACTGTAATGGCAAGGGTCACTCCCGCATAAGCTTGTGCTTTTATATCTCCAATAATGTTCTAATTTTAACTTTTTGTTATAATCTAATGAATGTGTGTGAGGAAAAATTACCGTCAGTTAAATTTTTATTACTGGAAATTGTTTCTATTTGATTACTTGCCTGATATTCTTTGATCAAGCTGTTCGGATCTTCATTGAGGTAGACTGCAAGTCCTTTCAGCGTACACACTCTTCTCATTGCAACTGTGTCGTTCTGTAAAACATAAAAGCAAATTTGACTTAGCTAAACTTTAAAGACATTTTCAGTTAACTTCAGCAAAATAAATGTATATAATGCTTTGAGAAAAAAAGTCCATGACACACTACAGAAGAACAACAAAATTTAAAATAAAAAAAATTAAGGAAAGAAGGAACATTATCATTTGAAAAAATGTGACGAGCAAAAAAAGGTAACCACAGGATCCCAAAAAAAACAGAAACCCGACCAAAAACAGCAGCATGAAGAATCCAGTGAGGAAGAGGATGAACAAGAGGTCACACCAAAGCCAGCCTGAACAGAGGATTTTTTTTTTTAAAAGTAAACCACTGAGTCCACTGATCTAAGGCTTAGGAGGAGAGTTCCAGAGTTTGGGGGCCACAGCAGCAATGATCTGTCACTTTTGGTCTTTAGACTGTTGTGCACTACCAGGCTTTGATCACTGGACCTCAGGGACCTGCTGGGGGTGTTGGGACTGAGAAGATCTCCATTGTATGATGGTGCTTGTCCATGTAAGGCCCTAAGGACCAGAACCAGGATCTTGAAATGAACCTTGAAGTTGACCAGCAGCCAGTGACACTGGAAGAGAAGCGGGGTGACGTGGGTGTGTTTGGAGGACTTGAACAGGAGGTTTTGCAAGGACAAATGAAAAAACAGTTGTAGTACTAAGCTCAGAGACCTCCCTTTATCCCGTCTTGGTTTGAAAGGTGCCTGATGGCAGTTTATTCTAGCTTCAGCTTTTCTACTGTAAATGCCAAAATTCTCCCCAGGGAGCCGCGGCAAATCCCGTTTTGGAAACGCTACTGTCCTGTAAAAACAGCTTTTAATTCTGGCAATTTTTTTTATAAAGTATCCAAATCAACTTAAAACTTTATTACTGTGACAACACTATCATGAAAAGGACAAAGAATAAACAATCCCATAATACCAACATTAAACTTTACCTTACAATAGAAGGAGACAACAAAATCATATGTATTAAAAGAGGGAATGAAGCATTGAAAAAAATTAATTCCAAACCTCATCAATTGCAGCCATGATTTCTGTGATCTTGCGTCCAGATGTTCCTCCCTTGTTTCTGAAGACTTTGGTCAGTTTGGTTGTGTTGTTGTCCAGCTGTGCCATAAATGTGGATGTTAGCGGGATCGTAGTGATGCGCTGGAATTCAGCATTTATCTGTAAAATAAACAAATGTTTAGCGTGATGGGTTTAAAATATTGCATGTGGAGTGCATTTGCAGATCAACTGATTCAGTTACCTCACGTGGAGAAAAAAGAGCTGGCCATCGGCTTTTAAAGTCAGCTACGAAGGGCATGTCCTGAAGAATTTCTTGCCTCCGGTGAGGAAAGGTTTGGGCCATTTTTGCTTTGATGGTTTCATTGTTGTTCTTCTTCTTGAACTCTGAAAGCAGCACCAACCTTTCTTCTTCCTGACTCTCTCGGGTTTCTCCAGCTGGATAATCAGGGCAGAAATTCACCTCTGCTCTCCTGGGTTTCTTGACTTGGTTGGGATGCACATTACTGTTCCCTCTTCTTTTGAGAGAATTGATGACCAACTCACTACACCCTAAGTTCTTCAGTTTTCCACGATAGTTTGACATTTTATACTTCAAACTGATCTTCCATGCAGAAAATCCAGTTTCTGAACCCTTCTCTTTCAAGCATGGATGCTTTACAACCAAAGCTTGGCAAACATCACTAAGATTGCTGTCTGAAGGGTAAGCTTTGTACTTCATAATTTCTGAAGACAAGCTCTCTAAAATGTCAGACTTGAGCTTTGGTTTTAGGGTTAAAAGTGTTCCATTGGCTTGGAATTCCTGGTTGCCTTTTGTCAATTGCAGCTCTACATCGAAGCTAAACTCAGGTATGCGAAAGTCCAGTGGCCAGGCTTCTGATCGCAGCGTGGAGTTTGCTGAGCTCGAGGAGCTTGATGACCTGGATTCTGGCGATGACAGTATATCTGTGTCATAATCAGGGTTGTGGCCAGAGCAGGGGCTACCCAAGTTAAATGAGGACACACTGCTTTCATTACTACCAGTGGATGTTTCTGGAACACCTGTTTTAATCACTTTTATTTTGTCCATGTCTTTTAGATCAAATGTGGATGTCATGTTAAGGAACTGATTAAAATCTGTGTCCATGTACTGCAATCTGAACTGTTCAGAAACTCCGCACTGATTTTCAATCTCCGCTTTGAGCTCGTTAACATTCTTTGGTATCCCCAAAGGAAGGGTTAACTTGAGTGCGTTGTTCTCCCCCAGGATTATCAGAAGCTTTGTTGGGGCTGTCATTTCTGATGTCCCAATCTCCAACTGTTACTCTAAAAAATAAGTGCAAGAACATGAGCAGGTGGTTCCCAAACTTCAGTACATGTTACATTTTTTTAGTGGTATTCAGAATTTTGCAGCACAATTTTTTTTCTAGTATTTTTACAAGGCTTGAAACATATCCGAGTAGATTTAAGTTCTGGTCCAACTATTTTTAAGAACCAAACTTTGAGAAGAACTGCTATACAGCACAAAAATTAAATCGGCAACATGGACATTAAAATTACCTGAACAGTGTATGTATCGCTTTAATGTAACCATGCGAGAAGCTCCGACTTGGTAGTCACAAAGTGGATAACAATCCACCAGATCCTCATGTGCAACAAGAGAAATTTCCTTTGGAGATGGGTCAATTTTGAAGGATCCATAGTGTTCAGTGTACCACGAGCTCAGTTTTTTTACTATAAACACCAACGAATCTGCCAAAATACACATCTGCAGGATTTCAGCAAACTCTGGCAGACCCCCCAGTGATCCATGTACTATTAACATGCCCTTCCTGTAGTAGATGCCTGCAACAGACACACTCTGGGCAAGGCTAACTACAGCTGTGTCAGGGTACTTTTCAGCAAGACAATGTGCAATTTCACGTTTGAGAAGTTCTACTGGGACTGCCGAGACTCGTGAAACCTCAAAAGTGGCTTTGCTACAGCCTGATGAATGCATGTAATGGCCAATCATGAGCTGGTGTTTGGTTGACAAAGACAGGGTTATGTTTTTGAAGCAGTTTGTGTGTCTAGCAACTTTTTTTAAAAATGTGTGCTTTGCCTCGAATCTGATTGTCCATAATAAGGCAAGTGGACCAAAATGGCGAATTATTGAGGGATAATGAGCCAGAAAGTGATGTTTTGGCAATGGTCTTCTATCTGGGCATACTTCTTTGTACCTTTGATGGTGGTCTAAAATCTTACTCTCCAGGTATGCAACTGAGTCACTGTTATGAACAGGACACACAACAAGCTCAACAATATCCTTCAAATCTAGTAGAAGTTCCCAAGCTGGTTCGTTTTCAGGTATGTGTTGTCCAATAACAAGTGGCAGAAGTCTTAGTAAACACCAATTTTCATGTGCATTGCCACCAACAGTTTTTTTACTAAGAAAATTGTGAGGCAATTTCTGAGGGCGATTAGTCTGATCCCCTCCTTTGTAGGGAAATGACTGAACAAGTCTATTTAGATTTTCAAAAGTGATGTACTTCTTGCCTATTAGTATTCGAAGGCACTCAGCTATCTCAAAAGGCACAATACCTTCAAAAAGGTCATGTGCAAGATCAGGGGGGAATCCTGTAGTGACCTTGAAGAAAGACAGACTGTCTGCTAAGACACACGAGCTTTTCACACCACAACAAGCTACCCCTGTCTCACGTGCAGTTGCTATGTGTACACGATGGAGCTCCTCAGTTCTCAGAGAAAAGTCACTATTTGTAGCTTTTGATTCAATTTCTGAGCGTGTAGCAGTACAAAACCTGCAAAAGTAATCTCCAGAAAAACTTTCCACAAAACCGGCCAATCCATGAGCTCCGAGGCTGTCTGCCACTACATATTGGACAGTGCCTTTAAAGTTGACCCCTAAATTGTCAATGAACACTCCCTGCTGCTCTAAAATGACAAGGTCTTGCAAAAGTGGCTCAAATATTTTTGAATAGCCAAAGGTCCTAAGGTCCTCACTTTTGCACAAGAGAGCCAAATAAATAGAAGAGAGGGATGAATGACTACCTGGTGGCAAGTTACCTAAAATCCAGTAAACTGAGCAAAGTTTATGCTTTTTCCGTGATGTCCCCAATGGATTGCAAATTTCGAAATCATCAACATAAAGACAAATAGAGATTCTTAGTTCACCGCCTGAGAAAAACTCATTATTTTGAAAATGTAGACCATCTTTATATGATGTATACTTTTCCTTATTTACAAAAGGATTCTGATTGTGGCTAGTGACAAATTTGTTCAGTATGTTTTCTTGTTTAAATATCTGCTGTAATGATTTTAGAATAGGAATATACTGAAAGGTCCTCTTGCTTTGGGAGTCGAGAATGTATTCAATTGGATCAATTACTTCAAAATGTTTTCTGTAATACTGTCTGCGTTTGAAGGCAGTGGCAAGTGTGCCGTCCTTTTCTATGGCTTTTAACAAAGGGTTAAAAGAAACTGCCTTTGTCAGTTCTTCAATAACAGGCTGGTCTAGACAAAGGTTATGATTCTTGAGTATGTCTACAATTACTTGATTTGTCAAAGGCACTGATGCACAGCTTATCAGGTAGTGCAATTCTGAAAGCAACTCGTCAATTGCTATGCTGGGAACATGAAAATAGTTTTCCAACTTAAGTAAAAGAGATGCAAAATTAAGTTCTATTACATTTGCCAAATCTTCAGTCTCACTTGTAGTTGTATCGTGATCAATATTTGCACTTATGTCCTCTTCTACAATAGTGTCTGTACTGTCATCAGCTGATGTTTGGCCTACAATAGTGTTAGCAATACCGATTTTAAAGTCTTTTAAGGTATAAGGATTGTGTTTCCTATTTCGATGAGACTTGAATGTACCATAGATATTTGTTTTGAAAGAACAACCCTCAAACATGCAATGCACAGTCTCGTTACATTTTAGATGGTTGTTAATGTGAGAAAAATACTCCTGCTCCGAAGCTATGTTGCAGCAGGAACACAAATGGCAGTTAAATGTTGCCAAACTCACAGACTTGTCTAGAGTTCTTTGGGTATGTGATCTGCTTAAGTGGCTATGTAGAGCATTCCATGTTTTGAAAACACAGACACAATCAGAATAGGCACATGGATACTGCTGTCTACTATGAACTAACCTGTAGTGTTTTAATAACAGAGCTCGTGATGACACCACTTTTTTGCACAATTTGCACTGCCACATCAACGTATCTGGGGGAGAAGCACAAAAGACATTTTCATTACACTGTCCCTGAAAAAACTAAATAATTTGCACATTGTTAATGTTTCATATTAATCAGTTTTATTTTTAATATTGTATGCTACAACAATGAATTTATTGATCTACATCATCACCACTGCATATTGTGTAAATGTGTGTGTAATCTGACATTAAAAGTCGAGTGAGAAATCCCATGGACATTGTACAACATTAATGCAGTTCATCTTACACCAGCTTACTAAATGCTTTCTGCAAGCTACATCAAAACGTAAGCTGAAATATTAGACAGAAAATACACCCTAACCTGTCTGCTAGCGAGGAGCGCTTCTCCACTGTTGTTGGCTAAAGTGCAACGCAGTCAGGCGTCCGAGTATAAACTTGGCGCGAAAGTGCGTGCCGGACCGAATGCGCTGCCTGTACCGACGCGTACCGACGCATACCGACGCTAGCGCTACACTACATTTGGGCTGAAAACAGAGCTTTGCTATTGCAATGGAGTCCCCTCCAAAATCATTTGGAAACTCACGTGCAGCAAGTCCACGTTAGCAAACCTTTACCGGGCAAAACCCTGCCTGTACTCTTTTCTTAGTAGCACTTGCGACATTAACTGACGTGTGAACATATATATGTAGACGGGCTTTACAAGAAAAATGACTTCTTACCTGATTTTTGGACAAAAATGCGGCTGAACCAGTCCACATTGCGAAGAAATAGCAAGCTTGAGAAAGAGGGTGGTGCGCATGCGCATTGGCCCTTATTTAGGCGGGCTCTGCACGCAGCAGTATGTGCAGAGGGACAAACCTGTGAATTTACTCAACAATGTTACGTTGACACAGTTCAATGACTTTGTGTAACAACAAAAAGTAACAACATTTCATTAAATTTGCACAAACACTTTAAGGATTTTTGCAAAATCGAGTTTATTAAGAACAAACAACAAAATCTACTTTAGTAAAAGCAGAGATAGGCTGAGTTCATTTTTTTGAGTGTAGACATCTGACTATTTTACAGGATAGACAATATAAACATATTTAAAATTAAAGGACTTTGGAATGTACATTGTGCCTTCGTTTAGAGTGTCTGGAAGAGAGTCCTGTCTCAGTCAATTATAGATGATGTGAGAGGGCGGGTGTGTGTGTGTTTAGGGCCCGGATGGCTTGGGGATAGAAGCTCCTCTTGAGTCTCTCTGTCCTTGCCCGGATGATGCGGAACCTTCTACCAGATTGCAGAAGTTGGAACAGTTTTGTTGCCAGGATGGGACGGGTCCTTCAGTATCTGCGCTTATTTTGGCCAAAACGCCAGAATCTCAGGTTAAACCTCCCAAAGTTTCAACAACCACCAAACAGCTAAAACAGTAAATGAGAGCAGGAACACGGATTCTGCACAAAG
The DNA here is from genome assembly GCF_057381845.1 of Rhamphochromis longiceps. Classification (NCBI taxonomy): domain Eukaryota; kingdom Metazoa; phylum Chordata; class Actinopteri; order Cichliformes; family Cichlidae; genus Rhamphochromis; species Rhamphochromis longiceps. The sequence continues at coordinate 8,539,572 of NC_140559.1, read as the reverse complement.
ACGTAAACACAAAGCGCGGAGCCGCCGACGCATCAGAATCAGTGAGATGTGACTTTCTCACCTGACTGCACAGACACGAGCTGAAAGCCGACAGCTCGCTGATTCTGATGTTTCGGCGGCTCCGCGCTTCGTGTTTACGCCCTTTTTGCGCTGATTCTGAAGCTGCAGGTTTGATCTCTCTCCAAACAATATTGAGTAAACCAGCAGCAAAAGAAGCTCCAAACTACACTTCACATAAACATCGTCATGAATTCCCTCTGATTGTTTTGCTGCCACCAGGATAAAATCACACTTCATGCACAGCTCTCTCTCTCTCTCTCTCTCTCTCTGTACTTCAAGAACAGTTTTCTGTCTAAAAATCTGTTTTCTGCATTATTTGCTTGCTTGTTACGCACAAGTCTACCGTTCTTGCAGCCTGTCGGCAGCTATTTTTTCTTTTACTTACTTATGAAAACAAAGCCTCATTTCTGCCGTTCAATACTGAACAAATTTAAACTTTTTAAAATGATGCAAAATTGCAAAATGCTCAGCTGTGTCTGTAATCAAACCTCTGTAACTTTGCTCTGCTTCACGTCAGCAGCATCAGGTAATGTTCATATGTTCATTAATGGTTTTCTTTTGTTTTTGATGTACTGCAGAATATTTGTATAAAATCCCAGGCCAGGAAAACCTTCATGTTTTTCTGTTTGATCCTCAGCTACTTTGACACAAAGGCCTCTGCTGTGATGCTCACAGCTTTGATAAAGTCTCGCAAGTGTCAGATTACTTTTTATAGATATAAAAATATAGAAATGTACTGATGCATGACCTGAATTATAATATTTCTGACTGTCTGAGGCAAAATTTCCCCGATTCAAATTGAATCAAATTGAATCAAATTGAATCGAATCGATTCTAGACATGAGTGACGATGCCAGCCCTAATATGCATGTTTTAATAAAAGAGATAATGTTGGTGTTTCAGTCATGTAGTAACTGTTAGCTTTAACTGTACAAGGCTTGTTAGACATAATGAAACACATCGTACAGATTTCTGGATGTTAGACTATAATTTTTATTATGATTATTAATCTTGAGTCTAAAAAGTCAGTCAAGTATATCCAGGATATCTTTCTGTTAACTGGATTCACTGACCCTAACACTGGGACCAGGATAAGCGGTCGCATGGAGCTGGTTTTCAGCTGGTTATCAGCTGACAATCTTATTATTTAATTAATTTAATTAAGTTATTTAATTTTTGTAATTTTTCCTCTACATTTCCCCTGAAATGAAGGGATTGTGTTAAACATGCTTTAGTTCCTCACATTTTTCTGCATCTCTTTGTTCAACCCCCTGAATTAAAGCTGAACGTCTGCACTTCAAACACATCTGAGTTGTTTCATTTAAAATTGATTTTAGTGTATGTACAGAACCAAAATCAGAAATTAAGTTCTCTCTGTCCAGATATTTATGGACCTAATTGTATAATCTATACAGCACGTAAAAAATGCTGTATATAAAGAAGTCTGTGAAAATGTGGCGCTTCCAGGTCAATTTAAACTGAAGTGATATAATCTTCTCCCCACAGTTTGAGTTTGTATTGTCTCAGCTGCAGACAGACTATGATATTAATATTATTAGTTATTAATATTATTAGTTATAAAGGACACCTTCCTGCCTTTAGTCTTATTCATGATGATTATTAGTCGTCTTCTAACGTCCACAAGTCTGTATGATGTGTTTCATAGTTTCTAACAAGCCTTTTAAACTTAAGTTACTGCATTGCTGAAACACCAACATCTGCTTATTGAACAAAACAAAAACAACCAAAAGACCACACATCTGATTTTATTTTTATTTTAATAGACTTCCAAAGATTATACCAGATAACTGGCCTCAGAATATAATTGAATAAACATGTTTAAAAACGATAACCTAATCCTGTCTTGACAGGCTGAGCTCTTCAGTATCCACCAACAGCATCGTCATGCTGAGTCAGACGTTTCTGCTCCTGGTGGAAATACTCTTCCTCTTTCCACATTGTACCAAATGTTTTTAAATGTTAGTTTCAATTTAAAATGAAAGATTAAAAAAGTGTAACACATGATGCAAATGTAAACAAAAGCCCCTCTGCAGTATCAAGTCTGCATGGCACAGTGACACACTTTAGGTGATCTCCATCCTTGGGAAAAGTGCTGTCAGCTATTTCCCAGTCCCCTGGCGTCTGTGCTGTTCACAGAATCACAATTCCATCGCTGAACTTCCTCTCTGCACCGTCGATTAGAGCTTGGCACGCTCCCTTCATCCTTCTGCTTCTGTTCCAACGCCACTGAAGAATTAGGGCAGAGCACATCGTACACCCTAGTTGTCTTCCTCAACGTCAACGTTGAATCTCTTTCACTCCTTCTGGTTGTTTGCTGTTCAAAGTCTCCTCTCAACGATCTTCTGGAAGCTCAGTAGCACAGCTCACTGTGGGATGTCTGCTGTGCTGAAGCTGATCTCTGCTCCTCTATGATCCTCCTGAAGCCTCTCTCCAGGCCTCAGCTTCCATCTTGTGGATGATCTCCTTCAGTCACTCCTTCTCAGGGCACATCACAACATCTGCAAGTTAAAATATTGACACTCCTCTTTTGCCACACGGCTCTCGCCATGTGTCAACTCCACACAATGAGACATGCACAAGAATGTTGCACATTCTCTCTGAAAAATTCTCCAGGGTTTCTCTTGGAGCAGCTCCACTCCAAACCTGTAACCCTGTGTCAAAGAAACATTAGTCAGTGGTTAAATGTTAAGATTGTTCAACTCCCAGCTCCACCCGGAGCCTGTATCCTTGCCTGTAGACAAAACCCTGTAAGTTAAAACAAACTTCACATTTGCAAACAACTGTAGCTCATAAGAGTAATAAAGTATTCAGCATCACAGAGACAAGTATCATTGCAGGTTTATTCTAAATCATTAAACTCCTGCTTTTGTGCCATAATTTGCTCCAAATCATCGATCATCTCAACTTCATCCCACATTGTAATCAGTGACTTTCCTTAAGTTCGTCACTCACTTGTTTCATCACTATGAGCTCAATAGTGGTCAGATAATGAGCCCATTTTAACTATTCTATAACCCTGCACATCTGCTCAGTTGTCACTTGTCTGTCTGTGCTGAATCCTTTACAAGCACATTAGAGAAACATTAGCAGTAGCATCCTAGGTCAGGCCTGGGTCACCAGACTCCAGAGGTGCTGTAAAAGGTCATAAAGTTAACACTCTGCTGTAAAAGAAGTAACACTGGCTTCAACACAGGATGTCTCTCACACTGTATTCACATCTCCACTGTAATATTCACATTCCTCAACAACACAGTGTAATTTCATCACCAACATACAGCCTGTCAACACAGTTTCCTTCACACAAAAACTCAGTAATCCTGTGGTAGAAAAACATTATTAAGTTGTGTCCTGCTGTAAATCACATGATCAAATCACATGATTAACCCTCTGCTGTAGAAAAGTAATGTAAATGTTAGAGCTGCGCAGGTGTGTACACACTTTCTCACAGTGATGTCTGCATTGTGAGTAATACAGGATCATGAATAACACACTGCTGGTAAATTCACAGACACACAGAAAAATTACAGCTAAAAGCTTAAATTTGCAGAGTTCACACAGTCATGTGACCCAAAGTTTCCTCCTCTGGTCTCCTCCTGCTCCTGCAACAAAAGACACACACAGAGATACATCCACCCCTTTGTCACATCTGGGTGGGGGTTAACCTTTGCATAGTGGTGTTAAGTCAGTCAACTCTTGTCAGCTTTCAGCAGTCCAGTCAGTTCCCCATTTTTACTCATTTTTTATTCATTTATTCATTCAGTGCTGATAGTGGAATCTATCGTCGCATTTCGTTTCCACCCTCAGCAATATGACGCCATTTCAAAAAAAGAAAAAGAATTTCGACTGGATCACCGCTGAATCCTTTCAGACAGGGACTCGCTTCCTAATTGTCCCAATAAGTGGCTTTCTCCTGAGCCCATTTTAATTTTGGAGAAACTCACTTTGCAACCGTTCCCAACAACATGTTGTGTAGTTCTTCCTGTTCAAATGTTCAGATGTGCTTTAAATGACAGAGATTTAGCAACAAACTTTCAGTGCACTGTGAAAGTAACAGAATAAAAAGGAAAAAAGAAAGAAAGGCCTTGTTAAGTCATGACACGTGTTCTTCATCCCAGGAGGGGAAATCATACCAAACCTAACTGGCAGGTTCAACTTTGCAACAAAAGACAAATCATCAGCCAGATTAATCTCAAACATTCATCCACTCAGCCACACACCTCACACCACACAACATAACCCTGTTGTCTCATCACATAACGACTTTCTTCTCATGTAACCAAATGTGTGCCATGTTAAAACTTCTTCACACATCAGAAACTCAACAATCAGCTCACTCATTCAAGACCCCTCATCAGCGTCCTGTTTTCTCCTCTATGATGCAACCATCTGTCCTCCAAAATAATATTCGTCCACTAGTCTATGTATCACTTTCATCTTACTAGTGACTTGGACAAGATGACAAACAGAATCTCATGCTTCATGAGTCAAATTGTTGTCGTGTTGAACAGATTCATGTACTGATCGTCTCCAGAATGTTAGAAGAGCTTCAATGAATCATTAGAAACAACTTACAGCTGCACAGTTGTGTCAAACCAATCTTTGTGTCATTGTGGGATTTTTGTGTTTCTACATGTGACACACGTCTAAAACATGCACACAATTTGAACACAAAACAGGGACATTTGTTACCACAGCCAGATGCTGAGAGCCATTTACTTGTAGTCCTGTGTCTATATATATGTACCATTAGATGTTATTGGAATGAAATGATTGTCAGCTTTGATAGTTTCATGTATGTATGACGGTGAAAAAGCCGTCGGCCTCTGGAAGGAAACAGAAGACATTTCAGAGGCTGCAGCAGATTTCTTTGATTTGGGGCCTTTTTCAGCTTTATTGGTGTTACGGCCCTAGCTGGGCCTCTTGATACAGCCCTTGTGTGGGTGTGGTGCTTTTCTCCGCCTCCTCCTCTCTTACTCCTACCCCCCCCCCTCTCTCTCTCTCTCTCTCTCTCTCTCTCTCACTCTCCTCTCTCCCCAGGACACAGCTGCTTCTGATTAGCCTCGTTTGCCACCTGGGCCCAGTCAGCAATCACCTCTCTGAGGTCATATAAGCTGGGGATGAGCTGTGAACAGGGTGTGGGGTGTTCTCTGGTGTGTGTGTGTGTGTGTGTGTGTGTGTGTGTGTGTGTGTGTGTGTGTGTGTGTGTGTGTGTGTGTGTGTGTGTGTGTGTGTGTGTGTGTGTGTGTGTGTGTGTGTGTGTGTGTGTGTGTGTGTGTGTGTGTGTGTGTGTGTGTGTGTGTGTGTGTGTGTTTGGCCTGCTCGGCCTGCTCGAAGTGTGTGGGGTTGTGCAAACAGCATAGCTGCTTTACGTGAGTAGTGTGGGCTTGTGGGCCCCTGGAAGTGCCTCCTCGTGGTGTGGAGTCTTTGTTTGGTTGTTGTGTTCTTTGTTGTTGCAACCTTCTCTTTTTCCGAGTGTTATTGGTAAAACGGCGTTGTCGGCTCTTTATGGTAAGATGATTTATAATAAAGACTATTTTATTTACTAAAAACACTGGTCTGTTTTCCGTTCATTCTGTTCTGGACTCATTTGTTACTGGTCCCCTCACTCGCATGCCTAGACCCTTTCGGGGGGAACGTAACAATTGGACAGAGCAGTGAAGATAAGTGACAGCAAAGCAGAGGGAGAGAGAAAGGGGGCGTGGCCCGGGTCAGAATCAAAGCCAGGCCAGCTGCTCTCCACCTCGTGGCACATGGTCACCTGCTCATCCTAGTGAGCTCCACCAGCAGCCCTTTCACACACTTTACACTGTCAAACACTGTGTGAGGACCTCAGCTAACAACAGGCTACATTTAAGTCTGGACTACATGCTTTTATATTGAGGAGATTTTTCACTGTTTTTATTCCATCAGCAGCTCAACGTCATGAGCAGCTTTGACATAAAGACATCAAACTCAAGCTGACTTTAAACTACTTTTAATACAGGGGCTCAAAAACAACAACATCTTTATTATATATCAGGACAGAAAGTCGTTTCATCTCAAAGGGAAACCGCTTTATTTGGAATAACCAGCACTATCAACTGGTTTGGGATCTCCACCAGTTTCATGTCTTTACAGCTTCTCCAACAAAGTTCCTGTAAAATCAGCATTTTTGTCTTTATTGGTTTGATAGTGATTGATTATTCAGTCCCAATCTGCTGTCATCTAAAGAACAAAATGATGTTTCTATGAGTCACAAAGCTCCAGATGTTGTCGGCTTCACAAAGAAAACAAAGAACTTAAACACAAAGTGTTTGGAGCCAAAATGTTCCCAAGCTGCTCTTTTTGAAATGGCAGAGGTACAGTGGTGTCTAACAGCACACTGTGGAAGGCAAACATGTTATTGTTGGATGAAACTTCATGAATCCTTTGTAGATTTGAGCTGTTGGAGCCTTTCTTTTCTCTTCAGGTGTACAGATGCTGAGGAGGCAGGTGAAGCAGGTGGAGCTGTTGTGATGCTGGCAGAGGGTGTGTCTTAGTAACTCTGTGAGGCAGAACTGGATCCAACATTGTGGATGTGTTGATGTTGGAGCCATTAAGAGTCTCTGGCCACACTGTAGGATTTCCCTTTGATCCACTGTGGGGGCATTTTGGAGTCTGTCAGTGAAACTCTTCATGTTTGTGTTTGACTCCAGTTTATAGAAACAGAGAAATGTGTCATGCTTTTGTTCGGCCTCCACAAATACACACATTTGTTCATTGGTTGGACTTTTTGTAAGGAGACACATTGAAAACCATGTTAATAAGATCTTGTTGTTTCCTGTGGATCCGACACAGAGAGTGGACTTCAGTCAGAAAGCATGGAAGAGATTTTAGAGGCCGTGTGTGGCAACAGGAAGTTTCTGTATGTTTGCTGATCTTACATGTGGAAAACAACACGTGATGTTTGTGGAGTTCTACAATGATTGCAGCTGCCGTCATAGGCAACTCTCGCATTTAAGTTCATTTTATTAGATAGTTAAGTTTGAAACAATAAGTAGTTGAAACAGGGGCGATTCTAGGATCAGAGCTTTGGGGGTGCTGAGCACCAGGAGAGCTGCCCAGCCAGGCAAGATAAACTTTACTTGTCACAATGAGACTTCTTCCCCACCTCTGTCAGTCCCTGCATCCCTAAATGCCTCCAGTTGTCCCGAGTTCTCTCTGACTGTCTCCTTGGTGCATTTAAACCCCTGTTCCTCCCTGTCCTCATCGTCTGTTGTCTTCGTCTCCGTTATCAGTCATCATAATTTTACCATCTCTGTGCAAGTCTGCAAATTTCTTTATTAAATCATAAGATTCTTAAATTCATCAAGTCTCTCTGTGTCTGGGTCCTCGTCTCAAAACATGACATCACTGTTTTGTACATTTTAACACAATTTAATCCCAACATTTGTGAAAGAAAAGCAAAACACTATTTTTGAAAAGTCTGTAACAAAACCATCAAATCTGATAAAGGTTATTTAAATGCTGCAAAAGAAGAATGTATTAGAATAAAAGAAATACATATCCTAACCTTAATTACTGGGGGAGAATAATGAATGATGCTCACAGTGAGTAAAAAGTAAACTGAGTGCATTTTTTGGACAGAGATTCACTTTTAATGTGTATGTATAATATAATACAGATGCATAAAAAAACACTCCCGAAACAGAATAAATTATTACAAATAAATTATTACAAAATATTTAAAATATATATATAAAAATGGATGCAACTTTGCCTGTGGTAGAATGTATACAATGTATGAAAAAATCTTTACTGCAGATGCTAATTTTACTAATTTAATAATGCTAATTTTGTGTTGTAAGATTTATGAGTTTCATGCTTTCATAGTGGTCCTTAGGAGAGCTTGACATTTTTATCAGGTGGTACACACTGTAAAAAGTGTGAGAAACACTGATAAGTGTCTGTGTGCTTTTGGAAAACATTTAAAGCTGCAGTACAGAATCTTTGAAACCAGCTTAAAACATTTTTAGAAACAGAGCGTCTGCTTCTCTTTACAGCTCCTCACTCCACCAGGGCTGTTTGGTGCTTTCTGATAGTGTGCAAATGTGGTGCACGTATTGTGGCAGTCATACAGATAACTGGACGGTCCAAAAGTTAGCCGACCTATTACTGGCTGAGGTTTTAGTAGAGTTGTGGCTGAACCACATAAAAATATATAATTAATTTTAATCTCCCCAATCAATGATCATGTTATGTTGGAATGTTGTTAAAGAGGGTCAAAATGTTTCAACCCAGTTTGTTTTGCAGATTCTGTACAGCAGCTTTAATATAGGGAGGACACAACTTCCAGATTGTGAGTAAAATCCGGTTTTTTTTCTTTGTCAGTTTAACAGTTTCTGTTGTGCCTGTCACTGCTCCCTGTCTGTTTGCTTACCTGCTTCTTCCTGACCTTGTGCTTCTCCTCACGTTCCTCTCTTTCCTCTCTCCCTCTTTGGACTGACAATCATACACAAATAGATTGTATTCAATTAGATGAAAAATTACATTAATATGAAAAAAATACTATAGGGCTTTGGAGCGTGATGTCATGGGGGTGGGCGTGGAAAGGATTTTGGCCCAATCTGCCATTTTGGGGGTCTAGCGCAAGTGAAAAGGGAGCGAAGGCACACACAACAGCCATGGTTCGTATTTGCTGTGTGGTCAGCTGCAATGTTCGATCACAGGACCGGCAAGAGAATAAGCTTGAAAAGGGTTTATCTTTTCATTCTTTCCCAACCTGGAAGCAACATGAGGCAGCTCGTGTATCGATGTTACCAAACGAAGGCGTCCAGCCTGGATAGCAGCTGTGAGACGAGCTGACGTGCAGTTCTCTTCCATCTCCAAATATCTGTTGGTGCTCCAGACATTTTCATTCCGGTAAGTTCTAAATATGTTCATATCTCTCTTTATAGTCTGTTAGTTTTATTTTCTATGCGCTCTGAGCTCATAGCAAATTAGAACAAACATCCTACTGAGTGATTTTGCAGAACTACCTTCTATTTATAGAGTTGCTAATTATTTGGCATTATTGCAGCAAACCAGCCGATGAAATGGATGAAACATCATGACTGAGTTCCAGCGCTACACAAGGGACCTGCTTCAAACATACCACCATGCCAATCAGATTACTTCTTCCATGTGAGGGTGAAGAGGTGACCCTTCTGGATAAGATGGTGAAGGTTTGCTGCGTTTGGTGAACAGTGTGGTAGTAAAACCAGGGAAGAATGAAACCTGCTCCTGTTAAATATTCTTAAGTCTTGTGCTGTTAAAATTGCTGTATTTTTTCAAAAGATACAGTAAATAAAGTAATGTTAGTAGTGGGTGATGTCATGTAAACACTCGTGATTTTGTGTAAACATTTTGTCATTTGTAAACTATAAATGACATGGATTCTACACTGTAACTGATGTGATGTTCTATAAGGTGGTTTTAATAAAAAAAAAGAGGCAAAAATTAGTTTGTTTCTTTATTCAACTTTTGAACAGTGGGACTCAGTCAGTAGATATTCAGTAAATGCAAATTATTTACACGGCAGTGCACTACAGGCATAAATCTAGACCCCTAGATAAAACATTATGGGTCATTCCCACAACCCACAGCTTTACTGTGTTCCAGCAAAGTATCCAATAGCAGTGACAACTCCTCCACAGTAGCAGGTGGGATTTTTCTGTTTTGAGGACGGCTCCTTTTACCTGTCAATACGGATGGTCTGTTTATGTTTTGATCAAGAGCCTTTTTTTGGGCAGCTGAAGAGGAGAAGTCCATCTTATGGCCAACCTTTGGCTGTATCTTGGTCACATTACCCAGCAAAACCCAGTATGCAGGTTCATCTGTAACAGTCCTTGTGCCACAGATCAACACTGTTGCTTCTACATTAAACAGAAGAGCAGCGACATGGCTGCAGGTCTCTGCGACTCCGGCCATACAGCTGCAGTGGGCGGCTTCAACCTTCCCTGTGAGGCTCACAGTGACCCATGGCTGCAATGCTGGTTCATTCAGTCTTAGAGTGCAGGACCTGAAACACACACAGACAAAGTTCATTTAAAGACAAGAACTATGAGCCAAGGCCGACACAAATGTGTTTAATCTACTTTATCATAAATGTAACAAAGTGTTTAGAAAGTTAGCACATACATGTCATTTTTCATTTCTTTATGTGTCCATCTATAGAACGCTGCATGTTATAGTGTAAATCTGTCTGTTCGCTGTCAGAAACCTGCCTGCAGAAAATGAACCTAAAGCATGTAATGCAAGGATGTCATCACTTTCAAGATGGAGAAAGCATAAAGTGACAATTATGAATCACTTAATATGATAAGGAGATTCTGCAGGTCATTAATCAATGTATAAACTTAAAATAAAATGTATTTTTAGTGACACAGGATACAAACATGGAAGCAAGATGTATAATTAGGATTATTTATAATAAATGTGAATTAATTAGTGCAGTTTCTTTAACCATAAAGAATAACTAAATCCTTCAGGACAATGTCACATCAATGCACTGAACTCACTATGTTATCCCTCTAACAGCCTCCACATGTTCTCGCTGTAATTTCCCCTCATGAATGAATTTATGCTGCACTAATGTGAATGTTTGCAGGGAAATCAAACGCATTTCACACGCAGTACTCGAGCTGACTTACCTTTGTTTGAATGACGACTTGTACGCGCTGACTCCACAGACAAGGTACGAAAATATGTCAGGCTACGTCAGTAGCGCTTGGTCTTCAGGGTTTCTACTCCACGGCAGTATGTCATACGGGTCCACATTTCCAATGCACGCTATTTTCTGCAAGTACCGCTGCTTCACCTCTGGACGCAATCGGTCTCTATACAGTTCATTCTCTTTTGAGAGGCTCTTAAGCATCTTTCTTGTAGTCGTCGTTCCAACACAGTGTGTTTGTTTTGATTCGTAGACCCCGAAAATGGCGCTGCGCTCCCACAATGCATTGCGGCGTGACGTCAACTCCAAAGCCCTATTAAGATCACTAACAAAAAGTCCTCTCTCAGTGTACTTTCAACCAAAAGGCAAATAACCCAACCACATAAAAGATATAAATACTGAAACACTGATCCAACATTATTCTTGATTGACGGATCATTTGATTTTACACTTTTACCTGAATGTGGCTCCTTTTTTTGGAAAAAAACTTCCTTATATCCATTATGAACCTGGCTGTCTCTCTCTACACAAACACACACACACACACACACACAAACACACACACACACACACACCAGGAGTTATAAGGTTAATGGGCATCCAAATCCAAGATGGCGCCGCGTTTGGATGCCCTGGTGCTTCAGTGCGTTACTTCTGTTTTGTTTTTGTGCATAACTTCTGTGTCTGGGCACTCCTCTGGATATTCTTACACCAGAGAAGAGCTTCTTAACTACAGGACTACAACACCTGTGGATTTACTTCCAATATTTGTCGCATCTGCGGCAGATTTACTGCAGACTCTGATCAGGAAAGTGAGACGCCGAAAGAGAGGAAAGCGAGCCGGCGCACTCGTGCGTCTGAGGAGACGCGGACTGCGAACTGCTCTTCCTGGGATCTTCCTTTCCAATGTTCGCTCACTCAGGAATAAGATAGACGAGCTGGCCCTGATGAGAAGCATGAACAGAGACTTTGCCTCCTCCTGTGTCTTATGTTTTACGGAGTCGTGGCTCTGTGAGGACATCCCGACTCAAGCTGGAGGGTTTTCATCTGCTGCGCGTGGACCGGCAGGCCTCTCTCTCTGGTAAGACCAAAGGTGGAGGTGTCTGCTTCTACATTAATAGTGGCTGGTGCACAGATGTAACAGTGATTGCTCAGCACTGCTCTTCCTCTCTGGAATACCTTTTTATTCACTGCAAACCGTTTTATTCTCTGCGGGAGTTTGCTTCATTCATCCTGGCCGCTGTTTACATCCCGCCAGATGCGGATGCGCAGGCAGCTCAGTGCGCACTCGCGGAGCAGATACTGCACATGGAGCGGACATTCCCGGACTCTCTCATTATTGCTTTTGGGGACTTTAACAAAGCCAATCTGAGCCATGAGCTTCCCAAATACAAGCAGTATATTAAATGCCCGACCAGAGAGGAGAGGACATTGGACCACTGTTACAGCACGATCAGCGGGGCCTATCGCGCGGTGCCCCGCGCTTCACTCGGACTTTCTGACCACGTCATGATCCACCTGATCCCCGCGTACAGACAGAGGCTGAAGCTCTCCAAACCTGTCGTGAGGACTAAAAAACTGTGGAGCAACGAGGCTGTGGAGGAGCTTCGCACGTGTTTGGAGTCTACAGACTGGGACACAATGAAGGCTGCTTCTAACAGCTTGGACGAGTTTACGGACACTGTCACCTCCTATATCCACTTCTGTGAGGACAGCATTGTGCCATCACGCACCAGGGTGAATTATAACAATGACAAACCCTGGTTTACTCCTAAACTCAAAAAGCTGTGGCTGGAAAAGAGTAAGGCGTTCAGAAGCGGAGACAGGGACTGCTACAGAGAGGCCAAGTACAGGTTCACTAAAGAAGTGGACATTGCTAAACATCAGCACTCTGAGAAGATGCAGCAGCAGATCTCAGAGAATGACTCGGCCTCTGTGTGGAAAGGTTTTAGGAATATCACCAACTACAAGCCTAAAACCCCCCACTCCACTGACGACTTGCTCTTGGCCAACACCCTTAACGACTTCTACTGTCGTTTTGACGAGCCATCAGGCAGCCTTCACACCTCCAACGGCCCCAACAATAGAGACACTTTGGACACTCATTCCCCCACCTCTCCCCCCTCCATAGAGCCATCACCACCTTCAAACCGTTCACCTACAACACCCCCCTCCTCACCCCACACAAAAGAGGATTTCACACCACCTCCTCCCACCACAACTCTTCATATTCATGAAGCAGATGTGAGGAAGCAGTTTAAGAGTCTGAATGCTCGGAAAGCTCCCGGCCCAGACGGTGTGTCTCCTGCCACCCTCAGACACTGTGCAAACGAGCTGGCCCCAGTGTTTTCTGGCATTTTCAACTCCTCACTGCAGGCATGTCATGTGCCTGCCTGCTTCAAGTCCTCTACCATAATCCCTGTCCCCAAGAAACCTAGGATCACTGGACTAAATGACTACAGACCCGTGGCTCTGACATCTTTGGTCATGAAGTCATTTGAGCGCCTGGTTCTCTCCTATCTCAAGACCCTCACGGCCCCCCTCCTGGACCCCTGCAGTTTGCATATAGAGCCAACAGGTCTGTAGACGACGCCATCAACATGGCCCTACACTTCATCCTGCAGCATCTGGACTCCCCAGGAACCTACGCCAGGATCCTGTTTGTGGACTTCAGCTCTGCCTTCAACACCATCCTTCCAGACCATCTCCAAGGCAAGCTTTCCCAGATGAATGTGCCTGATCCCATCTGCCGGTGGATCACTGACTTCCTGTCGGACAGGAAGCAGCATGTGAGGCTGGGAAAGAATGTCTCGGACTCCCGGACCATCAGCACCGGCTCCCCTCAGGGCTGTGTTCTTTCTCCTCTGCTCTTCTCCCTGTACACCAACTGCTGCACCTCCACCCACCAGTCTGTCAAGCTAATCAAGTTTGCAGATGACACCACCGTTATTGGACTCATCTCGGACGGGGACGAGTCTGCCTACAGGAGGGAGGTTGAACGTCTGGTGTCTTGGTGCAGCCACAACAACCTTGTGCTGAATGCCCAGAAGACAGTGGAGATTATTGTGGACTTCAGGAAGCACACAGCCCCACTCCCCCCCATCATCCTGACTGACACCCCCATCACCTCTGTGGACTCATTCCGCTTCCTGGGTACCACCATCACCCAGGACCTGAAGTGGGAGCCCACCATCACCTCCGTCATTAAGAAAGCCCAGCAGAGGATGTACTTCCTGAGGCAGCTGAAGAAATTCAACCTGCCAACACGGACGATGATGCAATTCTACACTGCAATCATCGAGTCCATCCTCACCTCCTCCATCACCGTGTGGTACGCTGGAGCCACTATTAGGGACAAACAGAGACTGCAGCGTGTTGTGCGCTCTGCTGAGAAGGTGATTGGCTGCAGACTCCCATCTCTGCAGGACCTGTACACCTCCAGGACACTGGGGCGCGCAGCTCGGATCTCAGCTGACCCTTCTCACCCTGGACACAGTCTGTTTGACCTGCTCCCCTCAGGCAGGAGGCTCCGGTCCATTCGCACCAGAACCTCTCGCCATAAGAACAGTTTCTTCCCCTCTGCTGTCGGACACATGAACAATAAACGTACAACTGTTCCCACCACTAACACATGACCCTACGCTGTGTTCACTGCATCATTCCATGTTTGCACTGATCACCACCTGCACTCATGTATATATCTTTCTACGTAGCACTCTTAATTCTTATTCTTATTTTTATTTTTTCATGTCTATTTAAGCGTAATTTATGACAGTATGTTTGCACTGAAGAACCGCAGCAATTTCCTAATGTTGTAAACCTGCTCAACATTTGGCAATAAAACCCTTTCTGATTCTGATCCAGTCAGTTAGCTAGTAAGTATCCATTTCAAACAGGACAGTGGTAACAACAGCAGGCTACGGACAATTTTAAGTTTTAGATTTTAAATAGGCTGTATGCATTTCAATGGGAGCAACAGGACGGTCAAATCTCGCTGATTTTACTACAGAGCAGGACGGATTGTAGGGTAGCAAACATCATCGGAAAACACATTTTCAACACTGCAGGTTACCTGGTGTAATGTTTTTCAGCTAAAAAGAAACATGGTCTGACTCCTACCTAACTATATAAAGAGTAACTGAAGGTTAAATGTAGCTAATATGTCCTGTTTTAAGCCAGGCACTTACACCTCCGCTCCGCTGCGTCTCAGCCGCCATCGCTCTGGCAGAAAGGGCGCTAGAGCCAGAGTAGAGGAGAGGCGAGCTGGAACAAACCATTATGGGAGGGGGGGTATCTATACTTTTGTTGTTAAAATGTTACGTCTCAACCAAATACTGTGTTAGGGAAAATATTCTAAAACACTTCTTCAGTAAAGACTCAGAGAAAAGAAACACAGAGTTCTTGCTAGCAAGGGCAGCTCCCTACTGAGAGACTCCAGCGAGGAACCGCCCCTGTCTTTATTTTTATACTCCATTGAACGTATGTGTGTGTGTGTGTGTGTGTGTGTGTGTGTGTGTGTGTGTGTGTGTGTGTGTGTGTCCTGCTGGTCAAAGGGTCATAAAAGGTACATCCTTGGTCAGGAGAAGGGTGAGGAAGTCCAGCAGTTAAAGCACTTAGTCTAAAACAAACGTAACTACGTTAATCCTACCATAAAACAATAAAACAAGGTACGACCTTTTCCCATGCCCCCAGGATGTAGGTGTGGAATACACACCAAGCCTTTGTAGCCTGTTAAAGATCACACATCCTCACTACACAATTGATTATACACCTCTAAAAATATATGGTTAAATATTTCCTAATACAAATAACTACATGCAGTATTCTACCATATGAAAACTTATATCACTAAAAGATTATACTGAATACAATTTTCCATTGACATACTGTATGCTTTTAATATTTTTAGTAGTGTGTCACACAAACAGCAAATATTGTCAAAAAAGTAAGAAATCTTTGGGGGTGCTTTGATTCATTTTGGCTAAAATCGCCCCTGAGTTGAAATATTAAGAAATAAATAGTAATTCATGTTTGTTGATTAGATTTATATGTTTAAATGTGTTATTTGTGCTAATTGTGCAATTAGATAGGAACCTTTTCTAAAGTTGTGTTGTGGCTAAGAGGGCATTTTTTGGCTGTCACACTCAGCAAGCTAATTAAGAGACGAGCCACGAGGTTTGCACGTGTGCAGAAAGATAAATAAAGAGTGCCTTTTTTTGGACCTCCCCACCACGTAAAAATGAAAGTTTATTCCCTTTGAGTGAGGCCAATGAGGTAAATGTTTTATTGATTATCGTTGTATGTAAATGCAATAGCCGCAGTGTGAGGTGTAATGTGTACTTTATTGATCATTTTGTTGGAATGTTTCGTTGTATATAATGCTTAAGGACTTTAGTAGGAATATTCATTTAAGTTTGTATTTCCTTTTAGTTCTGACGGCATTGTATCGGCTGTGGTTGGACATCATTACATGTTAAGATGTGGAAGAATCCTCCTGTCCGAAATAAATGTCAGTTTAAACACAAAGAACAAGTTGAGCTTCATTAAGACTCGAGGGGAGTAACAATGATCATTGTTCTGACAGCATTTTGAGTGGGAACAGTTCAAAGTTATTTACTGATTGAAACAAGCTGAATGTTTCTGTGCACGATGAAGAAGATCAGCAGCAGCAGCTCAGCTGATCAATGAATTGACATCTATCAGTCGTTTCATGAGATGAAGTCATCAGCAGACATTTGTTTTAACTGTGTGATGAATGTCAGAACGTCAGGGCTCTGCTTTAGTCACTACTTGATGATCATTGGCTCATTGTTGAATCCAGTGGCCCAGTCTGACCTCTGACCCTTTGCTGCATGTCTTCTGTGTTATCTCCACTTTCATGTCTGATCTTCTGCTGTATCGTCCAAAATAAACATATGAATCATTTCCAACACTTCAGCAGATCTTTAGTTTGGGCAGTACAGCACAAAATAACACATATTGTACTATACTGCCCACTTCCTGATCTTATTGGATCTGTGTGTGAGGTTGGTGAAGGAAACACATGTTTACTGAGTGAATCGCTGCCATTAGGAACTAGTTTTTCATATCACAGCCTAGAAATCACACAGGACCATTTCTGCAAGTGAAAATTGGAGGAAAATAATTGTATAGTTTGTGCGTGTGAAGTAGTCAGACTCGAACGTCAAGGAAGGTGGTAGGGAAGCAGACATTTCAGATTTCCAAGGTGAGCAACTTATTTACAGTGAAGTTAATTTAATGTAACTTAACAAAACTTCCTCCCCAAATAAACTCTATTAACAAAACTCAACATAACATGGATCTGGTGACACAGCTCACCTCTCCTCTCTCCTGCATCTGATAGAGACTTGCTTTAAATAGGGCCACCAATTTCCCTCCAATTGCCCAGCCAGTACCACTCACTCAACTGAGGGATCTAAAACGCTACACAGATTATCCAAAAAACACAAAACCTCTACACACTTCTAACATGCACATTTACACAATTAAATGGCAGTATTAACGAAAGGAAAAACATTCAACAAATCCCTTTAAACCTTAACACAAACAAAAGGAAGCATCTCTATGGAAAAAGAAACCCCTCCACTTTGTTTGACCTGCTGATGTCATATGTGACATCATCAGGACTTTAAAATGAGGAAATCCCAGGCGGGCGTTTCCCCACACCTGACCCTTAGGACGACTGAAAAGACAAACAAAGTAAGTATGAACAAATGACTTAATCTGTAACATAATAAAATATAAAGAAACATAACTTAGTATTTGTCTTCATTTGCAGAATGTTTGATTTGCCGGCAACAGAACGCTTACACAAACAAACCCGGGATAGTGAGTGAAGCAATGTTACTTGACAAATAGCAAATCATAGCAAATACATAGAAACAGAATAATGTGTACAATGTGCAAGAAAAGGTAAACACATGTGGGACAAATGGAGAGCATTGCAACTGCTCCTCCACTTTGTCACAGTGCGACTGTTGTTTGCAAATGAAAACTTATCCCAACTACATGTGCTGCTGACCTTTGACCTTTTCTTTAGGTGCACAGAGGAGTCTGTGGAAACATCCAGAACCGAGGCAGTGCTACAGATGTCTTCAGATAAACTGGTGTATTATCCATGGATGCGTTCCATTCCTGTTTAGACCTGCTGGCTGTCAATGGGCTTCATTCCATTTCAGACTGCCGGTGGTCGGCTGGAATCTAAACTCAACATGGCTCCTGTGTTAGAAGAGCCTCTGATTTTAAAATATGCACATTGAATAGTTTCTTTCCAGCACTATGGAGCTACCAGCCCAGTATATGTAGCCCACAGTAGATGGAGTTTTCAAGCTGGACTGACAAACATCAGGACTCATGTGATCCCTACATGTGGACCTTTCACAGATGGATCCAAGTGCAGATTCAACTCTGCATTACATTTGACTTCAGCTGTTACACACTTTCATTTTCTAGCTGTGTCACTTCCTGCTTTTTGGATCAGATAGTTTATCCATGTCCACAAATGTTTGGCTGCATATTTTTATCATCTATATTTTCCAGTCTTCATGCAGCCGATATTTCATGTGAACTCCAATCTGCCAGCTGCCATCACGTTTTCAGGGTTAGTTCAGTGTTGGAAATGTAGGACAAACAGCAGCACATGTTCTCTAAATGTTTGCAGTCATTTTTAAATGACGCTGATACTACAGGAGACATTTTCCACATTTATTGTCTTTGAACAGAGAATAATAAAGCCATCAAACATATACAGGCTTCTGCAAATACAAACTTCTGTGGTGCATTTGATGACCTGCAGAGGAGAACAAGTCGGGCTTTTCAGCCCTAACACAACCTCTTTGTTCTCAATACTACAAAACCTTAAAAGGCTGATATGCAAGTTTGCATGAATCACCAACACAGTTGTGTTTGTTTCTAGTGTAGTTATAAATAAGGTGATCAAATATCTGCTGACTGATTAGATCCAGTATCTATTACAGATGAACTGGATATCACAGCATGTTGTTGATCCGTCATATCAAACTAAACAGTGTTGCTGGTGTAAATATCCTCCAATAAAGTCAGATGGGCTGAGGGCTGCTGTTGCCAGGTAACGATGATGTCACACTGGATCTTCTGATCTTGAGCATCGTAGTGCTCGGAGTCTGATGTTGGCTCATGTGTTGTCACCAACATGACGTTCTACTAGTCAAGGCCTCACCTTCACCCACTGATGCTGATCACACAGACCCACTAATAGAACTGTTTTATCAGGTTTATGCAGCATCACCATTAATGTCACATTTAATCAGAACACATTTACATTACAAGCCCACTACAACCATTATCAACATGTTAAATTACATTATACATCTGCAGTGGTTTAAAGGACCACTATTTTAACCTGATTCATTTTTTCCACCTTAACAGTTCATTCCTCAAATCAAACAAGATATTTGACTCTCAGAAAATGCACCAACAAATATTTTTGGAATAAAATATTTATTTTTCAACTTTTACACGTGAAATCAAACAAGTGTATTTAACACTGAAACCAGAGTGGAAGCTGCTCATATAGAGTCCAACCCAGGCTAAAAGTAAGCTGAGTAGACCAGCACCATCAAAGTGTCGGCTCTCTGAACACGGTGCAAGATCGCCATCTGCAGGACAAAACTAGTTTTTCTCATCCTCCTCGTCAACGTCAAGATGACGTCATCGTACAGCAAAACGTGCAGATCAGGTGACATGACTGTCTGAGAGGCGGAGTTAAACTGTGGCAGGTAAGCATGTGGAGGAGGAGCAATAACATGACGCTGGAACATCATCATTGCATTATACAGTTTCCTCTCTAACTGGACGCAGCTGTGAACAAGAACAGCTGTGGAACCAGGGTCCTGAGTGGCATCTATGGATGAATGCAGGTCAGTGTGTTGCTGGTGGAGGTGATGAATCACAGGGTCCATCTCACGTTGGAGTCACAGCTTCTCTTCAGCTGCTCTGCTCTTCAAATGTAAGGAATCGACGGCTCTCTTTTTCAGCTCTGTTGGAATATCACCTTCTTCTGTCTGAGAAATGTTAATGAAACAAACCTGACAAAACACAAACAGCAGCAGTAACAGTAAATTGCACTTATACATTCACTGAAAACCCACATTTGAACTCTACCTACTTGTTCATCGAGGCATGAGCCCAAGGGCAAGGAGACTTCACAGACATGTTGAAATTGTGATGTGAAGACAGTGGACTGTGGTGGCCACTGCAGACTGTTGGACTCTGTTACAATCTTCTTCAGTCTCTGTTACAGACGTGGATTTGATTGGACAGCTTCATAGCGACTCCCTGTCTGTCTCAAACAAAGCATTTGCATTCAAAAAGACATTTACAGAAAACACCAACAACACATGATATTATTTATTATATATTATAATCATTTATTCATATTTATTTTTCAATGAAGATGACAACCAACTGGAGCTTGAATCATTGAATTTACACCAAGCACTTCAGATATATTTGAAGATTTCTACATTTTATGAATAGTGACAAAAATTCTTTGTGTTGTCAATAGAGACACATTAAAGCAAACTTTGCTTGATGACAATAAGCTCAGTTAAATCAGTACAATAAGTGTGGAGCCCTTCCCTGAGAACGTGTCTGCGTAGGTTCTCAGTCATCCAGGTCATGGTAGTCGAAAGAAGCAACCACAACCTCCCTGCAGAACATTTTGCAAAGTGAAATTTGTTTATTGTCCCATCAACAGTTTACCTGCAGAATGGGTACAAATATCCTTTCTGTGAGGAAGTGACGCAGAAAATACAATGTTTCCCTCTGTGACAATGAAAAAGTGCTTGAGATTGAGTAGAGCGATCCTTCTTCCTTGCTTCATTTCTTGCTCGCAGTCTCTCAGCGTTGACTGGAAAATCAAATCAGACTCACACCATCTGCTTGTAATGTGGGCGTGTCTGTCAGTAGTTTGAAGAGCACTCTCTGGCCTAAACACAATAGGAAGATCAACACCGCCCCAAAACAAACATTTCCAGATTAGATGAATGGCACCGTAATTGGAAATGGTAACATTAACACGTTAACTTCCTGTGTTTGGTCTGCAGTGGGTGACTCGTGATTCAGGGATCTACATTTAAAAACGCACATGTAAAACTGACAGCAAGGTTTTCCCATCATATAATCGACATAACTAAGCACAACTGTTAACCTTTATGTTTGCTAACATTTGAACTCTTACGATTGGGATATCAACAAAACGCTAAATATAGTTTAATTCAATCCTACCTGAGCTGGTTGAATTGAACCAGTTTCAAATTCAAGTTCAAATTGTATTTATCACACACACAAAACCATACACAGTATGACATGAGGTGAAATGCTTGTAGCTGTGCAATGCCCGACCAGTTTCATGACATACTTCCTCTTCCATCTGGGAACAGAATCTAAAGACAGGAAGTAGCCACTGTCAGCTTCCCGAGTACCCAATAAGAAACAAATCAGGCAAAATCAACAAACCTTTGGGTCTCGTTTTCAAAAGTGCATGTTTGTCAGCTTCTGTCTCTCTTTCCATCCACTGCTGGATGTCTTGTTCTGAAATAGTCACTTGGACAAACATGGAAGAGAAAAGATTCACTTGCGACTACAAGAATACGTTCCATTAAAGTTGGGTTTCTCGGGGACTCTTTCAGGATGGCAGAAATCTCCTCCTCAGCAGACTTGTGACCTTCTCCTCTTTGTCCCATCTCTGAAGGAGCTGCACTTCTATCAGTAGGAACTGTCAGCTCTCTCAGTTTGAATGTAAATGAGTCATTTTAACTACTAATACAGAAACATGTGTACCTAGATCCGATGACTTCCTCCTCCCATAATGCAATAATGCATCAGTCAGAATTTCCAGTCGACCTGATGGAGTCATCTCTTTGTGACTCCTGCAGATCTTCTGAGGAAAGAGCAGAACCTCTCCATGCCTTCTCCATCGTTCAGCCCAAACCCAGGAAGCCGTCGTGTGCTCTAAAAGATTTCTGATTAACACATATTTACTGTTTACTGTACAAGAGTTTATCAAAGTATGGACTGAATAGTGTGTGCATGTGCTTAGGATGACATGTGTGTCAGTTTGTGTACATTGACCAATAAATCATAGCTGGCACTGCAGTTTATGTCCATAAACATGGACAGCCAGGGAAATACCTCGAGGTGTTCCTCCTCCATTTGTCTGATAAACACCAAACAGTGTTTTATAAACAGGAAATGTTGTTCTTGTGTCATATAGTAAAAGAAAATACTCACATGTATATGTGAGGACGGCACACACACGGTGTCGTATATGAAATTCAGCTTGATGTTCTTGTCCTGGTATCTTTTCACCAGCTCACTGATGACATACGTTGGATCTGCTCACCTGTTTAAAAAAAAGATCATCTCAATGGTTTCGAGTCGATAAGAGAAATAATATTTTTGGGAAACATTTGGTGACATTGTTTACTGTAGGTTAATGACGTAAGCATTGATTAACAACTCAGCGTTCTCCATTAATCATGTTCAAAAACATGAGGGGAATTTCATGACGACAGGAGGCTCCAAATACACCAGTTACACCAGTTACACCAGTTACATCCTGTCTTTTTTGGCTGGTTTTGTGACTGAAGTAAATTTCCGGCTTTAAAGTTGCTACAATCCTAATTACAAAAGGAAATAGTAGTCCTCAATCAGCCATAATAACTTTAACATGACAGAAATTATCTTTAAAATAAAATAAAAAATAGGGGTGTGTGTGTGTGTGGGGGGGGGGCACTCAACATCTGCACATTCAAAAACATCTGTTTCCATCA
The DNA here is from genome assembly GCF_057381845.1 of Rhamphochromis longiceps. NCBI lineage: Eukaryota > Metazoa > Chordata > Actinopteri > Cichliformes > Cichlidae > Rhamphochromis > Rhamphochromis longiceps. The sequence continues at coordinate 8,516,988 of NC_140559.1, read as the reverse complement.
CAAATACTTCAAATGTTGTCTCTTACATAACCAATCCATTTAAAACTATGACTTATTTAGGAGAACACCTCACTAGTGATGGAGCAGTGACATGAAATTTCCTTCAACATTTCCTCAGCTCAGCTGGTTTGGAGCTATCAGGATGAGACAGCAGATATTCCTCTACATCTTTGTCTCTTACAAACATGATGTTTCCATGAAAGCGCTCAATAATACTTCTTCTTTTTCTTCCAAGACCAAAGTCGGCATCCATGGTCACAATCATTGTGCCATCAGTCTGAAACCAAACATCAACACTGGTTCATCCATTTCTGTCATTGATGGAACCAAATCTTATGACAGGATTATTAACTTGGTTGGTAGATCATTAGATAGCACCTCACAGACTGATCACCAACCCACTCCAGTGCACATAAGAGTAGAAAATATGATCTAGTGTCAACATTTACGGACTTTTTAGCCTGAAACATTTTTATATAGAGAAATGTGTCAAATGCTGTTAAACTGTAGGAACTGCATTGTGTTGCACTGAGGAATGACACTCTAGTGTCCTCAGTTGTTGGTGAAATACTGAGATATGAACCTGCTCGTTTGAAGCTTTAGGAGTAAAGAATTATTGTCAATGTATGAAGACAACAATGATTTTTTTGGATTAGCTACAGAAACATGAATTTCTATCAATCGATGATACAGCAGCATAACAGAATGACTCATTTCTGATGTCGTTACGATATCAGGTTGGAAAATGTTGAACCTAAAGTATTAAATGACCTCCAGAAAAGTAAGACAGTGAGTCATCCCACAATTGTTTTTATGAACCTCCTGAGACCCACTGCCCTCATATGGCGACATGGTGATGATGGTAGCTCCACCTTCATCCTCCTCTTGCCAATATATCCACTAACCCTCTGTGCACAATCTGTCTCAGCCTCTCAGACTTTCAAACCTGAGCTGTGCCTGCCATGTACTCATTGCTAAACCTTTTCATTTTGGCCAGTCCAAGCATTTAGAAATAAATAAACACAAAAACACCATTCAAAGATAATTTTTAATTTTTCTACTTATCAGGTACGACCAATCTGAAATATCTTTTGGAGAAATGAACATTATATCCTAAACTTGACCTCAGGCCCATCAGGTTAATGCAGTCATTACATGGACATGTTTCATTTTAAAATGAGATCAGAATAGTTTGGCATTAAGTCATAAATCTGTAAGAACAAACCTGTGTTCACAAACATGTTTATCTCTCTTGTGTTTACTTGTGTTTACTACTGTGATCCTCTGGTAAATGTAGCTGTAAATGTTGTTTTCCAATATAGACGAGTACTGCTGCGTTCATACACCGATGTTCTCCATGTTCTTTGCAAATAATGCAAATGCTTGTGGAAGGTGCTGAGGATTTATATGACATCTTTCAGTGAACCCCACAGGCTGAGTTCTTCTCTCTTTGCCTAACTGCTTGCTGTCTCTGAACCAAAAGAGCTCCAAGTCACATTATCCATGTTCTCAAGTGCAAGTGCTGATCCATGTTCTCAGCCAGTGGTGTGACTGGTGTGGGGACAGGTGAACCAGTCTGACTGAAGCTGGGAGGTGAGGACTTCATTCATTTAATAACAGCCCCTCTCGCTCAGTTTTTTCATTCGCTCTTGCTCAGATCTCTGCGAACCTGCTCGCAGTGTGTCGCTCAGTGTGGTTTATCATCTTCATCTTAACTTCCTGCTTCTATCATGGTTAAAGCTGATGAATCCTCTGGACATCAAACACTGATGGTGTTATTGGAGCTGAGTGAAGTTTGATGGCTTTATTATCCACGCTGTGACACATGGCAGCTGTCAGAGCAGAACACATTAAGTCAGCAGGTTTAAATGCAGCCTCTGCTTCCTCTGGAGGTCCATGACATCACAGCGTGGCCGCAAAGGGCGTCCAGAATCCTAGCCTCCCACAAACGTGTCCACCTTCTCCCTGGATTTGAAGCACAGGTGGGCCCACCCTATCCCAAGATGCATTGCAGCATGGTGGTGGAACATATATTTTGGGTCCAGAGATGGAGCAGCTCTCTCTCTCTAAGTCTTTGAGGATGTTTTCTGTTTGAGTCTGGCTTCAGTTCAGTCTAATTTAGCAGCTGTGACATCAGAGATTGTAGGGGAGGAACAGCCACACCCACAGGTGAGTTTCCCACTCAGAAACAGAGCGTGAACATCACCTCTGTCTGTGATGTGTTGGTCACAAGCTTTGTTCTGGGCTTTTAAGTGGAGGGTGGAGCTTGTGAGTGATGGAAGCTGAGAGTGGTGTTTGCAGATGCTCAGTGTGACAGGATGTTGGCTGCTGTGTTTGCACATGCTCAGTGTAACAGGATGTTGGCTGCTGTGTTTGCACATGCTCAGTGTGACAGGATGTTGGCTGCTGTGTTTGCACATGCTCAGTGTGACAGGATGTTGGCTGCTGTGTTTGCACATGCTCAGTGTAACAGGATGTTGGCTGCTGTGTTTGCACATGCTCAGTGTGACAGGATGTTGGCTGATGAGTTTGCACATGCTCAGTGTGACAGGATGTTGGCTGATGAGTTTGCACATGCTCAGTGTGACAGGATGTTGGCTGCTGTGTTTGCACATGCTCAGTGTAACAGGATGTTGGCTGCTGTGTTTGCACATGCTCAGTGTGACAGGATGTTGGCTGATGAGTTTGCACATGCTCAGTGTGACAGGATGTCGGCTGCTGTGTTTGCACATGCTCAGTGTGACAGGATGTTGGCTGCTGTGAAAGCTGAATGCTCTCTGGTTAGAAGTGATGTCACACATTAGGATAACTGTGCTCGCTCTCTGTCAGAGTACCAGGGCCTCACTTTGACCACATGACTCTCAGTACACAGCATGATGTGTGCGCTGTAAACAGGAAGCAGAGGAGCAGGACTGAGGTAAACCTCTGAGGGATCAAACTGAGACTGAGCTCCAGATGTTTCCACATGTTTCTGCTCTGTGTGTGTTTGATGATTATTTCAGGTATAGATGGTGGAATATGACCAGTCTGATGTCAGCCTGCTTCTCTGACAGCGCCTCACCTCTCTGTGCTGCCCCCTGCTGGCTCTGATCATTACTGACTGAGTCCTTGCTGCCACTTTATTAGGTACAGCTTGCTAACACAGGCTCAGACCTGCTTTGCCTTTACAGATACCTTAAACCTTCATGGCTCAGATTCAGCGAGGTGCTGGAAACATCCCTCAGAGTCATGTGATCAGTGACGCCTGCTTCAGCACTGACAGATAGAAAAGTACATCCACATAAACAGGAAATATAATAATAATAATAATAATCAAATGCTGATTCTCAGCTTTTCAGCCCTTTGTCTGGATGTTAATCCAGCAGAGTGTGTTTGTGATGATAGTAAATAAATGTTAGACTTACAGCTCCTGTTTTACTGCATTAAAGTGATCAGATGACTTCAGCGCTTTGACATGGATGGTAGTGAAAGCAGGACATGACAAATGTAGCACAGCAGCAGTGTTTAACACGTCTGAGCTGGAAACAGAAACTCTGGTATGAACATCATTCATAGAACAGCTTCCAGCTTCTTTTGCTCGGCTACATTTTGGATGGATTTGCATTTAAAGATGAGACTAAAATGGTTAGGGTCAGGAGGTCAAAGGTCAGAGCTCCTGTGGGTCTGAGGGCGGCCTCACGCTGGAGAAGGATGAAGGAGTCTGACCTGAGCCAGTGTTTGACATGAACACATCAGCACTGCTGTCAGTGAGCCTAACGACAGCCGTTAGCATCATTTCAGTGTTTCAGTCATAAAAACACTTCCTGTCACTGTGGTGGTTACAGTGACATCATGCAGTTTGTGCTTTGACCTCCAGAGGGCGACAAATCAGCACAGACAGAGAGCTCCATTCAAACTTTGCTGCCAAAAGTAATAATTCTTCAAATATAATCATCAGTGTTTGAGCAGTTATGATATCAGGGACAATCTAGACATGTGTGACAATACTGAACATGTCACATGACACACCTTAAACATCATGTGATCCACTCTCAGTCTGCACTTTGATTCATTACTTCAACAGGTTGAAATTAGATTTGAAGAAACTTTCAGTGAAATAAAGCTTTCATCACAGGATTCATGTGAGCAGCAGATGAACTTTGTACCAACAACATCTTCAATAACAGAGTCTGAATGAAGCTCAGGTGTTGATGCTGCTCACTGATTGGACGCTTGGTTTCAGCTCTGCTCTCAGTCTTTACTGCACAGGTGAAGGTAGAAAGTGTGACTGGATCTATAGACTGGAAACAGAGAAACATGCTGAACATTTGAAGCTTTGCAGCAGAAATGTTCATGTTACAAATACAGCAGAGCTGATCTGGGATCAGTGTGTTCACACCTGCAGCTACAACAAGGTTTCATGTCTCCACACGTCAGCATGTGAACTTTACTCTGACTCAGTCTGAGCAGTCAGACGGCATATTTTTAAAGTTAACACATCAGCACACACAGAGCTGAGCCCCTCCCACCTGTGGTGAGTTTCAGGTGGAGCCCCGCCTCCTTCCAGGAAGCAGCTCACTTGTGTGTCCGTGTTTAGTGTCCAGGTGTGGAGCGGAGCTTGTTGGTGTGTGAAGAAACTGTAAGTTTGCTTTGTTTCCTCCTTTAACAGTTTGTCTTTAGGAACTTTACTGTTTGTTCAGCTCACATTTGATTTCTTCACACAACAAACTGTGTGTTTGTATTTCCGGTCTCTCCATTAAAGTCAGTGTGTAATGTTTCCTGGCTAACATCAGCTGTGTGCAGCTTAGTTCCAGCACAAACAGCACAAATCTGCCGCTCCATAGTTCACGGTAACGGACTCACAGCTGGACCAACGAGGCCGAGTGTGTCCGCCACTCTGAGCTACGTTCCTGTTTTGTGTACTTGTAGTTTGTACTGTCTCCCAATTAAGAGAGTGCACGCTTGAAGTACGCGCACTACGCGTACTACGTACGGTGCGTACTATAATTACGAGAAGTGCGGAAGTGAGAGGTTTGTGAAATGGGACGGTCTAGCCTTCGTCGCGCTGCTCAGGTTGCCTAGCAACCATGATACTAACAGCGAGAAACGTTTCATACAGCATTGTTTGACAGAAATGGAGAAAAAATGTTTTGTTGCTCAGCCATTTTTTTCATGATATCACTTTGATTAGTTGAGTATCTGAGGCTGAGACCACAGGACTGTAAAACATGATTGTTGGGCTTCATTTCTGTACTGAACAGTCGTTTAAGATTAGCTAGTAAATAACAATTAGCTAATGTTGTTCATGAGACTAAAGTCATCTCACTGTGGTAATGTAAATATAATATGGCCAATATTATATTTATTGTCAGATTATTATGATATATATATATATTACAGCAGTGAGCTTGAACTCTGTGTCAAAGATTCAAGTAGCAGTTATTTATATTTCCTATCACCTTAAATCTTCAATCAAAGACAAGTATCTTTGACTGTGTATATATAGATGTATTATATATAAGAAACAAATGTTGTTCTTTCAGTATGTTGGCATTACTAAATTTGGCTCAGTGCTTACATATATGTGTAAAAAGAAAATGTGCGAGCTGTGATAACTGTGTCTGATAGAATGAAGAGTAGACTGATATATGAAATATTCCTTTATTGGGTGAGAAAATCAGACCATGTCATAACTGCTTTAAGTCACACAGAATAGATATCAGAGCCTTAAACAGGCTGACTTCTGCTAAATGGGTCAAACTGGGCAGAAAGTATACAAACACATAACATCCTTATAGAAAATGATGTAACACTATAGCTCAACTTACCTCAGAATATATAAAGCATATAAACAGTTACAGCAATATGATGCAACAAACACAGCAGCTACTGATCCAAAATACTCAAAACTTCATAGAAGTGAAACAAACATTTATTTTTAGCTCCATTCTGCTGCTGATACAGACTTTAGGTTTCTGAACATTAAACTTGTTGCTGCCTTTCATAGTGTTTAACTTGAAGGCCCTGAGTACTTTCTCCCACACTGAAAACACTGGGAGGATAAAATTATTTAAACATTACCTAATAAGACTGATTCAGCACAGACAGTTATGTTAAACTTTCCTAGCAGTCCTTCACAAACAGGGAACAGTCTGTCTATTCTCTCCATCTGTCAGCTGCTGCTGGCTCTTCCTCCTCCTCTTCCTCACACACTGCTGAGTTTGTCCTGGTGGATCATCAGGGGTGCAAAGCCTCACAGATGATGTGCAGCAGTGGCTCCCTCAGTCTGTCCTCACTCTGGACACTTGCAGTCGTCACACATGGAAATCAATTTGTGATAAGCTGCAGGATTCAAACACAAGTGTAACTTATAAACACATGTTCATACTTTTATTCCACAATCAGAGAGAAAGAAACAGACAGAGAGTGCAGGACAGACAGACAGGTGACAGTCTCAGGTGTACACACTGCTACACAACAGCACCAGAGAAGCAGGATTTAGTGTTTGTGTTATTACGAGTGCTAAACAAGAAGAGTTCCAGATGGTGCAGTGGACACATGTGTGACTGCTGTGATTAAAGCATCTTTCTTTCAGCTTAACGAGTGAACCGTCAGCTCGTTCAAACACACGTTAAAGTCCGTTTGGCTCGACACCACCGAACAGAGGCAGCAATATAACATAGCTAACATTAACAGTGCAGTGAATCCTGCTTGTGCCGTGATATTCAGGACTGCAAACCGAGCAGCATCACTGACTTTCAGCCTGTTGTGTTTGTGGATATATGACTGACTTTAATTATTCATAAAATCATCACATTCTCTGTAAGATTAAGGTCGACTATACATATATATATTTTGAAGTAGAGGCTTTAAAACCAAGTAAACGCTGAAAGTACAAACATCACTAATGTCACATAACTTTGCCGACATGTGGCCAACAGGAATGTTTTAATGTTTTTCATTATTAAACATCTGCACATAAATAAGTGACATAATATTCAGTACTTACTTTTGAAGGTTTACTCTTTGGCCACTCCGCTTCTGCCGTCTGCCGTATAGGGCTTTGGAGTTGATGTCACACCGCAGTGCATTGTGGGATTGCTGCACCATGTCAGAAGGCCACAAATCAAAACAAACACACTGTGTTGGAAGCAGGACTGTCAGAACCATGCTTAAAATCAGCGCAAAAGACAAAGGGCTGTATCGCAACCGATTGCGCCAAGACGCCAAAAGACGGTACTTGGACAAAATAGCGTGCATCGATAATGTGGACCCGTATGAAATAAGGCAGCGGAGCGGAAACCCAGACAGCCTACTGCCATTGTCCTATCCCGATATTTTCGCGTACCTTGTCTGTGGAGTCAGCGCATACACGGCGAATCATTTTCGGAATTATAAATTCCTGGAGGCGCAGGTATGTCGTCGTGCCCCATGTGCAGCATTGGAGCCAAGTCTGGATTTGTTACATCCATTTCATATGCTGGTTTGAGTGCAATAATGCCAAATAATAAGCCTCTCCGTCAACATGACGTGGTTCTGCAGCATCACACATTAGGATGCTTTATCTAATTATCTATGACCTCAGCGCATTCAAAATGACACTAAAAGCCTATTAAGAGAGATATGAATTTATTTAGAACTCACCAGAAAGAAAATGCTGCGAGCAAACCAACAAAAAATTGGGGATGGCAGAAAACTCGATATCCACTCGTCTGACCTCTGCAAACCAAGCTTGACGTATTTGTTTAGAATGTTGTTCACACCTGTTGAACTGACTGAAACTTCTAGTCACAGTAAATCAGTATGTGTCAGTGAATGCATCGTGTGTGCTTCGTGGCTCCATCGATTGGACTGATAGTAGAGCAGCTGATGGCAGCTTCGTCTGCCTCACACTGCTGTCTGACTGCATTCAGCTGACACTGAGATGAAGCAGGAAAGAAGCAGCTGATATTTGGACAGCACACATGATGGAAAGGAGGATTTCAGTTGATGTGCACATGAATGATTTGTGTTTCCTCTGCAGGTGAAGGTAGAAAGTGTGTGTGAGCTGATGTGAATTGAGCAGCATGGATCAGTGTGAGGACAGAGAGGAGGGAGTCCCTCCCTCTAAAAGCACTCTGTGTGGGGAACATGAGAGCCAGACCAAAGCTCAGAGGTGAGATGACCATCTCTAACTGTCCATGACTCTTCTCCATGTCACAGCTCAGCACTCACATCACTGCTCCATCATTATTCACAGGAACCAGCCTGGACCTCCACCCAGCTCTGTGTCCCTACAGAGTGACGTGTCTAGAGGTTTCCTCATTGATTTTAAAGTCTCTGCTGCAGAGAGGTGAGCTGTTAGTAACAAGAACTCTCTGATTTAAAGGATTTTGATGTTTCCTGGTTTCTAAAATGCATCTCTGTAGCAGAGCAGTGTCTCCAAGGACACACAGGCTCAGCTGTAACTGTCAGTTTATCTGGTTTTAAGACACATTTGGACTCAATTGGCTGTTTTTAACTATGTATTTTAATCAGAGGTGTAAATTTAGAGCTCACACATCTGGATCCTAAACTATGATAGAAACAGCTGCTAGCAGTGGGTAGTTTGACTTTGATACGCTGCTCTAGAAAGCAAACAAAAGTTTTTGCAGCTCCTCTGTTCAGCTGCAATCTTTTCTAAATGGACACAATGTTCTTGAGAGGTTTCAGTCTGGTTTTAAAACTCTTCATAGCACAGAAACTGCACTTTTAAAAGTTCTTAATGATCTTTTATTAGCCACTGACTCAGGTGACTCAGCTGTGCTTCTGCTTTTAGATCTGACCGCTGCCTTCGATACTGTTGACCACAGCATTTTAATCTCACGGTTGGAGCATTGTGGCGTAAAGGGCACCCCATTAGAGTGGTTCAGGTCATACCTGTCTGACAGGACCTTCTCTGTGAGCTTTGGCGATTTTATCTCTTCCTCAGCTCCCCTTACTTGTGGTGTTGCCCAGGGATCTATACTGGGGCCAATATTGTTCTCCATTTATATGCTGCCTTTAGGTCTAATTTTTAGAAAATACAACATTTGTTTTCATTCATATGCCGATGATACTCAGATCTATCTTCAATTGAAGGGAAACAGTCCTGCCTCACTAGAACCCTTACTTCAGTTAAATGAAGTGAAGTTAAATCCTGGATGGCCTCTAATTTCCTTAACTTCAATAAGAACAAAACCGAAGTGATAATTTTTGGACCAAGCGGCAATCCCAACACTTCTAATTTTAACCTGCACAGTCTTGAGCCTTTTGTCAAATCACATGCCAAAAATTTGGGGGTTATACTTGACAGCAATTTCACCTTTGAAAAACAAATTAGCTCAGTTGTACAGCGGTCTTTCTTCAAACTCAGGCTTTTATCTAAGGTGAGATCATTTTTATCTTTTAAAAACTTTGAACGAGCGATTCATGCTTTTATTATATCCCAGCTGGACTATTGTAACTCCTTATATGCTGGAGTCAGCCAGACCTGCCTGGCAAGGCTGCAGTTGGTCCAGAATGCTGCAGCTCGTCTTCTGACACGTACTAAAAGATGTGAACACATTTCCCCGGTACTTGCCTCCCTTCATTGGCTCCCTGTCCGCTTCAGAATTAATTTTAAAATTTATTGTTGACTTACAAAGCCCTGAATGGACAGGCTCCCGGGTATTTGTCTGACCTCTTGCAGACGTATACCCCCCTTAGATCTCTTAGATCAAGTGATCTTTTGCTTTTAGCCGTACCAAGGTCGAGGCTGGTTCATAGAGGTGATCGAGCATTTGCAGTCGTAGCGCCTAAGCTGTGGAATAATTTACCCCTACACATCAGACAGGCTCCAGCTGTCAATCTTTTTAAATCTTATCTTAAAACACATTTTTATTTACTGGCTTTTAATACAGCATGAGAGTTGTTTGTTAATTTATATTTGGTGTTTGCTTTTAATACTCTAAGTTGTTTTATTGTGTATGTTGTGTTCTTGTACAGCACTTTGGTCAACGCTCCTGTTGTAATTAAATGTGCTATATAAATAATTAAACTATTAAACTCTTCAGAAAAGTGTTCAGAGAGCAGCTGCTGTATTAGACAAAGGCTCGTCGTGTGAGCCCAGATGTGTGTAACAGCTGGATGAAGGAGAACCATCACAGTCGTGTCTCCATCCCGCCTTTATTAATGAACTTCCTGTTGCTTGCAGATGACAGGAACACAAAGTGTTTGTGCCACGTGATGCTGCAGGATTTGTTAACATGTCCATGATGGTAACATCTCCTCGTCTAACTGCAAACACATGAGCGCTCCTAACGGCAGCTATCACAGCCACACAGGCAGACTGTGTCTCACTGTTGCATTCAGGGACATTTGTTTTCCTGTAAAAAGCTGAACTCTAATCTAAGAGGACTGTTACTGACAGGAAACAGCTGCATTATCTGCAGTCTATGTGATCACAGCTGCTTCAATCACTTTATCAGAGAATTGATCATTGAATAAAACATGTTTGTGTCTGCAGAGGTCAGAGGTCACAGTCTGCAGGATCCAGCTGTCTGTCTGTGAGGAGTGACTGGTCCAAACATAAACCTCCAGACTTCAGTGCTGAACCAACGAGGTCAGAGACCTGTGATGACTCCTTTACATGTTTGTGTTTTCCTGGATAAATATGACCAAAGATTCATTAAAAAGATAAAAATCTTAGACTTTGTCCTGTAGCGCTGTGTGGCAGGCAGGATTGGACCCAAACACAACAGGATGAAGTCAAAGAGGCAGCTTTATTTCAGCTGTGAACATGCAAACAGCAGAAATAAGGAAACATAACTGTAGGTTTGCAGTGAATGAAGCCTCAGCTCGACGCTCCACTTTGTCCCTCTTTTCCTTCTCCAAACAGCCACATCAGGAGTCTCTGATGGAGTTTTAAAATATTTCATTACAAATGTCCAAAGATGGGTTCAGGATACCTGAATCCACAGTTATTAAAGCTAAAATAGTTCACAGGGTTTGGACTTTGTTAGGTAACGAGAGAACATCAAAGTGTTTTTATCTTCAAACAGTATTTTTATCACTTCAGTTGCTCTCACAGCCCTGTTTGTTATTTTAGTAAGTAAGTAAGTAAAGTTTATTTATTAAGCGCTTTTCATAGACAGGTAGTCACAAAGTGCTGCACACAGAGATTAAAATAAACAGTACGATAAATAGCAAAATGCACAATATACACAATATAGAGTTTAAATGTAAATTAAAAGTATAAAAATGTAAACAGCATTGGTCAACAGAAAGCTTGTTTAAACAGTAAAGTTTTTAACTGTTTTTTAAAGGATCCCACAGAGTCAACCAAACGTAGTTGTAGAGGTAGACTGTTCCACAGCCTTGGTGCCACAGACTGAAAGGCTCCGCCCCCTTTCGTCTTCAGACGTGTTCTGGGAGCAACCAACAAACTCTGAGTCTGTGAGCGGAGACAGCGAGCAGCAGTGTATTTAGTGAGAAGCTTGGATAAATAATCTGGGGCCATTTAGTGCTCTGTACGTTAAAACAATCATTTAAAACGAATTCTAAAATCTATTGGGAGCCAATGTAAAGAACATAAAATAGGAGTGATGTGAGCTCGCTGGGTAGAGCGAGTTAGTAGTCTGGCTGCTGCGTTTTGTACAGCTTGGAGGCGAGAAAGAGATGATTTATCCAAGCTGGTAAACAGGGAATTACAATAATCTAAACACGATGACACAAATCCATGGACAATTTTTTCCAGTTCAGCTAAGGAGACCATATGTCGCAGTTTAGAAATATTCCTTAAATGAAAGAACCAGGAACGAGACAGAGACTTTACATGTGAGTCAAGGCCCAAAGAAGAGTCAAATATTATTCCAAGATTTCGAATATTTGGCTCAGCAGAAGAACAGAAAGGGGCAACAACTTGACTGATTTTAGAATATAGATCAGGAGGAGCTATGATCATGGTCTCTGTCTTCTTCTAACAAGGTAATTGTTAGAAAGCCAATCAGAGATTTGAGTTAAAGCCTGGACTAGGGTGGACAGCCTATCCAGCTGATGAGGCTTAACCAGAGCTCTTATGTTTCACTCAGTGCTCCCACCAAACACCTTGGAGGACACATTAGTGTGATTTAGATTTCATTGGTGCAAACACCAGTCACACAAGCTAACCCATGGAGGCAGCAGCAGGCTTTGTGTTTGGTAAAGTCTGCTGGCTTAAACTAAGAGAGTTTAGTTTGTTAGCACAAAGAGCTGTCAGCTAAAGCCCCGAATGCACTTTGAATACAGACGAACTGAGAAAAACACTTTAAATACAGCAAACAGTCAAACTGACCACATGTTTTTCTGCTGATCATCCACAGCAGTACGTTTAGCATTCATGCTAGCAGCAGGCTATGACTGTTAGGGTTGCCAACCGTCCCTTAAAAAACGGAATCGTCCCGTATTTAGAAACAAAAGTACACGTCCCGTATTGAGCTAATAAGGGACGCACTTTGTCCCGTAATACAGTGAGAATCAAAAGTAGTCTATAAATGTTAATGGAATTAACGCTTTGTTTGAAAACATAATTCCCAGCCCCTCTCCTGCTTTGTGACCAATGAGCTGACAGCACACTTATGACAATTCGAGTATGACAATTCAGATTACCGCTCATCTCATTGGTCGAGGAAAGGTCGCTTGCGGAGAAAATACCGGAAGACAACAGATGACCACAACAAGAAGCATGGCCAACAGGGAAACAAACGCCGACACTGCGGTGCAAGTCTCGGACGACAGTACACCTAAAGCTGGGCAGACACTGTGCGATTTTTTCAGTCACGTTATTCAGCTCCTGCTCAAACTGCACGATTGACTCGCAGGGGTTAGAAGTTGGTAGGTCACGATGCAGGTCTCACACTATACCGCCCGATGCTCTGATGCGACCTGAGTGCTCACACTGTGCCTCCATAAAATGAAGGTTATAACAGAAAATCTGTCGCTCTCTCTGTCTTTCACTCACACAGACACACAAACCACCACCATCAACTTTGCTAAATTGCTAATGAAAAACATTAATCAGGCAGCTGTGATTGAGCAGCAGTGTAAATCCAACTATTTTCACGGTTGTTGTGGTCGTGATCATTTTGTGATGCCACATCGAAAAGGCTCGGATGAGCTTTCCAAAGTTCTACAAGTTGTGCCTCCATCGCTTGTGTCCAGATCACACGCTGCACAGCCGTGCTGCTCCGTCTTTTTCACCGACGTTTACGTGTTTGCGCGTGAGCAGTGTGAGCGGCTCACGAGCGATTGATGATCGGGAGCTGCTCGAGGTGTTAATCGCTTCTCGTTACCCCACGTATACTACACGATGCACGATGAAGGCCAAAATCGGGCCGATCACCAAATCGGTCGCACGACTCAAAAATCGTCTCAAAATGGGCCAAAAATCGCACAGTGTGAGCCCAGCATTAGAGCAGCAATGTTTGTTCCCCTCAGAGAAAGAAAAAAGGCTGCAAAAGTACAGGGAGGAATGGGAAAAGGGAAACACCTGGCTGGAAAAGGTCACCATAACACCTATAAAGCGCACTGCACTGTGTGCCGGCGCACTTTTTCCATAGGCATGCTTCTAATGGTGGGGGCACATGAAGAACATGAGGGGCGTGAAAGCTCGGGGAACCCTTAACCAATTTGTTGTCCACCAGGCCACGGCAGAAGCAGATATGGTATGTAAACACTAGGGGTGCAATGATATTCGTATCGATATTGAACCGCTCGATACAGTGCTTTCGGTTCGGTACGCATGTGTATCGAACAATACAACATTTGTAATTTATTTTATCAACTTTCCTTCTGACGATGCTGTCTGTGTTGAGCGCTCAGTGAATCTGCGTTCGACTACTCCGCCTAGGCTGCACTGTCCAGCGCAGATCCACTGAGCGCTCAACACAGACAGCATAGTCAGAAGGAAGAGCGCAGGGCAAGCTAGCAAGACAGAAGTTAAGCTCTCCTTGCAAGATGGACCTCCCCCACCCTCATTCAGATCTGGCGTTTGGAATTATTTTGGTTTTCATGTGACGTATGACCCTGAAGGTAAGCGAGTCATGGACTAAAGTAAAACAGTATGTTGGATGTGCCACGCAATGCTTAATTACATGGGTGGGAACTAGTGTGTTAGCGCAGTTAGCTCGTTAACGTGTTGGCCGTCTAGCCCCATGCACGGGGCGATCGGCGGTAGCTCGTTAACGGAGATTTGCCGTGTTGTGGCGTTAAGGTCATTTCAACGAGATCAACCTGAAAGCACTAGTGGGAACACAACGAATATGACTGCACATTTACGCCGACATCATCCTAGTGCAAAGACAAGTGGAAGCAGACAAAAAAAAGCAAGCATGCTACTAACTTTAGCCGAGTCATTTAGACAGCTGTTAGCACATGATCCTCCTATGCTGCTGAGAATATAGCCCAGAAGAAGCGGATAGTATAGCTTTTATTTTGGAAAGAGCCATTTCTCTGTAATAAACTCTCTTTTCCAAAGATGAGTGATTCCTCAATCAGATACAGGGCTCGCAATATCGCTAGCCCGACGTCCCGGAGCTAGCGATTTTTTTCAGACGGGCTACCAAAATCTATCTCTTCCCTGCCCGTCGGGCTATTGTAGGAAAAATATATGTCAATGCTTTTGCATTCTTTCAGAAATGTAGCTGGGTAATTATGTCATTGGCATCGGTGAGCCACTATCAATATGTGACATATTGAAATCGCGTTTGAATTTGCGCTTGTTTTTTTGCTTTCACTTTGCAATCGCGCAAACTGTGTATAGAGAGCGACAGCACTGATCTGTGAGTGATGATAATTTGTGCACCAATTCCTCTGACATCGTCTTATTAATTGTTAGCTTACTATGCAAACATGACAAGTGAAATCTCCCGCAGCAAGCTTAAACATGTGAGAGGTTGATCGCGCAGAGAATCGCTGAGCTTATGTGAGTGCGTGTGTAAAAGCAGCAGGATATATATTTGACTACGATGACCTGGATGACTGAGAACCTTCACAGACAGATATATATTTTAGTTCTGCTGAGCCAAATAAGACAGGTCAGGGTGAAGAAGTGACAGCCAAAGAAAAGCTTACCACAAAACGGAGAAGTTATGACAAATCAGACTATAAGGCAAAAAGAAAGTGCAGCTTTATGGTTTCATGGACAAAAGAATTTCTGTGGCTGCAATATGACGAGCTAAATAACCAGGGCTGCACATAAGTGGTCCGCAGGTGCGCATTCGCTGTCAAAATAAAAAACACGCACAAGGGTTAGGGTTAAATTTAAAAACTGTACTTTTGAGTTAAAATATATATTTATAATTTTAATAAATGACAAATTAAAAAGGCATGAACATTTTTTTTGTATCGAAAAAATATCGAACCGTGACACCAAAGTATCGAACCAAACCGAACCGTGAATTTTGTGTATCGTTGCACCCCTAGTAAACACTGGTTTGTTTTTTTTAAACCCTCTGGTTAAGGTTAATATGGGCATGTGCAGTGAATATCAGCGCTATGTGGCCAGAAGTGTGATAATATAATTTATTTTGTGTAATAAACAACTGCAAGGATAGATGATTACAACAAATAGATCACTAATACATAAAAGTAATACATAGATGAATAATGATGATGAGTTATGATGTGTAATCATGGGAACAAGTGGGTTTACAAACAGGAGCAGCTGATTAGCATTAGAAAAGCTGAAATAATACCTCAACTGAAGCCAATTGTACTAAATGCACTAAATGTGCACTGTTACAAGAATATTTTTCGTTTTATTGTTTTCTATTAATTTATATAATTTTAAGTTAAGCAGGACAGAGTTCTTTTAAAGAAAGATTTACTTATATTCTCAAAAGTTAAGCATGACAGGCTTCTGTTTAAGAAAGAGACCTGTTTTACTGTGTTAATGTTGTCATTTTGAGCTAAAAATAAATGGCTAAATGATCATTTGTTTCTCATATGGTCATATCACAAAGAATATGCATCTGCTTAAATCAAATTCAAGTCAAATGGTTAAAAAATAATTTCACACACACAAAAAAGAGCTACCACACTGGGAAGGGTGAAGACAACTAGGTTGCCCGGCCCTGGCCACGAGGTGCCCCTTATTTATTTTTCAGGGAGTTGGCAACCCTAATGACTGTCCACTGAGCACCAACACAGGTAGGAGTGAGCAGTGATGAAGCAGGACTGTGGGCAAGTTTCAGCTACAATCCTATTGGCTTCTCAGTTTCTCCAAAGAAAAGGGGAAAAATTCTTGGTGTTGTGAAGATGTGAGTTGGTCTTGTTGTCGTGGGGCTGGAAGGATGCTGGCAGTGAGAGGCTTTTCATACAGTGTTCAGTAACAGAATGAGAAGAAAGCCACTGCACATGAAACAAGGTGCTCGTAGTGTTTGTTTACTGTGTTTGTGCCACAATGTCAGATCAGTTGTAGATTCACATGCAGACTTGTCCAGTGAAACCAGTGCAAGTACTGCAGTACAGAGCAAAGACTAAGCAAGCCAGGAGAGCTCTCCAACTTTCTGAAAGTATCAGGATATTTGAGTGATAAGAAAAAGTGGATCGTGCAACAATGTCCCTCAGCACACAAAACAATCAAAGCAGAATAAATATAATGTTTTAGATCAAACACTTACAGGGACCTGAAGAGAGAGAACCAACAAAATGTCATGGCTAACAGAGGAACTCAAGCACAGACTGAGTTCTGACAAACAAAAAGGTGACAGTTTATTTACCAAAGGGGTGAACCACAGTGCTCTATATATGTACAGTGAGTTGGGGAGGGGGTCCAGGGCTCCAGGGAAAAGAGGGAAGGGAGTCCACTCTCACTCCTCTTCAGTCACTCTTGTCCTGCTCTCCACTCACACAGCCACACACGGGAGTCACAGGTAAGCGTCTGTAACCAGGTCCGGGGAAATATTTACTCAAAGTATACACAAAGTTAACCCAACTGGTGAATTTAGAGAGAGATTTCTTAGCAAAGAGCTGAGATCATGAACACAGGAGGGTCAATGTCTCAGCGACAAACTGCTCCATGCCGCAGCGTTAAATGGTTACCGGTAAGCCCAGGTGAGTCAGCAACAGGTGGTGTAATCATCATAGCTGGGTGGACCAAGAACGAGAGGCCATTACAAGCTCCACCCAGGCAGGCAAAACGCTAGCAGGAGAGAACAAAACATATAACCTGAAAAGCCATCATGAGCCAGCCAGAGAGACACAGAGTTTATACTAGAAGAGAAACCTGCTCATCTTCATCATGTTTGTTTAAATAGAGAAAATCAGAAGTCTCTGTGTGTCAGACCACGGCTCTACACGGACACTTCTAAGCTGCTTCAGAGTGAACTGACCCAGATAATCTGCACACAGCGGCTGTAAAACAGTGAAAGTCATAACTGTCTCTCTGATGGAAAGCTTTTATTGTGAAGTCAGGAAGTCTGCAGGAAGTGTTGAGTTTGTATTCATCACTCAGTGTTTAATGAGACAGGCAGACAGGAAGAGCAGCTCATTAGTGTTGATGAAATCAAAGGAACTGTGAGGAACTGCAGTTTGGTCACATCTGGATGTTTTTCACTGACAGTAAATGTTTTAGTGATGAAGAAATGTGTTCACAGAGAGAGGAAGAGGAAGAGGAGTGGTGTTTGTGAGGAGGAGCAGCTGTCCTGCTGTGCTTTGTGTCAGGACGTCCTGAAGGATCCAGTCTCTACCAGCTGTGGACACTGGTTCTGCAGACAGTGCATCTCCTCATACTGGGACCAGTCTGCTTCATCAGGAGACTCCTCCTGTCCCCAGTGTGGAGAAAGATCCAGAAGCAGAGCTGGACTGCAGACAGCCAGTCAGAGCAGCTGTGTACAAAGTAAGACTGAACATCTGTCTGCTGATGGACTCATTTCTGAAAACTGGACTTCTTGTGTTGTTCAGACATTGAAGAGTTTTCTTTCTCTTTAGTCTCATTGTTTTTCTTTCTTTCAGCAGATGTTGGTCTGCAGGAGGTTTTAGATGAACATAAGATCAGTCTGAGGAGGAGATGTGAACGTGTGACTGAAGGAAGTGATGAAACAGGAAGTAGAACCCTCCTCAACAGGATCTACACTGAGCTCTACATCACAGAGGGACAGAGTGAAGAGGTTCATACCCAACATGAGGTGAGGCAGCTGGAGACAGCTTCCAAGATGGACGCCCTCCATGACGCTCCAATCAGGTGCCAGGACATCTTTAAAGCCTTACCTGACCAACAGAGACCCATCAGAGTGGTTCTGACCAACGGCGTGGCTGGTGTTGGAAAAACCTTCTCAGTGCAGAAGTTCACTCTGGACTGGGCAGAGGGCTTGGAGAACCAACATGTCAGTGTGGTGGTTCTGCTTTCATTCAGGGAGCTGAACCTGATCAGAGATGAGCAGTACAGTCTTCTGGAGCTGCTCCATGTTTTCCATCCAACATTACAGAAGGTCACAGCAGAGAAGCTGGCTGTCTCTCAGCTTTTGTTCATCTTTGACGGCCTGGATGAAAGCAGACTTTCATTGGATTTCACCAACAGGAAGCTGCTGTCTGATGTCACACAGAAGTCATCAGTCAGCCAGCTGCTGACAAACCTCATCCAGGGGAATCTGCTTCCCTCGGCTCTCGTCTGGATAACTTCCCGACCCGCAGCAGCCAATCAGATCCCTCCTACATGTGTTGACAGGCTAACAGAAGTACGAGGCTTCACTGACGCCCAGAAGGAGGAGTACTTCAGGAGGAGATTCAGTGATGAAGAGCTGTCCAGCAGAATCATCTCCCACATGAAGACATCCAGGAGCCTCCACATCATGTGTAGTATCCCAGTCTTCTGCTGGATCACTGCTACAGTTCTGGAGCACATGTTGACCACAGAGCAGAGAGGAGAGCTGCCCAAGACCCTGACTGACATGTACTCACACTTCCTGCTGGTTCAGACAAAGAGGAAGAAGAACAAGTACCACGAGGGACGTGAGACGAGTCCACAGGAGCTGACGGAGGCTGATAGGAAAGTTCTTCTGAAGCTGGGGAGGCTGGCGTTTGAACATCTGGAGAAAGGAAACATCATGTTCTACCAAGAAGACCTGGAGCAGTGTGGTCTGGATGTGACAGAGGCCTCGGTGTACTCAGGAGTTTGTACAGAGATCTTCAAAAGAGAGTGTGTGATCTTCCAGAAACCAGTCTACTGCTTTGTTCATCTGAGCATTCAGGAGTTTCTGGCTGCAGTCTACATGTTCCACTGTCACACCAGCAGGAAGACAGAGGTGCTGGAGAACTTCTTGGGACAAAAATACAACGAGTCCTCTCTGGATGATTTCCTTAAACGAGCCATGGAGAAATCCCTCCAGAGTAAAAATGGCCACCTGGACCTGTTTGTTCGCTTCCTTCATGGCCTCTGTCTGGAGTCCAACCAGAGACTCTTAGTAGGTCTGCTGGGTCAGACAGAGATCAGTCCAGGAACCATCCAGAGAGTCATCAACAACCTGAAGAAGATGAACAGTGATGAAATCTCTCCTGACAGAAGCATCAACATCTTCCACTGTCTGATGGAGATGAACGACCTCTCAGTACATCAGGAGATCCAAGAGTTCCTGAAGTCAGAGAACAGATCAGAGAAGAAACTCTCTGAGATCCAGTGCTCAGCTCTGGCCTTCATGCTGCAGATGTCAGAGGAGGTTCTGGATGAGTTTGACCTGCTGAAGTACAACACATCAGAGCAGGGACGACTGAGACTGATTCCAGCTGTGAGGAACTGCAGAAAGGCTCGGTGAGTCCAGATGTGATCATTAACATCATTGATCAGTGTAGGTTAGTAGTTTAATGTTGAAAATAAAATCAGATTGTTACCACAAAGTGTTTGTGTCCGTACGCTGCAACCTTCCACACCATTCCTTTATTGTACAGACTCAGCAGCAGCTCCATGGATCCCAAATCCAAGAGTGGAGAACAGATTTGAAGTGTGTCACATCCATGCAGTCACAGCTGTTTCCACCATGTTTCCACTGATATTAATCCTGTTCAATGACACGTTTCATATCAGTGAATATGTTCTTTAGGACGTCCACTGACATGTTTAAGTGTCCTGCTGGAAATCACTCAAATCATCCATGAAATCCACGAAAAATCCTTTTAGTGTTTCTAACTTCACCCTCTGTCCTCTCTCTCTCTCCATCCTCCTCACTGCTTCTTTCACTGATAATCACACAAACATCGTATTCAGCTACAAAATAACACAATAATATCATCTGATGATCATTATTATAAGAGCAGGATCCATATTTGATATCAGAGTAACACACTGCTTGGTTATGTGCAGTCATCATCAGTGACTGTGGGTCAAACAGAAGCTCTCTGATTGGTTGCTGACCTTGGTCACCTGTCCACTCTCACCTGTTTGTGTTTGCTCTCTCTTTGCTGTCTCCATCCTCTCTCTCCTTTCTCTCCCTCTCTGTCTTTGTACGTCACTCAGGTCCAATGGAAACAGTGACATTTACAAACCAATCAAAGACAAACTGATCCATGTCAGGTTATAACAATATTCAAAGTGAATACAGGCTGCTGCTGGACACAGACAGGTAACATCATTTTGACTTGCTGTCACCTGGATCTGGACTCATAAACACTGAAGCCCTGAACAGGAATACAAATCATTTTCTGCCAACTAGCGACACAGCAGCAGATAATGGCTCAGAAAGCTCAAATGAGCCAATCATTTCTGTGTTTAGTTCCCCTGAAATCAGATCTGATATCAGCAGCTCTGAGTTCATTCATCATTATTGTCCAGTGATGAGATTTCTGCTCCGTTTGGTAACAGTCAGCAGGTTTTTCCTGCGTGTGGACGTGAACAGTCGTACCTGACAGCAGGTAGCAAACAGAGATCATCTTTCCAGCTGGAACTCTTCACTGAGCTGAACTCATTCAAAATGTTCTGGAGTCAAAACAGGAAACAGTCCAAATGTGTGTCTTCACTCTGACTCTGGATCAGATCTCAGTGACAGACTGTGGACATTATGGAAGCCTAAATGTGACACCATCTTCCTCCTTCATCTGCAGATTAAAGCCAAACAAAGATTCTCATTAAAAGTCTGCAGGTCTGAGAGAGACTCAATCGTTGTGTCATGTCAAACACAGTAAGAGGAGCTGAAGCACAGATGTGAAGAGCAGATTCATCAGATTATGACCTCACTCTGTTTTGTCTTCATATACATTCAGTCTATGTTTATAATGCAGATTTTCTGCTTTTATAATAACACATTTTATATTTTCTATCATCACAGACTGACTCGGTGTCGACTCTCAGAATCTCACTGTGAAGTTGTGGCCTCAGCTCTGAAGTCCAACCCCTCCCATCTGACAGAGCTGAACATGAGTGGAAACCAAAACCTGCAGGATTCAGGTGTGAAGCTTCTGTGTGCTGGACTGGAGAGTCCAAACTGTCGACTGGAGACTCTGAGGTGAGTTCACTGACTGTTGTTGTTTTTCTATATTTCAGGTCTTTGATGTTTGAAACTTTCTTTAGTTCCTAAATGTTCAGGATGTGTCTGAAGACAAATGTGAAGAAGTTTGAGTGCTTTCAGAAATGTTGTCTTTCCAAACGACTGAACAGCAGTTTTTCCTTTTGGCTCCAAACAGAAGTGACAGACTTGAGCAGGGTTCATTTAAAGGCTGACAGAAGTGGAGTGGTGACGGGGAGATGTTTGACAGGACAGTGTTTCAGCCTCCACAGGTTCATGTTGTGCTCCATCAGTCAGTGAAGATGAAGTCAGTGCTGATGAGGCTGTAGAGTGTGTGAGGGATGTGAATGAGGATGATGAAGATCTGATGATAGCAGATAAAAACAGGCTGCAGAGACTTTGAGCCATACAGGGCACACAGTGTGTGTACAGAACAGCTGAAATCATTATGGAGGCCTCACTGGAATATGGAAGCATCACAGTACAGCTTCAGTGAAGCTTTAAAGTCTCTGATATGAGATGAGAAATGAAGCAGCCAGAGCTTTTTCATGAGTGGAAATCCACTGTGACTGTGAGCTGCTGCTACAGCCTCCAGATTAGCCAGCAGCTCATCCTGCTCAACATTTCCTCACCAACTTTAATGGAAGTGTGATGTTTTCAGCTGGAGTGATGGTCAGGGTGGCCTCCCTCTCCTCTTCTTCTCCTCTTCCTCTTTCATTTGTAAAGCCACTTCTGCTGTTTCCATTTTCTAAACTTCTACATCCACACTGAGGATCTTCATGGTAAAGTCTGTTTTCTTCTTCTCTGGTTTAGTCCATTGACTGCAGCAGAACAATGTTTGCATTTCAAACAGTGAGACTCAACGTATGGCCCGCGGCCCACACGCGGCCTGCCCACCTTTCCTGATTCAGAGAGAGGGGACCCTGATTAACTGTGTAGTGTTCTTCCTCACAGTTCTAAGTATCAGACACAACAATGAATAATCCACAGCTGACTGTCTTTAGCAGGTCAAAGGTCACGGCACACAGCAGACAGTGGGAAATATTATAACTCTGATCATTTATCAGCACATATCCATATGTATAAAAACAAAGCTGACACTGTGAGACTTGATCAGAGGTGTGATCATCACAGCAGAGGCCTTTGTGTCAAAGTCACTGAGGATCAAACAGAAACACATGAAGCAGATTTTCCTGTTCTGGCTTTTTATAGCAGATAACCTTCAAAATATTCTGCAGTCCATCAAAAACTGAAGCAAACCATGAATCAACATGTGAACATGAGCTGATGCTGCTGAAGTGAAGCAAAGTTACAGAGGTTTGATTACAGACACAGCTGAGAGTTTGTAATCTGTCATCATTTTAAAAGGTTTACATTTCTTCAGTATTGAACAGCAGAAATGAGGCTTTGTTTTCGGAGGCCGACAGCAGTGAACACAACAGCAGACTGGTGCGTAATAAGCAGTGAATAATGCAGGAAACAGATTTTTGAAGGTAAACTGTTCTTGAAGTACACTGAGAGAGAGAGAGCTGTGCAGGAAGTAAACGTCAAAGTCAGAGAGAATTCATGACGATGTTGATCAAACGTAAAGCGTAGTTTGGATCTTCTTCTGCTGCTGGTTCACTCAGTTTTGGTTGGAGACAGATGAAACCTGCAGCTTCAGGATCTGTGAGCTGTCCACTTTCAGCCCCGACGGCGTGTCCGTGTACGTGCCGTCGAGTGAACGATCCACGCTCTGTGTTTCCATCTTTGTGTGTTTAGCTGCTCTCATTTACTGTTTTATCTGTTTGCTTGTTGTTGAAATACTTTTGGGAGCTTTAACCTGAGATTCTGGCAAAATACATTTATATTAAAAATCGATTCAGGATTGAATGAATCAACATCGCTTTATTCAAATTAAAACCATTTAAATAGGAAAATCCATTTTTTTACACCCGCCTCTAATGCTGGGTAATGTCAGCTGGTCCATGTGCAGCTGGCTGTGAGGCTCAGGGAGCGTCTACAAAGTGCAACACTGAAAGAACATCATCCATAAATATTGAGTAATAACTGGACTCTCATACAGCGAGACTCAAATGCCTTTAAACATCATCTTATCCTGCTGATCCAAGTCCAACACTGAGTTTGTAAAAACATGTTTGTCAATCATTTTGTTTGGTTTCTGAGGAAAATGATTCAATAACTTGCTGCTAATACACAACATTTCATCATATTTCCTCATAACCCTCTTTTGTCTGACCATTTGATCCCATTTGAATTTGCAATAAAGGATCCACAGAGTTTGGTGACAATGATGACAGTAGATGTTTGTGTGAAAGTGCTGGAAGCAAATGAGTGTGTGATGTTCTTTCAGTGTTGCACTTTGTAGACGCTCCCTGAGCACTGGTCTCACAGCCAGCTGCACATAGAGACCAGTGTTGTTAGTCCAGGTCAGAAGATGACTTGTTGGAATGAAAATGAGCTTGTAGTTTGTCTGCTTTAATAATGTGACTGGAAAAAGGTGTTGGACTTCAAATATGTCCATTTCTTTCACACTTCACCTTTAAAAGTGAAGCCTTGTGGTTCCTGGAAGGAAAAACACGACTTTTTAAAGTCTTTGTCCTGTTTTTATGATAAATGTACGACTTTAATGTGAAACATTCAGAGTTTTTTCTCTTGTTGTGTTTGTTTGAAGCTGCTTCCTGTTGGCTTCAGCTGTTTGGAGTTTCCATTTTCTAAACTTCTACATTCTGAACCTTCTTCAGCTCTGAACAGATGATGAAACACTGAATGATTTCAAGCTCACACTTTGTCTAATAAACTTACATCTTTCATTCTTTATACAGATTGAGGGACTGTGGTTTGTCAGAGATCAGCTGTGATTATCTGGCAGCAGCACTGAAGTCCAACCCCTCCCATCTGAGACAGCTGGACCTGAGTAATGACTCCTGGTCTTCGACCAACAACAAGCTGCAGGATTCAGGAGTGAAGCATCTGTGTGGTTTCCTGGAGAGTCCAGGATGTGGACTTGAAACTCTGAGGTCAGTCAGCATGTTTTAGTTGTGCTGAGATGAATATGATGTGAAAGTTGTGCTGACACTAAACTGCAGACATCAGGCTGATATTATACTGATCCACACTGAGGATCTTCATGGTAAAGTCTGTTTTCTTCTTCTCTGGTTTAGTCCATTGACTGCAGCAGAACAATGTTCACATTTCAAACAGTGAGACTCAACGTATGGCCCGCGGCCCACACGCGGCCTGCCCACCTTTCCTGATTCAGAGAGAGGGGACCCTGATTAACTGTGTAGTGTTCTTCCTCACAGTTCTAAGTATCAGACACAACAATGAATAATCCACAGCTGACTGTCTTTAGCAGGTCAAAGGTCA
The DNA here is from genome assembly GCF_057381845.1 of Rhamphochromis longiceps. Classification (NCBI taxonomy): domain Eukaryota; kingdom Metazoa; phylum Chordata; class Actinopteri; order Cichliformes; family Cichlidae; genus Rhamphochromis; species Rhamphochromis longiceps. The sequence continues at coordinate 8,492,191 of NC_140559.1, read as the reverse complement.
CGGCACACAGCAGACAGTGGGAAATATTATAATTCTGATCATTTATCAGCACATATCCATATGTATAAAAACAAAGCTGACACTGTGAGACTTGATCAGAGGTGTGATCATCACAGCAGAGGCCTTTGTGTCAAAGTCACTGAGGATCAAACAGAAACACATGAAGCAGATTTTCCTGTTCTGGCTTTTTATAGCAGATAACCTTCAAAATATTCTGCAGTCCATCAAAAACTGAAGCAAACCATGAATCAACATGTGAACATGAGCTGATGCTGCTGAAGTGAAGCAAAGTTACAGAGGTTTGATTACAGACACAGCTGAGAGTTTGTAATCTTTCATCATTTTAAAAGGTTTAAATTTCTTCAGTATTGAACAGCAGAAATGAGGCTTTGTTTTCGGAGGCCGACAGCAGTGAACACAACAGCAGACTGGTGCGTAATAAGCAGTGAATAATGCAGGAAACAGATTTTTGAAGGTAAACTGTTCTTGAAGTACACTGAGAGAGAGAGAGCTGTGCAGGAAGTAAACGTCAAAGTCAGAGAGAATTCATGACGATGTTGATCAAACGTAAAGCGTAGTTTGGATCTTCTTCTGCTGCTGGTTCACTCAGTTTTGGTTGGAGACAGATGAAACCTGCAGCTTCAGGATCTGTGAGCTGTCCACTTTCAGCCCCGACGGCGTGTCCGTGTACGTGCCGTCGAGTGAACGATCCACGCTCTGTGTTTCCATCTTTGTGTGTTTAGCTGCTCTCATTTACTGTTTTATCTGTTTGCTTGTTGTTGAAATACTTTTGGGAGCTTTAACCTGAGATTCTGGCAAAATACATTTATATTAAAAATCGATTCAGGATTGAATGAATCAACATCGCTTTATTCAAATTAAAACCATTTAAATAGGAAAATCCATTTTTTTACACCCGCCTCTAATGCTGGGTAATGTCAGCTGGTCCATGTGCAGCTGGCTGTGAGGCTCAGGGAGCGTCTACAAAGTGCAACACTGAAAGAACATCATCCATAAATATTGAGTAATAACTGGACTCTCATACAGCGAGACTCAAATGCCTTTAAACATCAGCTTATCCTGCTGATCCAAGTCCAACACTGAGTTTGTAAAAACATGTTTGTCAATCATTTTGTTTGGTTTCTGAGGAAAATGATTCAATAACTTGCTGCTAATACACAACATTTCATCATATTTCCTCATAACCCTCTTTTGTCTGACCATTTGATCCCATTTGAATTTGCAATAAAGGATCCACAGAGTTTGGTGACAATAATGACAGTAGATGTTTGTGTGAAAGTGCTGGAAGCAAATGAGTGTGTGATGTTCTTTCAGTGTTGCACTTTGTAGACGCTCCCTGAGCACTGGTCTCACAGCCAGCTGCACATAGAGACCAGTGTTGTTAGTCCAGGTCAGAAGATGACTTGTTGGAATGAAAATGAGCTTGTAGTTTGTCTGCTTTAATAATGTGACTGGAAAAAGGTGTTGGACTTCAAATATGTCCATTTCTTTCACACTTCACCTTTAAAAGTGAAGCCTTGTGGTTCCTGGAAGGAAAAACACGACTTTTTAAAGTCTTTGTCCTGTTTTTATGATAAATGTACGACTTTAATGTGAAACATTCAGAGTTTTTTCTCTTGTTGTGTTTGTTTGAAGCTGCTTCCTGTTGGCTTCAGCTGTTTGGAGTTTCCATTTTCTAAACTTCTACATTCTGAACCTTCTTCAGCTCTGAACAGATGATGAAACACTGAATGATTTCAAGCTCACACTTTGTCTAATAAACTTACATCTTTCATTCTTTATACAGATTGATGGGCTGTGGTTTGTCAGAGATCAGCTGTGATTATCTGGCAGCAGCACTGAAGTCCAACCCCTCCCATCTGAGACAGCTGGAGCTGAGTGCTGACTACAGGTGTTCAATTAACAACAAGCTGCAGGATTCAGGAGTGAAGCATCTGTGTGGTTTCCTGGAGAGTCCAGGATGTGGACTTGAAACTCTGAGGTCAGTCAGCATGTTTTAGTTGTGCTGAGATGAAAATGATGTGAAAGTTGTGCTGACACTAAACTGCAGACATCAGGCTGATATTATACTGATCCACACTGAGGATCTTCATGGTAAAGTCTGTTTTCTTCTTCTCTGGTTTAGTCCATTGACTGCAGCAGAACAATGTTCACATTTCAAACCTTCAAAGAAGAAGAAAAATCCTCCACTGGATAATTCACTGTGAAACTCTCAAACTCTTCATTCCACCTTAAAGTCTGTCTGACACTGAAATCCAAAGCAAAATGTGCGTTTGCTTTACAGACAGCAGTCCAACACAAACATACACACATCATCCAAAACACAGTCCAACATCCAAATCTCCTCCACTGCCAGCATGAATGATGGGAAAGAGAAGGAGGAACACTCTGACATTCAGGGTTAGAATGAGTTTCATGAAGCAGACTGTGAAGATCAAAGCTGCATTAGAAAGCTTACATGAATGAATGAGTGGACAGAAGTGGACAGAGATCATCTGAAGCACTTCAAAGGCTTTAAATCAGCACATTTCTCTTTATTCTTTATCAACTCTGTTAGTTTCTCTCAGTTTTCTGTGGAATGAAGCTAACAGCAGGCTAATAAGATGCTGACCAATAGGTTTCTATTAAAGGTTGTAATTTGTATATGAAAAAGTGCTTTGGCTCAGCAGGGATCAGCTTACAGGTAGAATACAGCTGCTGGATGGGATCAGCATGTCATAGCTATCTACCAAACTGCTAACTGGGGGATTTCAGGCCATCTATGGATCATTTTTGCTAACTGTTTATTCAGCTTAGGCTCACAGGGCTGCAGCCTGTGCCCTAGCTGTCATAGGGCAAGAGGCGTGGTCCACCTGCACAGGTGAGCAGTCCATCACAGGGCCAACAGAGAGAGACAGAGAAGCACTCTCTCACATCCACACCTACAGCCAATTTAGAAGCACCAATGAACCTAAGCAGCATTTCATTGGACTGTGGGAGAACATCCAACCTCCACAGAAAGGCCAACAAGCTTCAACCTACAACCTTCTTGCTTTAAGGCACTAGTGCTAACCACTTTTCCCCATTTCAGCCCAAATCCTGCATCTTCCTGTTTCTGACTCCAGGCCAGCTCCACTAACACTTTCTCATCAGACACTGACACCTAGTGGAGGAAGTCTTAGTTCCATTTGAAGCTTCAGATGACAGTTAGTTCCTTTACAAAGAGGTGGAGGTTGTGGGGCCACAGCACCATCATCACTGAGTGCCATAGGACACTTAACCTTTGTTTCCATATGCTGGGAACTTCCTGTTGTTCCAAGGAGGACTGGAAAATGTGTGAAAATCTCCCAGTCAGTTCCTCACAGCACACTTCAATCATTTCCCTCCCACAGCATCAGGACCAGGGCTTTTTCTCTCTTTGGTCCCACTAAGAGATTTCCACACAAACACCTCATCAGTGGGACTCTCAGAGCTACCAGCCCTTTGCTACAATCACAAAGCTCTTCATTGAAATCAATGATATCAAAGCTGGAATCAAATGAGTCCAAGTCTTCTGCTGATTCAGCATCACATTCATCTTTGCTCCTTGTTCTGCATCCCCACCATGGACTTCATTCCTTTCCAAGCCAGCCTTGAGTGTCCTTTATTCAGCTCATCCTCTGCTTTACTTTTACACCTGATTTTAGCTGCTTTATCTCTCTTTCAACAAGTTTCTGTGCCTCAATCTTTTTCTTCTCTCCCTCATAACAAGACAGCTTCTTCTGCCTGAGAACATGTTGGAGTGATTTACTAATCCAGGGCTGCTTATTGGGGAAAATACTTCCTGTTTCCAAAGTAATCCCCATTTTTCCCAGAAAGAAATGTCAGTAGAAATCGATGATCTAAGTGAGAACATGAGCCTTTAAAAAGTCCCAGTGGGTGCAGTCAAAGCAGTCCCTCAGTCCCAGTATAGAGTCTTTGGTCCAGACTGGAACAACTGTGTGCCCAGTTTGAGCTCTCTTCAGTCCTGTGACCTGACAGACCCAGAGGGGCCATCACATCACATTTAGGAGCTCCCCTAATGGAGCCACAACACATGTCCAACACTTAGTCTGTCTTGTTGGACCAACTGGAAGAAATGATTCAAGGACTTAGTCACAGAACAGAGATTCAAATCTCCAAAATCCAACTGGCTGCATCAGGACATATAGTCTGAAACTCTGCACAGTTTCCTGTTTGAAGCTGCTTCCTGTTGGCTTCAGCTGTTTGGAGTTTCCATTTTCTAAACTTCTACATTCTGAACCTTCTTCAGCTCTGAACAGATGATGAAACACTGAATGAGTTCAAGCTCACACTTTGTCTAATAAACTTACATCTTTCATTCTTTATACAGATTGAGTCTCTGTGGTTTGTCAAAGATCAGCTGTGATTATCTGGCAGCAGCGCTGAAGTCCAACCCCTCCCATCTGAGAGAGCTGGACCTGAGCTGGAACAACCTGAAGGATCCAGATGTGAAGCAGCTGTCTGATCTTCAGCAGAGTCCAGACTACAGACTGGAGACTCTGAGGTCAGTAGAGTGATGGAGTGAGTGGGTGGTGCTGTCAGCAGTATTGTACTAAACACAGTCAGTATGAAACAAAGATCCAGTGTTTCCTGTAAAGCTGCAGCTTCTCAGTGAAGCTGTGAGAGGAGAATGGTGACAGGCTTCAGGATTGGACACAAACACTTCCTGTTTCTGACCTTTATGGTCACCATAGTAACAGCTGACACGCTCTGATCAAACACTGTCAACAGCCAATCAGCTCTCTGAACAAAGCAGCACGCAGACCAATGACTGCATTCATTTCCAAGTTTAAAGCAGTGAAGAACACAGTCTGTAGGTGAGGAAGAATTTAGTGAGAGCAGATGTTTGGATGGAATTCCTCCAGTTAACAGCTGGAACCGTCCATCTGGATTGTTGGGCTTGTTGTTGGGGTTCCTACAGAGCTCAGAGTGGACACACCAAGGTTCTTCTAATGAATGAAAGTCCAAACTCAAACTAGGAGGGAAAAACATTTTCAGCAACTTCAATAAAAATCCAAAGATTAGAAAAAGTGAAGCAACAATGAGTCCTAGTACAGTCCCAGCACTGAAGTCCCTGCTGCTCTTTATACTGGATGTGCTGCATCACTGACTGACAGCTGATGAAGAGTCTCTGGAAACACTCGTTTATCTCCTCTGCTCTTCCTTCTTCTCTCTGCAGGTGGTGATGATGGTAAACAGGACGGTGTGTGTGCTGAGAGAGGAGGAGCTGTGTCCTGATGATCCAGAGAGGTTGAAGCAGCAGCAGCTTGTGTGTAGAGACGCTCTGACTGGGCCATGTTACTGGGAGGTGGAGAGGAGAGCTTCATCCAGCAGTGACTGACAGAGGAATGAGAAGAAGTGCAGATGACTGTCAGTGCTGCAGAGTGAACTGCTCTGAGAACAGCTCCACTGTCAGACACAATGTAGAGTCCAGCATCATCCCTGTGTGTCCCTCTGGATCTGACAGAGGATCATCAGTGTATCTGGACTGCTCTGCTGCTGCTCTGTCCTTCTACAGTCTCTGCACAGTCTCTGTCTGACTCTGGCTTCAGACCCTCCTGGATCAAACTCACCTGGAAAGACTTTCAAACATCACTCAATAGATTTGAATACAGAATATATTTGATATATACTGTAGATGTACTGTAGAGTTGCAGTTTGTCACTTGTAAATACAGTCTGTGAGCAGCTGTGAGCTGAAAGATCTTTCTAGAAAAACGAAATGTTTTCACTCTTCTGTTGCTTTTTCATATATTTCCACAACATTAATATTGATCCCACCTGTCTCACCTGTTTCATGCTTTTATACATAATAACAGGACACGTGTGATCTGAGCGCTGCTGTGGTTGCTGTGCTGCACGTCTTCATTTAGATAACAGAGACATCTAGTGGTTCAGAGGGAGAACTGCAGGAGGTGGAGCTGTGTTTTAGCATGGAAAACTTTTTATCTTTTAGGCACAGATACAAATATGACAAGTATCAGTGTGAGATACAAAAGGTCACATCAGTCAGCAGAGGGAACAGTGATCACACAGCAATGTAAGAATAGAAACATAACAGTGAATCTGGACATGTATACAGATGGAAGCAAACAAACAGGATGTAACACTACATTAAAGCCACAAATGAATCATCAGAGCTGAGGAGGTGATTGAGAAACAGGTTTACCTTTTAGGTGACATGAATGAGTTGATGGGAAGTTATGAACTGTTTCTGAGAGACAAATAACACCAGGATCCTTTTCTAAGTAGCTGACAGCTTGTAACTGTGCAGGGGCGGGTCTAGTAAAGTTTTGCCGACCTAAACCAGGGGGTTTAGAGCATCATAGAGTTTTTGTGGTTTGTTTTCTTTAAGTCATTTCACAGATTTTCTCTATAATTTCAGTTCCTTGAATAAAACAACAAACTTAGGGGATGATTTTGTAATCCGACTTTATGTAGGAAAGATTTGACTAAACGTAAAACAATCTTCCAACTCAGTCGTCATTCTTATCTTGTGAAATCAAACCAAATGTTCTGTTGTCTCTAAATCAGGGATTGATGAAATCTTTGGTTGCATCCATTTATGAACATGTTCTCATTCATATTAAATCGTAGTCTAAGTCCTTCTTTAGAGGGATAAATGTCATTCATTGTCTTCAAATGTGTTTCTGTTGTTTTGGGGGGAAGTTTGAAGTCCATTGTTCAAAGTCTGTTAATGAAACTTTATGAAGTTTATGTAGGATGTTTTTCCTATTTTGTATTTGTTTGAATTATGATGTATTTCTGACTCTTTCTGCCATGATGCCAGGTCTCTCTTGAAAACCACATTTTTAATCTCAATTAAATTTTCACCTGGAGAAATAAAGATGATAATAATAATTTTGTCTTCAGGGAATCATTTCTCTGTAAAACAGCTTCTTCTGAAACTCTTGTTACATTTCTTGTTTATTGTTTGCTGGTTTTAGAAAAATGTCATCGTCTCTGTGTGAACGTAAACTCTACATGTGGTGTCAGCTATAAACGAGCTCTAGAGTCTAATAACGATGCTTTTATTATTGTCTGGTATCCAACCTAACCCTGGGCCTCTGGCTGAATGTGAAACACCAGCAGATGTTAAAAACTGTCTGGGTTACACGTGCATCACGTCGTGTGCTTCCTAACATGGATATGATTGGAATCTGGGCCTGTTCAAGCGGTGCTGGTATCGTTGTTGTTTCTGAGACTTTCCAAATCTTTACTGGATAAAAACGTAGCAACTGATGGATTTAACATTTAGCACTCAGACTGTCCCAGAAAAGGCGGAGGTCTGGAAGTTTATGTGAAGCTCTGTCTTGCTGCTCAAGTCTTGTTCTCTCCATCTGCACCTCAGCCATTTGAAATCTTGGCCTTAACTATTGATCTGTTTGGAAATCAGACTGTTGTTGGCTGCTATCAGCCTCCACCTGCTTCCCCCAGCACATCACCGTCTCTGGTTCAACTTTTATCTGAGCTGCATTTTAATGACGTCTTTCAGATGGATGGTTTTCATTGGGACTGGCTTTCTTCTGTGTCTGATGATTTTAAGGCACGCTGCTTGTTTTTAAAACTGACTCAAATTATTTAAAGCCTCACACGCCTTGATCCTAAACACCCAGATAAATCTGCTCTTATTGACCTTTTTTAACTAATATGCTGCGTAAGTTTTCCACATCTGCAGTTTTTGCCAACGACCTGAGTGATCACTGCATAGTTGGTGCTGTGAGAAACACTAAAATCTCACGCTCCGAGCCCGCATCAGTTTGAACTGGGGTCGTATTAAACAGGCTGACAATGTCAGTTTGGGAACATTTACAGGAGAGTTGTGTCTACTTTGTGGACAGACACGCCCCTTTTTGCCAGGTCAGGGTGAAAGGTCGGGACAGGCCTGGTTTGGTTCAGTACCGGCCGATCTCCTACATGAGAGAAACCAGGCCTGGGCAGGAAGTCTGGCTCTGATGCTGATTGGCTACGTTTTCATTAGCTGTGTAATCGGATTACTGCCTCCATCATCAAGATGTAACTATTTTTTACTTTAACGACTGACAGTCCAAACGACCGTAGGAGGTTTTGGCAAACTATAAAGTGTCTCTGCCAGCTGTGACTCCTCAGAGCTTCCTCCTCACTTAAATATCGACTCCACTCCTGTGTCACACAAAACTGAAATGTTGCTTTAACAAACACTTTGTTGCTTCTTGTTCTTTGTTCAGCACAGTATCTGATGGTAAACCTCTTGCACACAACTCTGCTCGTAGTTCCTGCTTACTGATACCTTTTCCTTCACACCTGTCACAGTAGAAGAGGTTTGTAAGGCTTTGAATAGCCCCAACACCAGAAACTCGTCCTCACAATCGTTCTCCTTCCTTCTTGCACTTGGCTGCAAATATCATAGCTGAGCCAGTGTCTTATATTTTTAATCTTTCTCTACAACAGAAGGCTTTACCACAGATGTGGAAGTGTGCCTCTGTACTCCCCCACTGAAAGCTGGTGATTCTTCAACAGTTAGTAATTACAGGCCAATTTCCAAACTCTGTGTCTTATCTAAGGTTCTTCGAAGGCTGGTAAATCAACTTCAAAGTTATCTGGATGAAAATAGGATTTTATCTCCCTTCCAGTCTGGTTTTAGGAAACTGCACAGTACTGGAACTGCTTCGATAAAAGTTCTCAAAGACGTCTATGAAGCGCTGGATGCAAAGAACTACTGTGCAGCTCTTTTTATTGATCTATCAAAGTCTTTGACACTGTTGACCACAACAAAAACTCTTCTGGCACAACTTCACCTACTTCCAAGCTGCGTGGAGAGGATGAGGATCTAACAGCACAGGAACTCCAGCAACACTCAGCAGCAGCTGCTCCCAGTCCCTTGGTTTATGAGCTGAGCTGCTGACCACAGCATTTTATGTCAGAGATTACTGGAAATAGGCCTTTCAGACCGAGCAGCTGGCTGCTTCTCTAATGTTCTTTTGGACATCAGCAGTGCGTTCAGCTCAATGGTCTCTCTTCCAGCTTTTTAAATGTCACTAAACGAGTGCACAGGGTTCTGTCCTGGGCTACTTATGTCAACGGTGTGGCACAAAATCTAGATGCATCTGTTCATTTTATACCATCAACATAGTTTTCAAACCTTTACAGCAGCTGTTGATAGTATTCAGTCTCAGCTGGCTCAGACTGGCTTTAAATGTAGAAAAAACCAAAGTCATGTTGTTCACAAACAGAAAGAGGGTCCGGCTTTATTTCCTTCTCCTGTAGCTGCTCAAAGTATTTCTATTGAAACTGTGGCCTCGTACACATACCTCGGTATTGTGGTTGATGACAGTCGTTCCTATAAGCCACACATTGAACATCTAATAAAGACACTGAGGCTGAAGTTGGGCTTCTCTTCCAGGAACAGATCATGTTTCACAGGAAAAAGCTTGTTGCTGCCACCTTTTTTTTACCTGCCCTGGATTACAGTGACATGATTTATATGAATGACTCTGCTCGCTCTCTTCATCTGTTGGATTTTGTCCATCATGGGGCATTAAGATTTATAACTGTCTGTAAACCTTTAACACACCACTGTACTCTGTGTTCTCTGGTTAACTGGTCCTCATTGGTCTTACACAGGATGGTCCATTAGTATCATTTTATCTATCAATCTGTTTCTGGGTTACTGCCTCCTATTTATCAGAGTACATGTTAGGCAAACAGTTTAGTCACAGCCTGCAGTCTCAGGACATCATTACATCCACTGTTCCATCAGTTCATACAGAGCTTGGGAAGAAGGCGTTCTCCTTTTCTGCTCCGTCTTCATGGAAAACATAACCGAAGGATTTAAGGCTCTCCGTTGATTTCACTTGCAGACTTCAAAAGACGTACACATGTTTTTGTGAAACCATCTCTGGGAACTTGTTCTCGTTTTTAATGTGACTGAGTACATTACACAAACTTTTCTCTTATTGTTGTAATTTTAATATGTGTGTCTGGAACAGGTCTCTCTTGTAAATGAGACATTGAGTCTCAATGAGCCGACCTGTATAAATAAAGCTTCAATTACAAAGTCCTTTGTTTAAAAGTTCCTTCAGCTGCCAGTGGGACGTGCTGTGGCTCTATCGGTTGCTGAGCCTTTATATTGTTAGTTAGAAACTACAAATATAATGGCTCACTGTATTTCAGAATCAGAGAAACTTTATTAATCCAGGAGGGAAACTGAGTTGTCATAGCAGCAAATATACAAGAAACAACAAGCACTCATATAAAGTGAGTGTAGAAACAGTTATGATAGATAAATATTCAGATAAATAGAGAAATACAGAAATATAGGTATAAATTGTTACGAAATCAGTTTTACCCCGGTTCTTTTATTCGTCGAGGCATCCAGAGACGGCACCAGAACTCAGTAGTTATTTCACAAAACCTTTATTCATCTTCATTTAAGAATAAGAATCTTTACTCTTTAATGTCACAAATTCCTCTTTGTATGTAACATAACAACATACATGATACAGCTGCAGCAACTGAGGCGAGGAGAGAGGCAGCAACAAGAAAACTGGAAGAAGGAGACCAACAACACCACCTGTGGAAATCTTTCCCCAATCAAGCGTCATCATATCAGCATTTCATCAAAAGCACACATGCTCCGACCTGACAATGCAGAGGTGTGGCAAAATCATTGAAATCATTTATGAAACAAATGAGTGCATCCAAAATAAGAGTGGAGCTGCAATGAAAGAGAAGTGAACTTTCTTCAGTTAACACAAAGTTTTCCCTCACAGGTGACATTTAATTAAAGTGACTTTATCACCACACACACATTCAGAGGCAGTCTACAGGAGCAGAGCTGCAGCTATTCAGCAAATGTCTCCCTGCAATCCTCACTGCAACACCTACATGTGAAAATGAAACCACCTCTACTGTTCACACATGAAACGTCGTGTGAAGAACCAGTTTTCCTCACATCTCTGTTTTAGTAACTGAAGTCTGAACTTTGGATTTTTGCATCCTGTTTGTACTGATAACTGTCAGTGGATTATTTTGATCCCAAAGGAATCTTTAACACACATGTAGTGATGGGACGTGTTACTGAAACAATGGTTAGGAAACAGAAATCGCCTGAGAATCTGCTCATGTTTAAGATTTCTTCTTTACAAACATTTTCTATGGCTGTTCCCAGTATGACCAGTGATACAAAGCATGGGAAATGGGGATTAGTTCATTCAGACAAATACACTTTTTAAAATGTAAAAATAAAGAAATGAATCAATAAAATAAAAAGTCAAAGAAATAAAAAATAAGGGTCTGAGGCGTCTGTCTCACTGTATCCATGGCAACAATTTACTTTCTGTTTGAAATCAAAACATTTAAGATTCAAATTCAACCACAGATGTGTTCAATTAAATATTAAATGAAGCAGTGCAATGTTTTTATCACTATCCAAGTTTGAACTCTAAGTAGAAGATTTAAAAAAGCAACACACACACACACACACACACACACACACACACACACACAGTATGCAGACATGATTTAGGTGATGATAATATAACGACTGCACAGACCCGTGGGATGATTCATGTCCTTTTTCTTTCTCTATGCAATGATGAACTTCTTGCTTCAGGACCTTCTTGATGAATTTGTTTTCTAATCCACAGTTTTCTACCTGATCTGTGTGTTTGAAGTAAAATGTGTTGCTTCAAATGTAAAAGTTAAACAGACAGAAAGCATCAACGTGGACTTCAATCAGTGTTTTGTGTTCATACAGGTCAGCTGTTGCACACAGAGCTCCTGGATTTACACTGTGCCCTGGTTCCTGTGTTTCTGTATGTAGTTTAGTCTAAAGTGGATCCTCCTCATGCACAGACTGAATTATCTGTTCAACAATCAGCATTTCTGATTCATGGATTTCATTTGTTTTTGCTAGTTTTGACTGAGATTTTAACATATCTGTGGTGGCATCTGTTCAGTGTTATGGAAGTTTTACAGCACTAATCTCACTTCACTGCTTTCTTCCATTTGCGCAACATCTCTAAAGTTAGAAATATCCTGTCTCAGAGTGACGCTGAAAAACTAGTTCATGCATTTATTACTTCCAGGCTGGACGACTGTAATTCATTATTATCAGGATGTTCAAAAAGCCTTCAGCTAATCCAAAATGCTGCAGCAAGAGTCCTGACAGGGACTAGAAAGAGAGAGCATATATCTCCTGTTTTGGCTTCCCTTCATTGGCTTCCTGTTAAATCCAGAATAGAATTCAAAATCCTGCTCCTCACGTACAAGGTCTTAAATAATCAGGCCCCATCTTATCTTAATGACCTTGCAGTACCATATCATCCTATTAGAGCACTTCGCTCTCGCTCTGCAGGCCTACTTGTTGTTCCTAGAGTATTTAAAAGTAGAATGGGAGGGAGAGCCTTCAGTTTTCAGGCCCCTCTTCTGTGGAACAAGATTCCAGTTTGGATTTGGGAGACAGACACTATCTCTACTTTTAAGATTAGGCTTAAAACTTTCCTTTTTGCTAAAGCATATAGTTAGGGCTGGACCAGGTGACCCTGAATCCTCCCTTAGTTATGCTGCAATAGATGTAGTCTGCCGGGGGATTCCCATGATGCATTGAGTTTTTCCTTTCCAGTCACCTTTCTCACTCACTATGTGTTAACAGACCTCTCTGCATTGAATCATATCTGTTATTAACCTCTGTCTCTCTTCCACAGCATGTCTTTATCCTGTCTTCCTTCTCTCACCCCAACCAGCAGATGGCCCCGCCCCTTCCTGAGCCTGGTTCTGCTGGAGGTTTCTTCCTGTTAAAAGGGAGTTTTTCCTTCCCACTGTCGCCAAAGTGCTTGCTCATAGGGGGTCATATGATTGTAGTTTTTTTTCTATGTATCTACTGTACAATATAAAGCGCCTTGAGGCGACTGCTGTTGTGATTTGGTGCTGTATAAATAAAATTGAATTGAATTGAATTGAAGAATTTTATAATGAACTATTTACAGGTGTATACAGACGGGTCGAAAGATCCCAAACCTGAAGCAACAAGTGTAGCAGTGGTAATTCTGCAGTTAAGGCTCAAGATTGCAAAAACAACATCAAATCTTCTGAGTATATATGCAGTTGAGTTATATGTCACACTGTTGGCTTTAGAATGGGTGGAAGACAGCAGAATTTCAAAAGTAATAATATGTAGGGATTCATTGTCAGCATTGAAAGTAAATTTGTATGACGTCCTTTTGCTCATCATAAAGTGTCTGAAGAAAATAAACATATAGTGATAATGTGGACTCTGGCTCATAGAGGTATTGTGGGTAATGAAAGAGCAGATTGGCTAAAGCAGCTGTTAAAAAAGTAGACATAGATGTGCAGATACCATTGTTGAAATCTGAGGGAAAAGAATAGTTTGGCCACAAAGTAAGAACTTCTGGAGAATGGCATGGGATAATGGAACAAAAGGGAGACATGGGTACAAAACACAATAGAAGTTAAGAGGAGTAGTGGGTTAAATAGGCAGCAGGAGAATACAAACAGGTCATTACTTCTGAATGGTTCTCTTTTTATGATGGGGAAACATCCGACTGGGTTATGTGATGGTGTAATGCTGTGGAGACGGTTGAACATGTGGTTATTAGTTGCAGGAAGTATAGAAGTCAAAGGAGAGTGTTGAGGGTGGGAACTGGTGGTGAAATGAAACTTACGTTTGGAAAAAGTGGTTAATCAGTTAAGTCCTGATGAGGTGAAAGGAGTGGTTTTTCATTTTTGAGAAATACTGATGTCATCAAGAGGATCTGAGGATCTGGAAGAGAAGTAAGAGTAAAAGCCAGGAGATGGCAGTAGTGCAACATCTTTGGATGCAAGCTGCTGTTAAAAATGACAGAAGAAGAAGTTTGCTTGATCGTTCCTCAGCTCGTCTGTGTGAAGCTGAGTGTAAAGAGGCTCCTGCTGTTAGAGAAACACTCTGACTGTTTCACAGAGTCAGACATGTTCAGACTCAATCTCAGTCAAAAACTCAGCATCACATTGATGAAGCTGCAGATTCATTGAGGTTAATTTCTGATTCATTTCTTTGCTACCAGCTGAAATTTAAATGTAATTTAAAAGAAGGATTGAAGGTTATTGAACCCAAAGATTTCACATGAACGTGTATGAATTGTATGATATGTCTCTCCTATTTTTCCATGATCATATTTTGATGTTGATTGTGATTGGTTTCATTTGTTTCTTCATTGGTTGTAGTGTTTTAATGTTTAGATTGTCTTTTGTTCCATGTTGTAATTGTGTATAAAGTTTGATTTGAATGACAGTTACACTCAAATGGTTTCAGTGTTGCTGTGTTGAGTGTTTGCATGTTTAATGTTTGTATGGAAGACACAGAAAGACATGTGACTAAAGAAATCTGTGCTAGAGGGACTTTTTAAATAAATAGTAGAAAACAAAACAGATGTTGAATTCTTTAGAGAATTTTCTAAAAATCTTTTTCTTCCTAAACAGAATCCAGAATATTAATGTTTGACATGGAAGCTGTTTCTACAGGATCCTGATGGACACTCAGAGGTTTAGAAAATGTTCTCATTAGTTGTTTACTGCAGAAAATCAACCGATGTGAACCAAAACTACAGAAATGCACAAGTGGTGTGTGAGACTAGAAATGATAGAATCAGTGCTGCTGATTTCATTACTCTGAACTTTTAAAGGCGGGTTTTGTATCTGAGAGCAGGGACACTTGCTGTGTTCAGTGACTGTAAGTTCAGGCTACCCTTGATTTAGTTGCTAGATGTTTTTAAACTGTGTTTATTTTATAAGGCTCATTAAAAGCCATCTGAACTAGAGATGGACCGAGCCGATGTTGCATATCGGTATCAGTCCGATACTGACCTAAATTACTGGATCGTATATAAGTAATAAATAAACAAAGATGTAATCCGATCTACTAAATATCACAAAAGCTCCTCAGAAAACTTGCGACATGGCGTAACCCAACACATGACCACATAGGCGCAGTATGTGTCACGTGATAGAGCGGCTGTGGTGTGCGAGACCTGTCGGCGGTCTGGTGGAGCATTTGGAGCCTCGCGACGTGCTTCCAAACCGGCCGACGTGGTTTCTTACGGACTCATCTCAGACCCAAGACTTTGAAGGCTCGCCGGCTGTAAATCGTCTGTAATGAGACGCTTTGCATGTCTGAGCTGAAGTTTGTTATCAGTGTTTAAAAAGGCTGCATCTCTGATGGTTGGCATTAGATCAGTGCCTATGGAATTGGCACCTTGCACATTTGGAAAGGAACCAAGACTGAATTATATACACAGGTTTTAGAGCAACATGTGCTCCCATGGAGATGATGTATTTTACATGTTTATGGAGGATGTTGCTAAGCTGCACACTACAGCAGGGCTTTGTAGTGGAAGACCGCAAGTCCTGAACCAGATATTTGATGATATTTGTGACATCACGAGAGGAAAAGCCGCAGGACTGTTGAGCAGCTCTGTCCCTTATATCAGACAAAAATGATGCTCTCCCAAAAGTCCAGCACCTGGTCTCCTCAGTTCCCAGGTGTTTATGGATGGTTGTTGAAAGTAGAGGTGATGTTGGAAACATGGCCATGCTGCAAGCTTTTTGGGATGTTGCTGCCACCAAATTCACAATGAGCTCATTTGTTTTCTATGTTGCATTATGAGTAAAGTATGGGTTCATGAGATTTGCAAACCATTCAATTTTATTTACATTTCACACAGTGTGTCAACATTTTGTCATAAAATAATATTAACAACAAGAAACAGCAACAGCAACAACAATAATAACTAGAAAAATTTGCATTTCCTGCGAAAATGCTGTGTGGATGCCTTAACGCTGAAGATGTCTGCAGAAAAAAGCTGAAAAAGTTGAAAAAAAAGGTTGCCCTGAGAAGGATTCAAACCTGGCCCTCCTGGTCTAAGGGCAGCTATTTAGCTCACTGAGCCAAAGTCATTCTCACAAAGAAGAGGTGGAGAGATTGACAATTGTGCTGAAATGAGCAGAAGCTGCTGAGAATTGTGCTGATAAGAGGTGGAAAGGCTGAAAATGTTTCAGAAGAGGTGAATAAGCAGAATTTGGGCAGAAAAGAGGTGAAAACTCTGAAAATTTTGCTGAAAAGAGTTCAATCAGCAGAATTTCTTCTGAAAAGAGTTCAATCAGAAGAATTTTGCTGAAAAGAGTTTTTTTCTGAAAACAGCAGAAAAAACTGAAAATTTTGCTGAAAAGAGTTGAATGAGCAGAATTTGTGCTGAAAAGAGGTTTTTGCTGAAAACAGCTGAAAAAGCTGGTATTTGTGCTGAAAAGTGGTGAAAAAAACGAAAATTGTGTTGAAAAGGGGTGAAAAAGTTTAAATTTGTGTTGAAAAGAGTTAACAAAGTTTAACTGTTGACTGAAAGAAATGTTGCCATAAGCGGGATTTGAACCCAGGCCTCCCAGTCTGAGAACGGACGCTTATCTCACTGAGCTAAAACACAACTCAGTCCAGCATGCAAAATCAGTGAGGCCATTGATAATGTGTTCCATTCATTTCAATGGTCAAAAGTCATAACAAACATCAGCAGAAATAGCAGAATATTTTAAAGTTTAAACATAGTATTTCTGCTAAAACTTAGCATTTAAACTAAATAATATTTTTTTTCCTGCCAAATCATAGCATTTGTGCTGGAACACAGAATATTCTGCCAAATCCTACAATTTGTGCTAAAACATTATTTATGATTTAGTAGAAACACTGGGACTTGGTAGAAATACTATGATTTACATGAAATACTTTGACTTAGCAGAAGTACTACAATCTAGGAAAAAAGTACTACAGCATAGCAGAAATTCTATCATTGAGCAGAATTACTAGGATTTAGAAGAAATACTAAGATTTGGCACAAACACTGATGTGGCTCAAGAACCTTTATTGTGCAGTTATACTATGATTTGGAAGAAATACTATGCTTTGACACAAATACTATGATTTGGAAGAAATACTATGTTTTAGCACAAATACTATGATTTGGCTCAAATACTATGATTTACCAGTAATACTATGTTTTGGAACAAATACTACACTTTGTCACAAATACTATAATTGAGTACAAGTACTATAAGTTTACAGAAATACTATGATTTAGCAGAAATGCAGTGTTTTTGCAGAAACACTGTAATTTCGCTTAAATAGTATGAAATAGCAGTAATACTATGATTTGGCAGAAATACTACTTTTTAGCACAAATACTATTGTACAGAATGGTGTACGTCAGTTTAATGCTGGGTGGTGCTGCAATAGTAACTATCCTCGGTCAGAAGGAGAGGCTGACATCCAGGGATTAGATTACCACAGGTGGAGTTTATTGCGGTCAGATGGATGGTACAGGGAGGTATGGCATACAGTAGGAGGATGTGGAGAGGTGATATGGTGTGGTTTCTATGATTAAGAACAGGGTATGCATTACAACATGCATACAGATTAAAGATTAAGAAAACTGGCAACAAATTCCTCCACTACAAATCAGTCTGATACCACTTTTTACAGGGTTCCCGTTTACTAAGGCACTACCCAAAAGGCGCCACAAGAGGGCACTCCAACACAAGAGATGACCTATTTACACTGATGCACTTAGTAAACAGCCCCTACTTAGCCACTACATAATACAGTGATAATACAGTATTCAAATTCACACAAATACTATGATTTGGCAGAAATACTATGACTGAGTAGTAATACTCTAACATAACAGATTTCCTAAAAAAACTATGAAATTGCAGTAATTCTATGACTTGGCAGAGATACTACGTTTTAGCACAAATACTATAACAACGCAGAAATACTATGACTTAGTAGTAATACTATAACATAACAGTTCAATGTTCTTGCACAAATACCACAATATGGCAGAAATACTATGTTTTAGCACAAATACTGTGATTTGGTATAAATACTATGATTTGGCACACATACTATATTCCGCAGATACACTATAACATAACAGATATTCTAAAACTTAGTAGTAATACTATAACATAACAGAATTATTATTTGGGCACAAATACCACGATTTGGCAAAAATGCCATGATTCAGCACAAATATGATGACATGGCAAAAATACTATGATTGGGTACAAATACTATGATTTGGCAGAAATACTCTGATTTAGCAGACGTACTATCTTTTGGTAGAAATTCCTGCTAAAAGGTAGTATTTCTGCGTTTTAGCAGAAATACTGTAATTTGGCATAAATACTATGATTTGGCATAAATACTATGCCTTAGTAGTAATACTATAACATAAGAGATATACTATGGTTTTGCAGACATACTATGTTTTTGCACAAATACCATGATTTGGCACAAATGCTGTGATTTAGCAGAAATACTATGATTGGGTTCAAATACTATGATTTGGCAATAATACTGCGTTTTAACAACAACTACTGAGATTTGATTGAAATACTATGATTTAGAAGAAATACTATGACTCCATACAAATACGATGCTTTGGCACAAATACTATGATTTGGCAGAAATACTATGACTTAGTAGTAATACTATAACATAACAGATTTCCTAAAAAAAACTATGAAATTGCAGTAATTCTATGACTTGGCAGAGATACTACGTTTTAGCACAAATACTATAACAACGCAGAAATACTATGACTTAGTAGTAATACTATAACATAACAGTTCAATGTTCTTGCACAAATACCACAATATGGCAGAAATACTATGTTTTAGCACAAATACTATGATTTGGCACACATACTATATTCCGCAGATACACTATAACATAACAGATATTCTACGACTTAGTAGTAATACTATAACATAACAGAATTATTAATTGGGCACAAATACCATGATTGGGTACAAATACTATGATTTGGCAATAATACTGCATTTTAACACAACTACTGAGATTTGATTGAAATACTATGATTTAGAAGAAATACTATTACTCCATACAAATACGATGCTTTGGGAGAAATACTATGTTTTGGTTCCAATACTATGATGTGCAACAAATACTATGATTTGGCACAAGTACTATGATTTAGTACAAATACTATGATTTGGCAGAAATACTATGCCTTAGTAGTAATACTATAACATAAGAGATATACTATGGTTTTGCAGACATACTATGTTTTTGCACAAATACCATGATTTGGAACAAATGCTATGATTTAGCAGAAATACTAAGATTGGGTACAAATACTATGATTTGGCAATAATACTGCGTTTTAACAACAACTACTGAGATTTGATTGAAATACTATGACTCCATACAAATACGATGCTTTGGCACAAATACTATGATTTGGCAGAAATACTATGACTTAGTAGTAATACTATAACATAACAGATTTCCTAAAAAAACTATGAAATTGCAGTAATTCTATGACTTGGCAGAGATACTACGTTTTAGCACAAATACTATAACAACGCAGAAATACTATGACTTAGTAGTAATACTATAACATAACAGTTCAATGTTCTTGCACAAATACCACAATATGGCAGAAATACTATGTTTTAGCACAGATACTGTAATTTGGTATAAATACTATGATTTGGCACACATACTATATTTCGCAGATACACTATAACATAACAGATATTCTACGACTTAGTAGTAATACTATAACATAACAGAATTATTAATTGGGCACAAATACCACGATTTGGCAAAAATACTATGATTGGGTACAAATACTATGATTTGGCAATAATACTGCATTTTAACAAAACTACTGAGATTTAATTGAAATACTATGATTTAGAAGGAATACTATGACTCCATACAAATACAATGCTTTGGAACAAATACTATGATTTGGCACAAGTACTATCATTCAGTACAAATACTATGATTGGGCAGAAGTACTATGTTTCAGTACAAATACTATGATTTGGCAGGAATACTCTGATTTAGCAGAAATACTATGTTTTAACATAAATACTGTCTTTTGGCAGAAATTCCTGCTAAAAAGGACTATTTCTGCTTTTTAGCAGAAATACTGTAATTTGGCATAAATACTATAATTTGGGATAAATACTATGATTTGGCACATATAATATATTCAGCACATATATTATAAAATAACAGAAATATTATGATTTGGCCTCAAAACCATGATTTTGCACAAATACCATGATTCTGCAAATATACTATGATTTAGCAAAAATACTATGATTTAGCAGAAGTACTGAGATGTAGCAGAAGTACTTTGTTTTAGCAGAAATACTATGATTGAGGAGTAATACTTAAACATAGGAGAAATATTGATACACAGACACACATACACAGACAGTAAAGGGAAGAGGAGCTGTGGAGAGTCTGGGCTTGGTATATGTAGGTCAGTTAAATTAGCTGCACCTGCTGTAGTCAGCCCTTACACACACAGACACAGACACAGAGAGAGGTGTGAGTTTTCTTCAGTGTATTTCTGACATTCAGGATTCCACTCGAACAAATGGCCATAATTTCCTAACCGTAGAGGCTAGAACGGTCATTCAGACATTGTTTTGTTCAGAAGAGATGGGGGAATCTTCAGGTCTTCATAATTCAGAGATAAAACATAAATTATTAAAGATATATGACTTGTAATACACTGTAACTGAGTAGAGGCGAAGCAAAAACTGCCTTGACTTGCTCTCAAACAACCTTTGGTAACTCTAAATCTATATGGAGCATCAAAATCATTCTTTCACCATAAGAAACAGCAGGCTTTGGTGAACAGTTATGGAAATTTTCAGGGCTCTGTGGAAATCCATCAAAAAGATATGACGAGAGAAAAAAGTGCCTCATTTCCAGTGTTTGAAATCTGATGAAATCTGAGCGAGGGACAAATTTCCTACCCTCAAACAAGTCCAACTCATTTCAGAACGGTAATAGGTGAGAAAGAAATTCTTGAATTGTGAGCGTCAGGAGTGTCTGAACATATACGGGGACAAGCCTCATGTCTTAACTTTGCTTCGTTAAGGAGATATGACAATTTGAAAATGCCTCTCATTAGAGAAATCCAGCGGTGATTTTGAACAAACTCTCCATTGAGTTTATATGGAGAGTTTTCTGACTTTGTGTTACTCTGAGGAGATTTGCAAAGTCCCACAACAATGATAGGGACATTTTCTGAAAGCCAGCAAAAATACCTACGTTTTGATGTATAATTTGTGGGGCTTGAGTGGAAATTGAGCGAGTAGCAAGAAGTTGTTTGGACATGAAGAGAAAATTCAAACAGTTTCACTGTCCCCTCTGAGTTAATTGCATAGCAACCATAGCAACGCATGTATTTTCTGAAAAATCACAATTTTGCAACTGAAAACTCAAAGAGGGATAAGATTAAAACAGTAGAAGATCTGAAAAAGCTGAATCATACAGGAATAGCCAAATCATTTGAGAACATTTTAAAGTTTGAATGGAGTTTCTAGGTGAAAGTATGAGGCAGTAGTTAAGTTTCAAAGACAAGAAAGTTTTAGCAGAATTGTGGAAGTTTCCCATTCATTTCAATGGGACAAATTAAAGGAAAAAAGTGTAATATTTTAAAAAGTATAATAGTAATAAACACCAAAAGTCATAGCCGGCATTAGCAGAAAGAGCAGAACAGTTTAGAGTTTGAACGGTGAAAATAGCACAAAAATTGTGGAAGTAGATCCACGGCGAAAAGTGTACGGAAACACCCGGAATAATAAAGAATAAAGAGAAACAGGAACTCAATAGTGTGGATGCCCATTGAGGGCATCCACACAATAATAATTGCAGTGCTCTATTAAATGTGCTGAAAATATGAAGTCAGCCTGCGCGTGCTGTGCATGTCTGTGACGTAATCGCGTGAGACAGGCGGTTTCCTGTCCTTTTTGGCCCTCGCTGCTCGCCGTATTTCCGCGCGGGTCTGCTGGATGGAGGAGGTAAAGTTTGTTGAACAGCATGTATAACTTTAACTGAGCTTCGTTAGTCTTTCTTAGCCTGCTGCAGTTACAGTTACAGCCGCGTATCTGTTACAGTGAACCTGCCGTCAGCTGTATAACGTTAGCATTAGCTTGTGGTGATGCTAAGCTGCTATTAGCAGGTCCTGTTCAGTGCTAAGTTGTGTCCGGACGACTTTACAGTTTAGTTTTCTCCGTATTACGATCACCAGATAACTGTGGATGGCCTCGTGTGTACGGAAGCTTCGTGGTGAAGCGCTTTGGCCTGTGGGAAATGTAGGAAACACCAGGACGAGCTGCGCACCGCAGGAAACCGCTTTGACAAATCAACCTTACTTTCACTCACTTCATTAATAAAAGTCTTGTCACTTGGAGAACTGCAGTTTTCACACATCTCGCCGTTAATGTCACCCAGCTAACGGTGTAGTTTCAAGAAACAATGCAGTGTTCCTGCCACGAACATCACGACGGAAGCCCTGCAGGGTCGATCTGCGCAGCGGCTCTGATGGAAACGCCACAGATAGTAGCTCGTTCTCCTTCTTCCGGTTTCTCCTCTTAGTGTCTCCATAGCAACTCATCTGCCTCCTCTCACCTGGTCCCGAGGATCCAGGTCTGTCACCTGGTCTCAGGTTCACCCTGAGCTGGCCCTCCTCGTCCATTCCAGTCACTCTAAAGACAAACTGAACATTTTCCACTACGACACATCCAGCTGGGTTTATGTTTTAATTTGAAGTCATTGTCACCATCTCCAAAACAGATCTAACTCCTGTTGCATCCTTCACTCAGTGACCCTTAACAGCTGTATTCACCCACTCATCATGTAACACCACAGTTCCTCTCCTGGTTTCTCTGACGTGTTTCTTGTGGGACACTTCATAAACATGCTGCTCTGTCTTGGGTGGTCGGCTTTGCCATTTCCAGATTGAGCGTTGTTATATATCTGGGGGATTACTCCTGATTAATTATTTGAGCTGTCTCGTACTATGTGGCTGTATCAGTGTGAGTGCAGCTCATCATGGTGTGTCGCACTAATTTAATAACAGTAGATGTTAGCCTGATGTCCTCTTAGAGACCAACAGAGCAACGCTGCTGATTTTATTTTTGTATTTTATAGTTTGAAAGTGACACTTGGGACACAATGAGTGTGCGTCCCAATGTATTGTGCTCCTTCAGACACAGATCCACACAGCATGTGTATATAAACCATGGAAGAAGCAGGAGCTTTCATAGTGACACACTGCTCAGCTTCACAGTGTGTGTGACACAGGTGGGTCACTTGGATGGGCAGAGGTGAGGCCTGGTAAAAAGCTACAGCTGTAAACTGTGACAGTGCTCATATAGGGGGCTGTTGGGGTTGTCTCACTTTTGGATGCAGGCTCCAGGGGCCGTTAGGGGAATTGCAGTTTTTGGCACTTCTGCACAGGTTTCAGTTTTCAGCCCTGGAGGTGCCGCCTGATATGAGGTGACACTTTTGTCTTTGTCCTCTCACCATCTGTGAGAGATGAGTATCCACCATGTGAGTCCCTCCCTCTCCACCAGTCGGTCAGACGTCTGCCCGTCCTCCAGTCTGTTTCGGCTAAAAGGGAGATTTTCCTTCCTGCTGTGGCCGAGGGCTTGCTCATTGGGGTTGAGCGGTTGGTGGGATTTTCTCTGTACTTCGTGGTCTGTGCCTTCACGTGACTGTTGTTGTGATTTGTTGATCACAGAGACCTAAAAGACCTGGTGACCTCTAATTTCCTGCTTCTAAATCCAGACAGGCTGTTGTGCTCGGCCCTAAAACTCTTAGAAACAGCATCATCGTGGCCTCCAGTGAAGCTGTGAGGAGCCATCTTTGAGCAGAATATATCATTCAGTGTGCACAAACAACCACGTAGGTCTGTGAACTAAGCTGAGAGTGATTCTAGCTGCACGATTGTGAGTCAGTGTTATCAGACAAGTGCCATGAAAAGCCTCAAAGCCTCCAGTTAAGCTGAAACGCTGCAGCACGAGTACCAACAGGAAGTAGAAAGAGAGCATATCTGTCACATATTAGCTCCTCTTCACTGACTCCCTGTTAAATCCAAGATTTAAAGTCCTCCTTCTGACAGACGAGGCCTCGAATAATCAGCCTCTGTCGTCTCTTAAAAAGCTTGTAGTACAAAGTTATACTGATAGAGCACTCCCTCCTCAGACTGCAGCCTTATTTGTTGTTGCTAGGTAGAATAGGAGGCAGTGCCTTCAGCTGTCTCTCAGTGGCCCGTCTCCTGTGGACCAGCTCCCAGCTTGGATTTACGAGACTCCCCATTTAGTTTTTGTGTTTTTTCTCAAACCTCCTCCTCTTGTTCTAATGGAGATTCTGGATGTTCACAGGTGTGATCCAGTGACATGATGGAGAGTTTAAAGACGCGGCTCCAGTTCCCCAGCCCCGTCATACAAGCCCAGGTAAGAGGCTCTGTGACTCCTCCCATCCGAGTGATACAAATGATCCTTCCCTTGTCTGCAGAGATTCCACAGGTACGAGTGATTTGTTACTGATAGAGGTAAACTAGCAGCTCACACAGGCAGAAAATCTCTACCATTAACAGGAATTCAGCAACACTCATAAAAAAGTCTCCTGATAAGACAGAGTAAAGAGTAACGTAACTATTTGATAGAGTAACATGACTGTAAGGTGCACGGATGCATGTGTGCAGCTGTTGGAGGATTTTAAAGAGACAGGAGGTGAGTTTACAGTGTAACAAGATCCAAGACACAGAGTTACTTTGTATGTTTGTTGGCAACCACGAGGGTTTCTGAGTCACTCACACTCGTGTGTATAATATGTTTATGTAGAGGGGAGGCAGGTTTTACTGAACACACAGACTCAGGTCCCTGTGGGCACATTCATCCATTCATTCATTCATTCATTCATTCATTCATTCACTCACTCTGTAGTGTTGGTTTCTCTTCCTCTCTTTGTTATTGTGAATAATGGGACAGAAGTGTGATTTTCTTGTGTTGCAGACGGTGAGAAGTCTTGTTGCAGCTGTCTTAAAGGAAAAAGGGTCAGATGGGCAGATCACCTGGTCCTGTGCTCAGGTGAGTTCCTGTAAGAGTCACATGTGATCATTTCTTTAGTTACATGAAGTATAAAAGAGCAGGAACATCTGCTTCATGTGGTCCTGTGT
The DNA here is from genome assembly GCF_057381845.1 of Rhamphochromis longiceps. Lineage (NCBI taxonomy): Eukaryota > Metazoa > Chordata > Actinopteri > Cichliformes > Cichlidae > Rhamphochromis > Rhamphochromis longiceps. Next base: position 8,467,110 of record NC_140559.1, on the reverse strand, counting down.
TTTATCCTCAGTGACTTTGACACATCTGCTGTGAGGCTGACGCCTCTGATCTCACAGTGTCAGCTTTGTTTTTATACACAGATATAAAATATGGATATGCACTGAGAAACGAGCATAGTTATATTTCTGACTGTCTGAGTCCAAATTGAATCAAACCTTGTGGGATTGAATCAGTGCTGAGTGGCTGAACTGAGTGGGACAGATTGCACCTGTGTCTCTGTCCGTTTTCATTCAGGGCTTCAGTGCATGTGTGGAAACGGCACAGATAGTCTTGTTAAACTTCTGAAACTCTGACTGCATCACTGTTGTCGTTCAGGGCCCAGCACTGGAAGCTTTGTGGCAGCAGTGCTGCAGTGACTGTGCTGTGGTGTGTTCAGCGTGCTGTGACACCTTGGTGTTATTGGTGGACCAGGGCCATGCAGACCTGGACTACATCCTCAGTGGTGTCCTCAACCTCCTGCCTTCTGCAAGGTATGCAACACGCAGTTATTGGACGCCACGATCCTGCCTCAGAAAGCTCAGCTGTTTGTCAAGGAGTCTGATAGAGGCTCTGTAACCTGCATCCATGCAGCGTTACAGCCGCTGCACAAAGGCACAACATGAAAGACGGACCTCAGCAGGACGAGGTCGTGTATCAGCAGGACAAAGAAGGCTCACTTTAGCATGAGAATGCTAACACTGGGAACTGAGAAGAGGCATGAAGAAGGCCGTGTTTGTCCACTGTTACGAATTCAGTCTTTAAATCCCTTTAAAGGCCCCCTCACACCTCGCCTCAGGTGACCTCAAAGGTCACATGATGGGTCGCGGTAAGGTCTCATAGTGGTTTAACCCTTAACCCTTGGTGTTGACAATGACCTACGCTTTTGTTTATACTCATGTGACGACGCACATGACAAATAGCTCGATGACCATCTCCAAGGAGGGCAACGCCCTGTAGGGTTTAAGTATGTGGGTCTCTCCACCTTGTATAAGAAGGAAACATCTTTAAAACTTAATCAAGTCCAGTCGCCTTCTTTTCCAGCTACCAGTGTGTAACACAGAGTCAATGCTTCCAGTGCAGGAGCCCGACTGACAGTCTACAAACCGAGTTAGACACATGGAGGTCACAGCTTAGTCTGTGCTGAGGATAAATCCACGATGTCATTGCTCTCCATCAGGGCTCATGAAGTAAAGAAAATAGCTTTGAAACATGAAAATGTTAAAGGTCACTGTTCCACAGATGCTCTCTAATCTGGACGCTGACCTCGTGGTGCAGCATAATGTAACTATTTGAAAACATTTGAAAACGCTCAGACTGTTAGTTTTTTCAGTTGTTCTGACTCTGATATCCAACAGACACACTCAAGGGTTGATAAAAGTCATTCGGCGATTGTTGGAGATGCAGGCTGACCAGAGCGATGGACACTTCACCTGTCCGTATTCTATCAGGTAAGTATCTCATGTCTAATATCTAGAGGTGTTCATACATGTTGTCTTGTGTAATCTATCAAGCTACACATAGCTTGTAGCTTACTGCTAGTCCAAAGAGGCAGCATTGGTCCATCACCCACTTGAAGTGCTGTAGGAGTCCGGTGCTCTGTGGGGTGGCAGTCGTGGCCCTGGTGCTTCAGTCGCAGCTATAAACTGGCTCTTGGAGCATGAACATCCCAAACTAGTGCGTGTTGAAAAATACTGACTACATGTAAAGAGTGAGAGGTGGCAGGCAGGGAATGGGTACGTTTGTATCTCCCTGACTTGATGCCAGCATTTAGACGTTTTCTCTGGTGGACAGGACGGGTGCTTCCCTGTGCCGTCATGTTGGGAACAGGTGCCCATAGTCATTTGTGCATATGTGACTAACAGTTGCTTAGAGTACTTTTTAGAGTTGCTGGGTGAGGTGGGTACCCCATCTAGCAACTCCATAGTCCTACTGGGGGACTTTGATGTGTTGGTGGCAATCCCTGAACCAGAAGATAGACATTGGAGGTTCAGGAGCAGCAGGTTGAAGCGTCCTGTTAGGCTTGGCTATCTTCTGGCAGATATCGACAGGATGAGTGTAACTCTTGCAGAAGCTGTACGAGGAGCTTGGTGAGGCAATGGAGCAAGACTTTTGGAGCTTGGTCCGTTTTGCCATCACTGTCGGATCTATTCCTGGTGGGTGTTGTTATCGATGCTGTTTTGAGTAATTCTGCAGCTGCGTGTGAAACATTGGGAATGAGAATCAGCACCTCCAAGTCTGAGGCTGTGGTTCAAAACTGAAAACAGTGGAGCAGCCACTCCAGGTCAAGGACGAGCTGGCGCCCAAGTTAGAGGCGTTTAAGTATCTGTGGGTGTTGTTCACGAGTGAGGACAGAGTGACAGACGGTGCTGTGGCTGCAGTGATGGGCTGCTGTAAGAACCAACAGGGTTTTAACATTAAACGTGATGTTTGGTCACAATATAGTGAGCTCTCCTCTTTTTAGTGTATAAAATCTGTCCTGTGGATGAATGCAGACTTCACCTCAAAGGCAAAGACACTCGTGAACATCCGTATAAAAATCAGCGGTGCAACAGAAAGATCTCCCCTGTCCAAATTGCCTGCCAGTGCTCTGAAACACCAGACTTTGAGTCACAATAAATAGAAGAAACTCCTGATTGTTTGCTTCCTTTGTGCTGAAACGTGGGGAGTGCTCTGATAGGCTGACGAGTTGGCGCTGTATTGAAACTCAGGGTCTGGAAATGGCGTGCTGAAGGGTGACACGTGGTCAAACAGGTTACGTCATGTGAAGACTGGAAACACGGAGGCTGGATCTATAATGGTATCAGTGGATGCGTTAGTGTGTGTGGAACTGCTAACGTTTTGTCTCTCACAGTACGGATGTTGGAGGACTATTTATGTGACTGCATTCTGCAAAAGTGACGATGTGTAGCACTTGGCCAAAAAAAGGGTGGATGCTTTAAAATAACACCGTCAATAGTTTTTAGTGTTAACAGTTTGTTCTTTGGAGAACTTGTAATTCAGTTTTATTCATACAGCAACAAATCACAACAACAGTCGCCTCAAGGTGCTTTATATTGTACAGTATATCCTATAATAATACAGAGAAAAACCCAACAATCATATGACCCACTTTGAGCAGCACTTTGGCGACAGTGGGAAGGAAAAACTCCCTTTTAACAGGAAGAAACCTCCAGCAGGCTCAGGGAGGGGCGGGGCCATGTGCTGTGATTGGTTGGGGTGAGAGGAGGAAGGCGACAGGTCTTGTGTGGATTTAGGCCTTCTTAGTTTGTCTTCGTTGTAATAGACTGACTCAGTGGTTTGTTGGGAGCATAACTTGAATCAGAGCTGGGACACTGACCCGTCCATTGCAGGAGCAGCCCTCACCCGTACGTCACAGCCCTGGAGAACAGAGAGGACTGCTGGCCGGCTCTGCTGTTCGAGATCGATGACTTTATCCAGAAAGCTGTTGACAGGTAAGTCTTACTGGCTCCTGTCGTAGCCTGTTATGTTGTTGTCTTTGAAGACAACTGGACATTATCAGATGATATATTTTCAGAGATTCTTCTGACTCCAGTGTGTGTGTACGTTACAGAGATAAAGAGGCTTATATCACCATGCTGGCCCCCTTCCTTCGGTACCTATACTGCCAACCGCACAGGCAACCCGAGCACGCGCTCCTTCGACAGAGTCTTCTTAGGGTGCTGCTGCCCATTCAGGGAGGATCCAGGTCCGCCCCCCAGAACGAGGAGCAGGAAACGCTGTCCCCAGTGTCTGACAGGCTGCTGCTCTGTCTTTGTCAGCTGGTTCCACACATGCAGGTAACAAGCTGAAGTTATGTTAGGTAACTGTACAAAGACACGGCTGACATGTTTCCACTCTGTATGTTACAGTCCACCATCCTTTAAATGTGTCTCTCTTATTTGCATACGCTCAGATTGACAGGAAGTGACTAACACAGAGAGCAGGATGGAGCTATGTCAGCCTCTCCTCTCTGTCCCTGCAGGTGGACAGCGTGGAGGCAGTCCTGGAGCTGTGTGCATTTGTGGGCGCTCTGCTCCAAGATCTAACTGGGAGCTCTGGAGACCAGTGGAAACCAGAGAAAGCGGCGCTGGCTCTGCAGCTGCTGTGTGCATGTCGGCGATGCCTCGAGTTCAACGGAGACTGCAGACCAATAATCGGCTTAATACAGCAGCTGGTTCCAGCCTGTCAGGTGATGGCTGTTTGTAAACAGACACCAGCAAAGATAAAGAAGCCGCGCTGCTGTGCTGGTTAACGTGAGCGAGCCTAAATATGGAAGCAAACAAAAGGGATGCTTTTTGTTTTACGTGTGCAAATGTCTCTGCTCCAAACCTGAGCCTGGACTCCCAGCAGTGGCTTATTTGGCATTAATGCTTATCAGCTTCTTCACTCACTGCAGCGAGCTGACATGTGAATATCTGACACTCAAAGACACTTTGTAGAAATGTAGCATTGTTTGGTTCAGTGTTTTCAGCCTTGTTGCTCCTACCAGGGAGAGCACACCTGAGTTTGAGGCCTGAACAGGTGTGAAACCTTTTGTCCTCCATGATGGCTGAAAATCAAAGCGGGTCTCACTTTAGCGCGCTCACGCTGCCCGTGTCTCTGTGTACCTGGAGAGGTTTACACATGTGGGTCAAATGTCCCCCATTGTGAACCAGTCAGTGCTGTAATGTGTGAGCCCTCGGGCCTCTGTGGCCTGCGGCCTGTATTGACCTGTTGGCATCGCTGTTTGTTTTCTGTAGGAGTTGCTGTTGGATGAGCTGGTGATGGGCGTGGCCTTGCTCTTGTTGGAAGCCCCTTCAGATCAGCTGACCAGCCTTCTCAGACTTGGTAAAGTGATTATTTTGGACAAAGCTCTGCTGGCTTTAGCTTCCTTTAAGAGACTTTGAAGCAGTGAAAGAATTAGTGGGAACAAAACTAGGTCCTCTGCAGGTCATGGTTGGAACCTCACAGAGCTTTGTGTCCTACATGAGATATTCTTTCTCTTAACACAGCACTGAGTTTGGTCCCTGAACAAGCGGAGGCGTCGCCCTGGTTGAGTCCGGTCCTGATTCTCCCCGTGTTGCAGCTCCTGTCCTGCTTGGGTCTCACTGAGCCGCTGTCTGACCAGAACACACACAGCACCAACCACAGGCTGGCTCACAGCCTGCTGCACAGAGTTAGCAGGCCCGCGGATAAACCCCAGCAGGTAACCCAGCAGGTAGCCCAACAGGTGACCCAGCAGGTAGCCTAGCGGGTAACCCAACAGGTAGCCCAACAGGTAGCCTAGCAGGTGACCCAGCAGGTAGCCCAGCAGGTAGCCCAACAGGTAGCCCAGCAGGTAGCCTAGCAGGTAATCCAACAGGTAACCCAGCAGGTAACCCAACAGGTGACCCAGCAGGTAGCCCAACAGGTAGCCTAGCAGGTAGCCTAGCAGGTAACCCAGCAGGTGACCCAGCAGGTAGCCTAGCAGGTAGCCCAACAGGTGACCAAGCAGGTAGCCCAACAGGTACCCTAGGAGGTAGCCTAGCAGGTAGCCCAACAGGTAGCCCAACAGGTAACCCAGCAGGTAGCCCAACAGGTAGCCTAACAGGTAGCCCAGCAGGTAGCCCAGCAGGTAGCCTAGCAGGTAGCCCAACAGGTAACCCAACAGGTAACCCAGCAGGTAGCCCAACAGGTAGCCTAGCAGGTAGCCCAGCAGGTAGCCTAGCAGGTAGCCCAACAGGTAACCCAACAGGTAGCCCAATAGGTAACCCAGCAGGTAGCCCAACAGGTACCCTAGCAGGTAGCCTAGCAGGTGACCCAGCAGGTAGCCTAGCAGGTAGCCCAACAGGTAGCCCAACAGGTAACCCAGCAGGTAACCCAACAGGTAGCCCAACAGGTACCCTAGGAGGTAGCCTAGCAGGTAGCCCAGCAGGTAGCCCAACAGGTAGCCCAACAGGTAGCCCAATAGGTAACCCAGCAGGTAGCCCAACAGGTAGCCTAGCAGGTAGCCCAGCAGGTAGCCCAGCAGGTAGCCTAGCAGGTAGCCCAACAGGTACCCCAACAGGTAGCCCAATAGGTAACCCAGCAGGTAGCCCAACAGGTAGCCTAGCAGCTAGCCCAGCAGGTAGCCTAGCAGGTAGCCCAACAGGTAACCCAACAGGTAGCCCAATAGGTAACCCAGCAGGTAGCCCAACAGGTACCCTAGCAGGTAGCCTAGCAGGTGACCCAGCAGGTAGCCTAGCAGGTAGCCCAACAGGTAGCCCAACAGGTAACCCAACAGGTAGCCCAACAGGTAGCCTAGCAGGTAACCCAGCAGGTGACCCAGCAGGTAGCCCAACAGGTAGCCTAGCAGGTAGCCTAGCAGGTAGCCTAGCAGGTAACCCAACAGGTAACTCAACAGGTAACCCAGCAGGTAGCCCCAGGCCTGTTTCTCACATTCAGTTTTTGGAGTCTTTCTTTGAGGTGTAGCCACGTAAAGAAACACTGTTACAATAGTGCAGGTAGCTGTTAGGTGGTGAGTGGACAGAGCATTAGAGCATAGACGACATCCATCCAAAAATACTGTTTCCCTCTCAGTGTCATAGCAACAGGGCTGTCTTTAGTGCCTCTTCTTCAGGGTCAGCATCCAGTCTCTGGAGTGTTGTTCCTCTGGGATGCTTTGCTTGATCCTTAAATTACACTTCATTAACATTCATGGTGCATCTGTAGCTTTGCTCTTTGTTCTTTATCATTTGTTTCTCGTGAATCTGTCTCCCTCAGCCTGCCCCATCACTGCCTCTGTCTCTGAGTTCCTGGTATAGTGAGCTCAGCGTGTCTTTGTCGGTACTGCGCAAAGTGGCCAACAATCCAGCAGCAGCGACCGATTGGCTGTTGGCGGTCAGCTCCGCCCTGTCGTCCAGCCAGCGCCTGTCCTCCTCTCTTGTCCTGATTGTGACTTATCTCATCATCATGGGTCAGGAAAACATCTGCCAGCTGGCTTTGAAAGCAAGCCAGGCTGTCGCTGCTGCCGACCCCTGCCAGGTAGATAACCCACACAACTGTTCTCTTAAATCTGTGGACTGAATATAAAGTAATGCATGTTGTTCCCTCTGACATGTAGATATGTTGTATGTGAGGCAGCTAGCTTGTGTTTGTCTTTCTAAGAGCAGGAAACACATGTTGATAACCTGGTGTTTTGGCACCAACACATGACTTTGAAATGGTTCAGATCAGCAGGAAGATAAAAGCTGTCACTGCTGTGTGATTGCTGCTGATCTGCTGCCGTATAAAGGGAGAGGTTAGGGAGTGCTCTAAGGGGACAGACCTCTCTCTGGACTTGTGTTGGAGTCACTAGCTGCAGATGAAGTGTGACGTTTACCCCTCATTACTCAAGCGTGCACCGGGCCCCAGAGGATTCACCTTCTGCTCTAATTGCTCCCAGAGTGCTGCACACACTGGTGTTTGGATGCACTGGTTGAAGGTTGTTGGCATATTTGAGTCCTCTGGAGATCTCTGCTCGCTCGTACTTGTCATGTTAAACGTGCAGCAGCAGGTCTTTGTTACAGGAAAAGCCAGAAGCTAACCACTATGAAACCTTAATGATGATTTACTGCAGTGATGTTGATTCAAAGTGATGTTTTTGGCTCGACAGCATTAAACGTGTGCACGTACAGGTCAGTGATGCAGCCTCTGTACGGTCTGACAAAGTGCATTTAATGTTTGGTTGGTGTGTTTGCTGATGTGGGTGTTTCCCTCTGCAGGTCCCGCCCTTCGTGCTGCTTCTTTTGTTCAAACTGACCAAAGAAAAGAATCCCGTCCTGGCTCACGCTGTTCTCACAAGCCTGCCAAACCTCGGCACTCATAAGGTACGCAGCACGACTAAGAAGAACCTGTACTGACTGTGAGCGTCTGGAGACGGGGCTGGAACATCAGCAGCACCTTTCTACTTCATCTGAGCGCTCACAGTGTGTTTTAGTCCATCATACACACATGTGAGCTTTTATCTGTGGGGTCATCCAGGTCATGTAGTCTGAGGAGCTTCTCTTCATCCAGGAGGCTTCTAGAGTTTAAAAACCAGGGACCCGCGTGTCCCAAATACCAGCCTGTGAGCACAATCCACCAATAACAGCGAATAACTGAAATGTTCCCCTCTCGATGTTTAGCACTTTGACAAAGGAGCAAAGAGAAATTCCCACGTCTGCCACACAGTTTTCTCTGTGTGAACACAGACAGTGTTTCTTGTACCCAGTTTGTAGGAGCTGGGATTGGACTCCACCACAGCAGCCTCTGTGTGGGATAGATGCAGTGCTCTGTAGTATAAAGCACTCTGTCAGTGAGCTGGACTCTCCAAACCAGCAGTCATCGTCTAACATCTGCCTTCTTCAGCTGTAACCGTGTGTTTCTCTTGTAAACTTGGCTCTGATCGTATGTGCTGTAATATTCCAGCTTTGCTTCCCGATCGTGCTGCACAGTCTGCACATGCTGGCCGGCTCCCCCAAGCTGAGAGCAGTGGGACTGCGCCTCATGACCGCTCTGTGGAAAAAACAGGTTTGTAATAATAACGCATTACTATAAATGTCATATTCATGTGTTCAAAGCTTCTGTTTGTCTTTGATTGTGTGCTGCTTTGGTCATGTCTGTAAGGACCGGGTCTACCCAGAGCTGCAGCGTCTAATGAGCCAGCAGGACAGCAGGGTGGTGCTGGGGAGGGACGCCCAGTGGGAGCAGATCCTGGCCAGGGCCGCCTGTGTCAGGGACATCTGCAGAGAGAGGTGGGTCCTCCCATACTTACAGAAACAGTGGGCACTTCCTACATTCACTGGTTCATTCATTCAGTGGACTTTGCATGCACAGTGCAGACAGTGTGAGCTTCCAACACCAGGATTCTTCATCTTCCCTTCTAATGAGTAATAATCACTGACTGGACTCTTCATAGATGTTTCTGCTCAGCAAGCTGATGAAAGTTCAGAAAAATAGAAATATTTGTTTTTTCAGTCACATCAACTTTGCTTGTTAAGATAAATGAATGCACTTTGTAGCTTTCCAGTGAATGAAGCCTCAGCTCGACGCTCCACTGAGTCCCTGTTTCTCCAAAAATCAGCAGGAGTCCAGTTTTAAATGTTTCCGTACAAATGTCCAGAGCAGCTACACGTGCCTGAATCCAGAAGGATCAAAGTCTTACAAAGTTCAGTTCAAACAGAGAGACTGAGAGGCAGCTAACTTCCTGTCTCTGCCAGACTATCAAAATAAAAGCATACATTTGAAGCAAAAGAAATCCAACTATGTCAGTCTGTAAGCACTGCTTCCCATATAATACAACTCTAAGCAAGTGAGCCATAACTTTATACTTTTAACCTTTAACCCAAAAACTATGTTGATCATATAAACTCCACAAACTGCATCCAGGCTCCTGCACACGTCCTTTACATGTTAGCTGTTAGCTAATGCTTGTCAGTTTTTGTGAACTGGCCTTTATGTGTGTTGATGAAATAAAACGATGATTTTATTTGATTATTTCCTTTGTTCTAACCAGCTGGTGCACACTGTCCATCCTCCCGGGGCCTGTTACACCTGCTAACATGTACATGCAGCTTTATTAGCAGCATTAGTGAAAACCTGGGAAACCCTCTGGATGGATGCTACAGTACAAATTTAGCAAATCATTGAGCTGTTTCGTTGTTTTCACAAATGCTTACGTTTGCTTTTATTGTAAAACATTTGCAGCCATAAGAGTTTGCAATGATAAGAAGCTGTGTTTGGCATTTACTTACTTACACGTGTCCTGGCACTTTTAATGCTTTTTTCTTAAATAAAAATGGTAACAAAATTAGAAGAAACACATTTCCCACTTTGTTCACGCTGATGTGTGTGTTAACCAGGCCTTACCAGCATGCAGGGGACATGGTGGCTGCCATTTCACTCACTTTAAAACAGTGCAACAGACCAGACCTGGCAACCCCGGCTGCTCTCGTCCTGCAGGGACTACAGGAGCTGTGTCGAGCAGAGGTACCTCGTCTGTCTCCATTTGTCTCTTTAAATTCAGGAATCCTCATTTTTCTGGATCATAACTTTTGAATCTTTTCCAAAGTTCTGGTCTTAAAACAAATCTTTCTTTCTCAGGTGGTGGATATTATCTCAGCATGGAGAACTGTTTGGCCTGAGCTCAGCTGTCACTCACAGCCAGAGGTGGTTCAAGCCATCGCTGAGCTTTTGGCTCTGGTGCCTCAGCTCAGAGTTAAATCAGAGCAGTACGAGGTGCGTCGTAACGTTCATGTTGCTCTGTGTTGAGGAGCTAACAGAGCGACACAGGAACTCCACCAGGTTGTGTTTTTCTCTGTGGTTCTGTCTGTAAACAGGACTCTCACCAGCTGTTTGTATAACCTCACTGTAGAGTCACATCTCTACATCACTGTGTTTGGTAGCTAAAGTTAGCACATCAATGTAAAGCTGGGTAGAAGCACAAAGTACAGACGTGTGAGGGTCCAGTCCTCAGAGTCCTGCTGTGGTCGGACTTCACAGTAACTAATAAATGGATCAGCGAGTGTGAGCATCTTTTTAAAAACAGAAGTTTTGGTCATTTGTTGCTCTGGAGGATTCAACACAGTGCAGCAGTGGCCGTCCCAGCAGATGAGTCCTAGACCATGCAGTGCTGCTTGTTGGAAAGCTCTCCTCCTCTCTAACAATGATATGGCAGAACAGCTTAGGTTAGCAAAGTTGCATCTAAACAAACACAAGACCAAAACCAAACATGGCGTATTAGCACAGGACATCTGATAGGGATGCTTTTGGGTTGCAGCCACAGGACCTGTGCACAGTGTTGAGGAGTAACAGAATACATGTAAAAAGTAATGAGTAACAAGTCTGCAGAATACATAAGAAACAGGTTGGAATCCTCTATTGATTCTAGTGCTTTGTCTTATGTGTGTGTGTGTGTGTGTGTGTGTGTGTGTGTGTGTGTGTGTGTGTGTGTGTGTGTGTGTGTGTGTGTGTGTGTGTGTGTGTGTGTGTGCATTAAATTCACGTCTTATTTTGTGTCTTTGCTCTTAGAAATTAAAAGAAGAGGTGGTCAGCATTCTGTGGACTTATGCTCTGAGCGAGGTCTGTATATACTGTATCTACACACACAGCTGACATGATGACTCCTACATGCACAAATATGCTGTGATGTCGCACAAGTTTCATCATTTTGTAGGAAACAGAAACATGTGTCTGCACCTTTGTGTTGTAACAGGATCCAGAGGTGTCCAGCTGTGGCTACAGGGCTTTGGCAGACTTTCCTGAAACAGACCACACCATAAACCACCTTCCTGAGGCAGTTAAGAGTCCTGCTCCACTCTCATAACAACATCATAGCAGTTTGACTGACTCGTGCTTTCTAACATATTAGCCAGATCATTTTGCAATGTTTCTTTATTAATTGTCCTCAGACGTTAGTCGGATGTAATTATGCGGCACTAGTTAATGAGGAAGCTGACCGTTTCAGTTGTTTTAGCGTGTTCAGAAACATTCCTGTACGCCGCCGTGTGTCCGCTCTCTGTTTGAATCGTCCTGCTCTGCTCTTCTCTTTGGTTGAAGGCCCGACCACCTGCAAAGCTCCCTGAAAACGAAGAAGATGAACAGAGTAAAGAAAAGGAGGAAGAGGAGAAGGATCTCTCCGTCCCAGGCTCATCTTATGTGAAGCTGATGACTCTCACCACCTCGTCTGTTCTTCCAGGTAAACCGGAGCAGCCAACAAACCAGCAGGTTGTATCCTGTGGTCCCAATAGAATAAAGTGCTTCTAGAGATCCATCCAGGACACGAGAGAGAGCAAGAGGCAGTCGACATCACAAAGCAGACATCCAACAATGAGTCTGGGGACCACAGCGGGACCCGACATAATCCACGTCTACTGTTGGAAGAAGCGTTCAGTGATCAGCGGTCTATAGATATGGGGAATGCTAAAGGCACGAACACAGGACAGAACCATCAAACCACGGCCCGATTACTCGCCTCTCCACGACACAGGAGCTGCTCTGTGAAGCTGTGGAGGCACATGAGCCAGTACACCACTCTGAAAGGCATTAGAAACAACACAAGCACAGGCTCCTGGTTCGTTGCTATCATGTCATTCTGACATTACAAGAGCACTTGAGACTAGGCAGACCAGCCTGACTCCATGCCCCACTCATGCACACTGACCTGCTAGTTACTGTGCTTCAGCGCACTGCTAATATTCATCAGGACCTGTGGAAGACAGTACTGGAGTGTGCAGTGTACAAAGACAACGTCCCAGCTTCTGTCTGCACAGGCTTCAATCCCCAAAGCCAGTTCATCACTAAGAGGTGATGTCATCAAATGTCATCCTGTAGATGGATGACATCAAGCTGTGTGGGAGGAGTCAGTGAGATCCACCTGGGTATACCAGAGCCAGCAGGATGAAGATCAGTCAGAGCCACATCCTTGCAGATGCTAAAACAGATGCTGAGAATCCAGATGAATGGTAGAAAGATCCAGATCCTTAGAGCTGTGGTAGGAGGGAGTCTACCACGGCTGCAGACTGTGCAAAGGTGCTACGGACATTTTCCACCACGTAGTAGCAGGATGTAAGATGCAAGCTGGGATAGCATAAACTCAAAGCACAACCAGGAAGCTGTAGTGTATAGAAACAGCCGCGCCACATATGGACTAGAAGCCCCGTCGACCCGGTAGTAGGGCTAAGGGCCGGGGGTGCTTCAGCTTCCAGAGTAGCAGGGACCGGAGAGGTCAAGAACAAAGTGGTCTTAGTGGCAGCAGGAGCGTTGGAGGCTGTAACCCTGAAAGCAGCTGTGCAGGAGAGTGCAGTCCTGGGACCGCTAAGATACTTTAGGAACACGTGTATGCTACATGATTTAAAACATTTTGTTTAGCACAACTGTTCACAACCATCCACATCACAGCTGTTTGAGCTGTTTGAGCATACCTGCACAGAAACAGACACCAGGTGTTTGTGTTTCCTGCTGGTTCCCTGGAGAGATCGTGGATCTGTCACATCTGCATGTGATACTGAGTAATGCTGATGATGGTGCACTGATGGTGTTTCTTTTATGTTCCCAGCCTTCGAGCTCTTCCTGACGTCACTGGTGAGGCAGGAGATGAGTCAGATGCCACGGGGAATCTACTTCTCAGCCCTGAGGGGGGGTAACCTCCGCTCAGACCGGGGTAAAACGGTGGCAGGAATCCCGTCATTCATGCTCAAGACCTACGAGAAAAACAAGCAGCCTGGGCTGAAGCCAGGACTAGCAGGTGACCCAGTAACAGCTCATTTAGCTGGTCTCAGTGACATCGACTGTGTGGTGTCGTCGAATGTGACTATGAACATGTCAGCTGCTTTGCCTTTCACATGGGTCAAATCTGTCAGTCAGCATATCAAAGTTATGTTTCTTAAATTGGTGAGGAAGGGAGAATATGTGGAGCTACAGGAAGGGACGTCTTTCTGAGGAGAGGTTTGGAAAATGAAGATAATCTGCAGATTTAATCTGTGTGGTTTTCATGAAGCCAGGACATGGTGGAGATTTCTAACCCACGCGTGCTGAACAGTGTGTCTGTGTACCAACATGTTACTGTTGGAAGCACCAGTATAACTCACCCTTTCTGTCTGTGGTGCAGCTGGGCTGCTCCTGTCGTACAGTTTGTCTGTGCAGACCGATCGTGCTGGGAGACCCATCAGCCGCTTCCTGGTCAGCCGCAGCCGCAGCTACCAGCAGACGCTGACAGCCCTCGTTCATGAAGTACGTGTCGTCTCCTTCCTTTCCTTTCACGCTTGTTCTTTGTCGTGTACGCAGAGCTTGAAAGAGGAACTGTTTCCTTCTTCTGTATTTTGGTGCACAGGTCAACATCCAGCCCTCTGAGTGGCACCGTGCCCTCCTGCTGCCACAGGCCTGGAGGGGCTTCATGAGCCGAGCTTTCTACGCCGTTATGGAGGTTTGTGCAGGTGTTACAAAAGCATACAGTAAAGGCCTCTGACCTTACAGTAAAGGCCTCTGAGGCCTCTGACCTTACAGTAAAGGCCTCTGACCTTACAGTAAAGGCCTCTGAGGCCTCTGACCTTACGGTAAAGGCCTCTGACCTTACAGTAAAGGCCTCTGACCTTACAGTAAAGGCCTCTGAGGCCTCTGACCTTACGGTAAAGGCCTCTGACCTTACAGTAAAGTCTCTGACCTTACAGTAAAGGCCTCTGACCTTACAGTAAAGGCCTCTGACCTTACAGTAAAGGCCTCTGAGGCCTCTGACCTTACGGTAAAGGCCTCTGACCTTACAGTAAAGGTCTCTGAGGCCTCTGACCTTACGGTAAAGGCCTCTGACCTTACAGTAAAGGTCTCTGAGGCCTCTGACCTTACGGTAAAGGCCTCTGACCTTACAGTAAAGGTCTCTGAGGCCTCTGACCTTACAGTAAAGGCCTCTGAGGCCTCTGACCTTACGGTAAAGGCCTCTGACCTTACAGTAAAGGCCTCTGACCTTACAGTAAAGGTCTCTGAGGCCTCTGACCTTACGGTAAAGGCCTCTGACCTTACAGTAAAGGTCTCTGAGGCCTCTGACCTTACGGTAAAGGTCTCTGACCTTACAGTAAAGTCTCTGACCTTACAGTAAAGGCCTCTGACCTTACAGTAAAGGCCTCTGAGGCCTCTGACCTTACGGTAAAGGCCTCTGACCTTACAGTAAAGGCCTCTGACCTTACAGTAAAGGCCTCTGAGGCCTCTGACCTTACAGTAAAGGTCTCTGAGGCCTCTGACCTTACGGTAAAGGCCTCTGACCTTACAGTAAAGGTCTCTGAGGCCTCTGACCTTACGGTAAAGGCCTCTGACCTTACAGTAAAGGTCTCTGAGGCCTCTGACCTTACGGTAAAGGCCTCTGACCTTACAGTAAAGGCCTCTGAGGCCTCTGACCTTACAGTAAAGGCCTCTGACCTTACAGTAAAGGCCTCTGACCTTACAGTAAAGGCCTCTGAGGCCTCTGACCTTACAGTAAAGGCCTCTGACCTTACAGTAAAGGTCTCTGAGGCCTCTGACCTTACGGTAAAGGCCTCTGACCTTACAGTAAAGGCCTCTGACCTTACAGTAAAATCTCTGACCTTACAGTAAAGGCCTCAGAGGCCTCTGACCTTACAGTAAAGGCCTCTGACCTTACAGTAAAGGCCTCAGAGGCCTCTGACCTTACAGTAAAGGCCTCTCAGGGTTTGGTTTTGTTGGCAGGGTCGACGTGCTGAGTTAGAGATGCTCCAGAAACAAGGCAAAGAGGATCCACAGGAGCTGCAGTACAAGCATCACTGTGCCTGGCTGTGGTGAGACCCACACTCATGCTTGCTTGTATATGTGTAGACTGTGTGTATAAATGGTAGTGCTTTTGTACATCGTCTCTAATCTTACTGTAATGACTGTAGTGTGTGTGTGTGTATCCCTGCTGTGTGGGCCAAACTTCACATCAACACTTTGTGGTAACATCTGCACTATGTAGCCAAAATAACTGGTTCTGAACCAGCAACCTCCTGACCAGTAGACCACCTGCTCTCCCTCCTGACCATGAAGAGAGTGAATCATGGTTTTCAGGCATGTCAGTCACAGGTTATAAAGTCTGTGGGACGGTGTCGTGATCGGATGCAACAAGCATAGTTGTAAAATGTCGTGTTCACGCTTCTCCGTCTCGCAGATGGAGGAGTCTGGTTGGGCAGTTATCAGGAGACTGGTACTGGTCTGACTTTGGTGGTGGAGGGATGATAGTGCGGCTGTTTTTTAGAGGTTGGGCTCAGCTGCTTAGTTCTGGTGAGAGGAATTGTTAATGCTTCCAAATACAAAGACATTTGGGACGATTTCCTGCTCCCAACATGAACGTGTGCACAGGAAGAACCTGACTGGCCTACAAAGAGTCCTGACTTTGACCCAGCAGAACATCTGTGGGATGAATTGGAGCGCAGACTTGTTTAGAAAGCATGGAGGAAGCATTCACGTTCTTCATCTTTTTAATGTATTTTTCTCATGTTTCTGACACAGGGCCAGAGATCAGCTGGCAGATGTCATCAAAGCTGCTACAAAGTGAGTCCCCTGGTCGCTCTGTTTAGGGAAACGTTTGGTGAGCTGTGCAGAGTAACCTGATGCGAGCACTGTGAAATGACTTTCTGTGGATCGTTTCAGGGACAGTCCTGTTGTTCAGGGAAACGCCATCTTGGCTCTGAGCGGCCTCGCTGCTGTTCTCGCCAAGTATGAGAGCAACCTGCCCACTGATGGTGACGGCAGCCTGGGGGTGAGACACCGCAGGGTCCTGTTACACACTGTTTGCTATTTCATAATCCTATAGATGCTTAGCTCAGTGCTGTTGGACTTGATAGGCTGGACCAGAGTTTGTGGCCACAGGAAGCTGGTTGACCATGGTGCTGGACACCCTGCTCAGCATCAGCAGCAGCAGCTTCAAGTCCACAGGACGAGTTTTCCCCTGGTTTCTACACGTGAGTTTCATCAGAAGCCGTGATTGGCAGATGATTCGAGTTATTTAAACGCTGTGACAGTTGTTGTGAATAGAAAGTTGCTTTCTTGCATTGATCACCTTCATCCTGTGCTGCCGGCCTCCTCAGCGCTCCTACTCGGGTGAGAACACAGCGAGCACCATAGCGCGCTCCTGTGCAAGCCTCGCCCTGTCGCTGCTCGTCTCCGTGCTCGTGGTGTGGCAGCGGGACAGTCTGACCCACATCCTGTCGGCACTGCGGGCCGGCCTCCCGGGCTCCCCCGCCGCAGACGACTCCCAGGCCATCCAGTTCCACTCTGGGCTCGGTCTGGGCATGGTGCTGTCCACCCTGCTGCACCAGCGCCTCAGGTACAGTCTGCAGGAGGAGATTCTGATGTGAACCAACAGCGTAACGGTTACTGACTGCCTCTGTCCTCTGTCAGTGATGAGTCTGCTCAGAAGGATGCTGATCTCCTCTTCGGCCCTCTGGATGCTCTGGAAGGTTCCTCTTTCAACCCCAACCTGGAATACAAGTAGGTCCTCTTATGAATAGAGTAAATGCACACTGACATCACACGGTTGGTAGGAAGCTGAGAGAGTGTCACTCACAGCTAGAAGGAGTGTGTGGAGTGTACACAGTGTCCCTGTGTGGCATCCGTCCATCATCCAGAAACATTACATGATGTTAACGGGAGATTCAGCTGTTACCAAGGCTGCATTCATGCTGCTGCTCGTTTGGCACATTTACTCTTTTTCACAGACACATCTGGAAGCATGTTAGGATATTCAACAGTGAAACAGCGGTTAGCATATTAAACGTGGTCTTTCCATGTTCTGCCTTCTTTCCTCAGCACTGGCTGCATACTGGGTCTGGGGCTAGTGCTGTCTGCCTTCTGCAGCAGTGGACAGAGGAGTCGACATATCCGTGTCAGCCTAACGCTCGACAAGCTGCTGGCCAACCTGCAGGACTGCAGTGGGCGGGGACGCATGGAGCAGGAGGTAAGCAGCCCTGCACACGGCTTGCACGCTGACACAGAGCCGAGGTCCTGAATCTGATACAGGATCAAGTCTTTGATTGTAACTGTCTGCTCACACACGCTTGTGATAGAAGAAGCTGAGATAGTACTTAGTTCTGTCCAGATCTTTGATGAATTATCTACTAAAGACAGTTTCTGCTACATGAAGAGCCTGATGGTGATGTGTGAACTTTGACCTATGACCTCGAAGCACTAAAATGGTGCATCTTATGATCTTTACTGTACGACTGGAACAGATTCGGCTTGTGTAAGCTGTAAAAACGTGTCGTCGTGACCTTGTAGAGCAAATAAAAAGTGTAACACAGATAAGCTTTGTTTGCAGCTGTCCAAGGTGGAGACGTTTCACGGCCAGTGTGGGGTGAAGGCTGAAAACTGTGTGCCGTACAAAGTTTTCACTGACCTTCACATGTGGTGTGTGTGTGCAGGTCTTGGCGTACTCTGTGGCGTGTGTGAGCGTTTCAGCGTTCAGCGCAGGTCTTATTGACGCCGCCAAGGCGGAGGAGGTGATGGACACGCTGCGCAGCCTGACTGAGGAGAGCCAGCAGGTCAGTAGGTAGCTGATGGAGGTCATTCTGGCTCCAGCAGCTCTTTGTGGTTTTATTGATGACCCTGTGTCCCCAGACCCCGGGCTTCTCCCTGGCTCTGGGGTTAGCGGTCCACGGGCTGTCGGTGTGCGGCCACGGCAAAGCAGAGCACATCCACCCTCACCTGCTCGCAGCCTGGATCAAAATCTTACTGGCTGAGGTACAAAACCTGACGTTCATGTTCATGTAAACGATGTCCAATCACGTGAAATGATGTTTGGGGTCCCAGCGCTGACCTCCGTGCTGCCTTTGTGTTACAGGGCTGTCCCACCATGCAGCGGCTGGCTGCTGTCAACGGGCTGGTGGCTTTGGTGGGGTCAGAGAGTTACCTCATTCAGGTGAGACGCCTGCAGCTGTTGGAGCTGAGCATCAGCATGTGCTTCACTCAGTCCCTGAAAACATGTCGTCACCAGCTGCTGTTTCTCAGGATGTTTGTTTGGTGGTTTCAAGCATGTGGAGGAGGATTGAGCTCATGTGACCCTGTAAGGTTTTAGGAATCACCATGGTTACCATAGGAACACACTGGCAAACCCAGCATTTAAAAAGATGTGACAGAAGTGCAGATGTGTGGAGCCATGTGAAGTGTCCCCGTGTTCACAAAGAGATGCAAACACACCTTAGTTGCAGCTAAAGTTACCGACTGATGCTGATTCTCCTCTGATGCAGCTGAAGAGTGAGACGGAGCTCGTGTCCAAGCAGCACAACAGGCTGAATGAAGTTATTCGGGCCGTCACACAGGTCAGAGTTTACTTATCAAATATGACTTCACTCTCATTACTACACACCATACTTCCCCTCG